>NC_050074.1:124548433-124871628 GCF_009764565.3 Dermochelys coriacea
GTATAGCAGGTGTGCAAGCATGCATGGCTCAGTCTTGCCCTCCCCAGTCCCTGGAGAGATTCAGCACACTACATCTGTGGTGCCTGCAGCTTTCTCTGGTCCCAGAAGAACACAACCTTGTCTCTAAATGTCATTCCTCTGATTTGGAGGTGAAGTCCTTAGCCAGGCACTCCTTAGCCCAACAAAGTATTGTATGGTACCTCTGAGAACTGTTGCCCCCACAGGACCCCATGAAGCACAGCAGCCTGGGTTTCTCATTCCATTGACCTTTCATCTAAATGCATCTTTTTTTTTCTACTGAATTTGCCGCTGTGAAATTAGAAGCCGGATGTGAGCAAGCAGCTAACAACCAAGTACAGGCAAAATTGTTACTTCTTTGGATATCCAGGGGGCTGTTCATTTCAGTTGGTGTTTTTTTTAATTTCCTCCTGGAAATAAAATCCTGGCTCCTTTGTGTGGGGCTTTCTTTTGATTCAGATGTGATTGGTGGCGATCTACTCCTGGGTTGTGTTGGGTTTTGAAAATGTTTCAGTGAGCTTTGCAGTGCAGAAACTGTAGTTCAGTACATGGCAAGTAAGCCCATGTATGTGCTAAACTAATGGTTAACTTTCCTGGAATCTATTGTGTGAGATGGAGGCAGACGAAATGGGTAGCTTCTAAACTGAGCTTTTAAAATAAAAGTAAATGGACTGAGGTGTTTAATGACCTAGTGTTGTAGCTTTGAGTTCTATCAAGTCAAATATAGGAAAAACAAGTTCCAGCAAAAGAGGGCATCATGAGAAATTGACTGCCCTTCTGCTGTCATTCCAGTTTTGTGGCTCATTGGCCCTTGGTTCTTTGTGCTAATCCCTCTTATGTGGGGATGGTTTTACAGTGTGGACATTCATCCACTGGGAGCTGGACGAGCCCTGCCTCTTCCAACCCCGCCCTTCAGAAAATCCCATTTTTTTGTTTGAAGAAGTAGATTGTTAATTTCTGTCTGAGCCTTATAGGTCCCCGTGGGGGGGAGGGATAGCTCAGTGATTTGAGCATTGGCCTGCTAAACCCAGAGTTGTGAGCTCAATCCTTGAGGGGGCCATTTGGGATCTGGGGCAAAAATTGGGGATTGGTCCTGCTTTGAGCAGGGGGTTGGACTAGATGACCTCCTGAAGTCCCTTCCAACCCTGGTATTCTATGATTCTATGTTACACCCATGCTCCCAGGCCGCTCTTGGGCATCCTCCTTCCAGCTCCTCAAAACAATGTAGTTAAAGAGGTTACTGGTAAGTGACTTCAAAACATGTCCATCCTCTGTCCCAGCCCACTAGGGCTAAGCAATCTACCTCTGCAGCCCTTGGTAATTACAGGCCCAAGGAGGAAGAGACCAGCAATGGGACTTGGGCCTGGGTGTCCTGCTGGCTCTGCTGTGTGCTGCTGTTAGGTCACCCAAGCAAACCCTTCCCAACTTGACTTTAAAGTACTAGTTCTTATTAGTTTAGGGGTCACATGGGAGGCATCGGGGCACATTCAGATGCTCCAGTACATCAGCATGCACTGAGTGGTATGTGGTTATGGGCAAATGATTTCACGGCCACAAGGTGGCTTGAAAACCCAGCAGTGCTGGACTTGTTCAGCTGACAGTGACTTCTCCAGATCTAGCACCGTGAAAAAAGAGACAACTTGCTGCTGTAGCTGCACCATTTAATTCCTCTGCCTTTACCACCCAGCTTCTCAAGTGCACCAGAATATTTGAGCGTGACTTGTACTGCTGTTTAATTCAGTTATTTGTCTGGATTCATTAGATTTTTTTTTAATTGCTTAAACATGCACATTGGCCATGACTTTCCTTTCAATGTTGTTTGCTGCCCCCCATCTGCCCCTCAACCCCCCCACATGGTATCTTTTTCTATTGTGCCACTGCTTTGACTTTCCTCAGTGTCTTTTATGTTGTGAGCAAAGTTTGAACAGTACGCAGAAAGTTAACTGCCTGGAGTCTTTTAAATATAAGTAACACGCACCCAGTAATAAGCTGTCGGTTGTTTTTTTTGCTGCCTGCAAAGAAACATAAACACAGCGCTCGTTTCTGGCAGGTTTTTACTGTCAGAGTTTCTCCTATTATATTTATCTTACAATTTGCCAGGGGGTGAAGTTATTAAGTTTTAGCAGCAGCCATCGATCAAGTTCACAAGTTAACACGATAAAGGCTCTGAGCTGCTCCGATCCAGGAAAATGATGATCCTCACTCGGTAATTAACTAAATGAGAAAGTTAAATCTTACTTGAGAGCTGGGAGAGATGAAAGAGAGGTGTTTGTCAGTTTCTCAGTGGAAATTAGAAGCAGTTTTCTGCAATTCCCTAAGCTGCTGCTCTGTCATATTTTACATAAGCACTGGGAAAACGTCTTGTAATTAGTGCTGTCAAGGAGGATTTTTTTTGCTGAAGGATGTTGGAATAATTCATTAGATTATCAAGAAAGGCTTGTGTCCTGAAATGATTAGCACAGTGAAATTTAAACCATTAACGATAACAAGTTTAGAGCTTGCTGCAGTGCAGAGGCACCCGGGGTATGTCTGTGCCTATTTCAATCATTTCTTATAATTAAACATTATGTCCTTTTTCCCCCCCTCCCCTTCAGTAGGACCCATCCAAAAATGCTGTTAAGGTGGCTCTGTCTAGATCAGCGAGTTTATCAGCACTGGTGGTGCACATAGTTAGTAGTGAAAAGATGCAACTGCAAATAAGCAATACAAAGTATTTGAGTTTGAGAACCAAAGAACGCATGACCCCTGATGCTCTTTTGTGCCCATGTAAGTAACTAGGACATATTAGCGCTGGAATATCATGGAATGCCTTTCCCTCCCCTTTGGCTGTAGAGAAACTCAAGTGAGAAACTTGCAGCATTGTTTTATTTTCTCTGAACCATTTTAGAGCTTCACAGACCTGAAGGTGCATTTCTTGTGGAGCTAGTTGGGGTTTTTGAGCATCCTCACTTTGCAAGAGACCGGACAGTTCCTACCACAAGAAGCTTATGGTCGGAGTCAATCTGTACACAAAAAGAGCTCTAACATGGTTTTCTACGGTGAGTAGGGGACATCTGTATTACAACCCTTTTCCAAAAAAAAATATTGCTGGTGTGGCTGGAAAAAACGGATTCTTGTAATAGTAGCGGAGAGCTGTGCTGGCATTTGGCTTTTCCCATACCGTAGAAGGACCCATAAGCCCCATCTATACCACAAAAACAACCTGTATTATTATGTTTGTAGGCCAACCATGTTATACCATGGTTATTTTTGTTTTGTTCATGCAAATTTAGACTTATCCAACCTTTGTTTATCCATACTAAAATGTTGCCCCTTCTTGTAGACATAGGCTATTCTTTAGACTCAGGTCCTTTATTATATTAGTTCTCGCCTACCTCCTCGTGCGTACAAATAGGCTCTGTTAATTGTAGCCACTCAGAAAAATGGCCTTGTAATTGTTGTTTACAGTGTTATTGTAGCTATGTTTGTCCCAGGATATGAGAGAGATGAGGTGGGTGTAGTAATATCTTTTACTGGACCAGCTTCTGTTGGTGAAAGAGACAAGCTTTCAATCTCCACAGAGCTCTTCTTTGGGCCTGACTGTCTGACAGCTTCTTCAGGCCTGAAGAAAAGCTTGTAATTACGGACAGCTTACTAAAACAATCTATTCAGTGCCAGGATGTCTGACTAGAATTGATGGAATGCCTTCACCATTTTGAGTATTGTGTTCAGTGCTGGTCACCCCATCTCAAAAATGGTATCACTGAAATAGACCTCTGCAAGTAAAAAGGTGCGACTCACAGAAGCTACAGGTCCCAGCATGTCATGCTGCTCAGATCAAAATGAAGCACTGAATGGTGGCACCTGTAGTCTGCAGGGTCATGCCTCCACATTCAAACCTGGGAGGGAAGAAGAAAAAGGTGGAGGACTGTGATCTGCTCCACTTGGGCTACATTTGGGCGCTTTCCCATGCCATACACAGATGCATCTTCTTTGGGTAATGTGCAGTGATTGTTGTGGTTATATAATCCATATAGTCTGTGGTTATTTTTGATAGTGAGACAGTTAATACATCTTCATCCCAACAAACAGTAGAAAGCTCTGGGCTGAAAACCTTTTGGGTGGTATATTTGTATGAATATTTAACTTCATTTTATTATCCGTATGTCTGAAGTACGCTTCTGGAGGGGCTTCTTGATTGTAACAGAGAAGAGGGCATTTAATGCTCTAGCAAATAGTGACTGTTCTCACTGAAAGGAGGAAACAAAAGGCAGAAGGTACAGGTTTAAAAACCATGCTCTATTGAGATAGCCTGCTGTAAGATTGGCTGTGCAGCAAATGAAATGAGAAATGAAATGAGGTCAGGCTTGTAAAATACACCATTTGTCAACTATCTCCAGCATTTCATGGGTTTTTCTGTTTTGCAAACAGCTAAACTGCAGTAAAAACAGCCAGAGTCCCTCAAGGCTGATGTTCAATACAGCCCATCCTTAATCTTTGTATGCCATGCCATTGCCAGGAAAAATCCAACCTTTCACACCATGGAGTTCATTCCCACAGTTGCCTCAGAGATGTCAGCATTCTCTCTATATAAAGAGAGTGTCCAGAAGAAGTGTGCGTGTTTTTCCTCCCTCCAAATATCCCATTTATGGGACACTATTATCCACATGATAAGAGAATATAAAATCATTGTACAAGAATTTTATACTCTGCTGTTAGTTTGCAACTCTGTCACCAGCTATTAGCCATCTTTGATGATCCTTACTGAATGCTCCCAGAAACATTCCCCAGTGTTTGAGGACTCTCGGCTCCATTTTGAGGGGAATGAGAAAGGAAACAAAACAAGTGTTGCAGACCAGTTTGCTCGTGATGCAGTGCTGAGCAGTGATACAATCTGATATCCTTGTACTGTACTATGGTCTCAGAAAATCAGAGTTAATTCAAACCATAATACAAAGCCAGAATATACTTTTTGTTAAAATGGCTGCCACTTACCAGGGTAGTTTTGTAAGAAAATCTATCCAGCCATCTCTGTTAGAGACACTGGCAAGTAATTAAGACACCAGAACCTAAATATTGTGCCTAATGTATAAATATATAGAAAACAAATGTTGAAAAATTAAGTAGATTTTAAAGCATTCTGTCACTTTTGGTAATCCAAGGTGTGGGTAACACAGGTAAGGATTTTAGGTGGACAGGGAGGTGTAATCTGGGGTACAAGCCTGGGAGCTAGAAATTCCTGAGTTCTTGTCCCCGCTTTGGCTGGCACTTTCTATAGCCTTTTAGCGAATCACTTAACATCTTTCCATTGATCCTTCCTCCCAGTAAATAGATACTACGTATATTCCTCTTAGGTACGAACTACATGTAGAGCGTGTACAGTCTGGTTATTTTCTTTCAGATTGACTAAAATATCATTAAATTTGTTAATACACATTGTGGTATAGCAAGTCAGTGAAACTAAAATACTACATCACAAAATATAACTTGTATTTATTATGATAGGTGCAATTTGGTTTTAATTGAGAATTCATAATGCAGTAGCAAATGTAGACTAGAGTGTTTTTGTAAAAGAAATGATCTAATAATGTGAACTGTCATTACAGTGCCGTCTGTTATTGAAGCTTTGCTGTGACGTAGGGCTAGACACCAGCTTTTAGTAAGACTTACCAGGTTTGCAGATTACTAAAATGAGACTTATCAAGGTTCCATGGTACATGGATATATCTTGACAATGTCCCTTTAAAACTTGCCTTGGTTAAATGTAAGACCATTGTACTTAGTTTTAGATTAATTTTTTTTTAAATTGGGGCAGTAGAATCCTAAAAATAAACAGACATTCTCTTAGTTTAGTATTTAATAAAAGCTATTTAGTAACCAGCATGGGAAAACATAGATTTCCCAGTTGACAGCTAATTTGGCTTGGGATGTGCTCATGGTACAATACGTGTGCTTTTCTTCCAGTTAAATCATTAAAAACAAAACTTCCATGCATCTTGCTTTTAGGCGATAGAGTGAAGAGTCTGTTTTTTCCTGTCCCTGAGAGCCCTTCTTCAAAATCAGACTATGTTGAGACCTTCTGGCAAAATATTAACAGTGACTATAAAGTTTAGTATTTGATTCTTTGCATGAAGTACAGATGAGCACAGATGTTGGGGTGTTGACTTTAACAGATTTTACAGTATACTATGTGTGTTATTAAAATGATCATTGTGCAGTTTCTTATCCATCTCATGTATTTTCTATTAATTTTAGCAGCAGTCCATTGTAGCCCTGAAGCAAATACTTTAGAAGAGAAACAAAATACAAATGCAGTCTTCTGTGGTGCACTGAAGTAGCTGATAATAGCAAATTAGGAATCTGTCAGCATTTTACTGTGCGTAAAATGTAACTAAAATGTTTGTATTAAGATGCCACTCTTGTTCTCCCATCTAACCATAGTCCTTTGTGTGCAGCTCCAGCATGAACCGTACTGTCCTCCAAGGTTACAAGTTTCTGTGGCCACTTGCAGACTGACAGCAGCAAATGGGGATATGCAGACTCAGCCAACTTTTATATAATGGAATGTTAGCGTCCCAAGCTTTATTTCATGTTTTCTTCTTTCCTTTCAAGACAAAACTTGCCAATGGCACTTCCAGCATGATTGTACCCAAACAAAGGAAGCTGTCTGCAAGCTATGAGAAAGAGAAGGAGCTGTGCGTCAAGTATTTTGAACAGTGGTCCGAGTCCGACCAAGTGGAGTTCGTGGAACATCTCATCTCCCAGATGTGTCATTACCAGCACGGACATATAAACTCGTACCTCAAACCTATGTTACAGAGGGACTTCATCACTGCACTGCCAGGTATTTCCACCCGGTTAGGGGAAGGATCTTTCATGTTGTCCTTGAAAGAGCTATGGTATTTGGCTTCCTCTGACAGTGGGCGTTCCCTGTGGGAGTGTGTTCTTCAGGGAGAAGTTTTGCGAAGTAGATAGCAGCAGATTGTGAATGAAAGGCTTTATAGAAGTGCACAGTAGTGGTAACACTTCACTCAATATCGCTACCCTTTTGATTGAAATAAATGGATGACTTTACCAAATGTCTAGGGCACGTGACACAGAAAACAGAGCACCTGATTGTCATTAAGACAGTAACAGTGTCTGAATAACAGATTTTTAAAAATTGTAACTGCCTTTTATCATCTCTGGTTTTCCCTTGGGATTTTTTCATTCAGAATTTTGACCACTTTTTATTAATAAAATATTTTCCTGTAGCCATGCATTTGAATATTAATTACCTACAGCGAACAACATATCAGGATAAAGAGTGGACGTGATAACATATTCATATTTTGTACTTCTATAGTGCTTTTCATCTGAGGACATTGGCCTCAGCTAAATGTTTGGCTATTGTGATGAATGGGGGTCACAGAACTGCCTAAATAAAGGAAAGCACTGAACAAACAATTCTGTCAGTACCCCTGTGAGGGTGGTACAATTATTTTCCCTGTTTTACAGATGGAAAAACTGAGGCACGGGATAGTAAGTGACTTGCCCAAGGTTGTGCAGCAAGACAATATCCGAACCAGCTTTAGAATTCTGGCTCTCAGTCCCATTCTCAGACCATTAGATCATACCTCCATAGAAGTTAGTGTATTATAATTCAAATGGCTTGGTTCCTGAGTCTGGAATTAAGTAAAATGTGTGCCATCTTTGCTGTTGACTCTGAACACTTAGTTGAAGAAAAAATTGTTTGGAAGAATTTCTCAACATATTGTTTATCTCTGTGCAGACCTTTGAAGAGCTGCTCATACTACGTGCGCCTGCTTTCCAAACATTTGACTTCTAATGGGATTGTTCCACATGATACTTAAATTCTAGGGCTGAAGAAGGATGAAACATGTTTGTTTTTAATTGTGGATCTCATAAAGAATAACGCCATCATGGGAGTGTTGCTAGGAAATTAAATACACAGATTCCTGGGATTTATAAATTATAACTGCCTCATAATCAAATGGCTCTGGTAGACCTTGAAAAAAATCTTTGTTGTGCTAAGTGTGTTATTGTGGTAGTTTTAGAGGTCTAATGGCAATAATCTTATGTACCAGAGCAGCCTTATAACTTGTGGAACTCTTCTATTACACAGACATAGGGAGCAATTTGAAGAGGCATTTGCCTTTCCATAGTTAAGACTGAAGCACGCTCACTTTCTGTTATAAACCCAATTTTTTTCAGTCCTTTCTCTGCCAAACTTCATCAAAGCCAAACAAATCCACCTCATATTTCACCCATTAATCTCACCCTTGGGGCCTTTTTCTGGAAAGTTTTGGCAAGTAGCAGAAGTCGTTTCAGAAGGGATTTAAAAAATTTTCTTTGGGTGGTTGCAGACATATTTTCCATTCAGGTGTGTGTGTGTGCTTGGCTCACCCAAGCCAGAGAACTTTGCCTAGTAGTACGCTGAGGGGCAGCACCCATGCCCTGTGTCTCTTAGCCCCTCCCATGCTATTTAAAGGTAGTGCTCCTCCGACCCCCGTCAGTTCCTTTTCACCACTTCTGAGTAGTCGGAGCACTTGGTGTGGTATTTTCTTCACGCTTTTCCATCTCGGTCTCGGATTTTGTCGTCTATATAGTAAGTTAGTTTAACAATATTTATGTTTTTAGGTTTATAGCAGTTAGGATAAATATTCCCTCACCAAGGTTTAACTGTTGTCCATTGTATGGGGTGGCTATTCCCAGCTGTGACTCCCCATATATGGTACTTGTTGCTCCTGGGAGAAGGGCACATTAAAGAAAGGTGCTTCATCTACAAATCATTCAAGAACAGAGGTGGTGAGGGACTTGCACCTCAAGCAGCACCTTGTGGAGTCCGGCCATGAGGCCGCTTGGCACTGGAGACCTGTGGATCATTCAGCCTCTCAGACAACTGTGGAACTAGAGCGAGCCAGTGTTCTTTGACCAGACTCTCATGCCTCCCCCAGGAGGTAGAGAGATCATTCTCCTTCCTCAGGTCCTCCGGACTGCAGAACCACTCCAGATGTTGGGGAGATTCCACCTTCTTTTCCAGGTGGAGTGAAGACAATCACCATGATTCTTCTGATTATGTGGGATGGAGCTGGGCCATCCACTCGCTCTCATTCATGGATGCCCCATTGAGTCCATTACCAACAACATTGGCACCAGCTATTTCCATGCCATTGGTATACCAGGCAGCATCAGACTTGCTTTGCCCCTCTGTTCTTGCTCCCCAGTTATTCAGGAGCATTCTGCTGCCAGGAGTACTTCTGTGTGGTCCTCTGTGCCACCTGAATTGATTGCAGACTTGTCTCAGTCAACAGCACTGTCTTCAGTACTGCCAAGACTCAGAGTAGGCACTCGAGGTCAACCTCCTTATGGGTACCGTGAGGTACAGCTGCTATCTTCGGCACCGATGATGACTGCAGTGCAGACCACATCTACGGCATTGGTACCAACTCTGACTGCAGCGCCATCTTGTTTTGCTACCAAGTGGGAGTACAGTGCCCTTGCCTGTCCTCAAGGCATCAACTTCTCTCTCTGCTTTGGTAATGATGCAGCCAGCATATTGGGCTTCGGACAATGCTGGATGTTTGCTTGCTGCACCTGGGGTGGATCCCCCATTGTCTTCAGATGACTTGGGGGGGGTTCATAGAGAGCAAGTTTGGAGGCACCATCTCCCTGATCACCAAGACATCATTCTCAAAGATTGTTGAGACCTCCTGTGGATCACGATCAGTACCAAGTTCAGCACTGCTCCTGCAATAAGTACCAAGGGTCTTGGCCCAGTGCTTACTGCCTACCTATGCTGTATCCCTATATTCAGTGTCTGCCTTGGAATCTCTGGACCGTATCTCAATCTGTGAAGTCCCAATTGTCAGCCCACTCCAGGGCAAGATCTCCTGGCCATCCCCGGTATTCTCTCTTCAGTCACCTACATTGCTGACTCAGAGGTGGCTTCCTCAGCCCAGGTTTAGCCTGAGCCACTCGAACAGGGACCTGTGCTGCCACAGGAGGTTCCACAGGCTCCACTTCCTTCATCTTTATCACCAGCTGGTTCTGCAATACTAGACTCTTCCTCTCCAGTGGCTGAGGATTTTAAATCACATCAGGATCTCTTGAAATGAATGGCTTCAGCCTTGGGTATTCAGGCTGAATTTGTGCAGGAAAATATATACAAGTTGGTGGAAATTCTTCAGTCCTCGGACCCAGGGAGAGTGGCTTTCCCTATAACTTGAAGCGTTGTTAGAACCTGATAAGACTTTGTGGTGTACCCAGCTTCCTTGCTCCTATGGCAAAGTGTACTGACAAACAATATTGCACTCCTATGCAGAATTTTGAGTGCTGCTATCCTCATATGGTCCCTAACTCTCTTGTAACAGCAGCTCATGAGAGATGATGTCAAGGGCGGTACAAGTCCATGCCCAAGGACAGAGAGATCTAAGAGATTGGATCTCTGAATTTATTCAACCTTATCCTTATAAGTGGGCATTGCAAATCGGCAGGCACTGTTATTGAAATATAATTTTGGGAATTGGGAGTCTATAGCCAAACTCACAGACACGTTGCCTGAACCCTCCACGGAAGAGTTCAGAATGTTTATTGCATAAGGTAGTCTGGCTGCCAAGACATCTTTGCTGTCGGCACCAGACATAACAGATGCAGCTTCCAGAGTTATGGCTTCAGCAATCACGCTGAGAAGGGCCTCATGCGTGCAGCATTCTGGCATAGCTTTGGAGGTCCAGCTGGAGTTGCCAACGCTCCAGGATTGTCCTGGAGTCTCCAGGAATTAAAGATTAACCATTAATTAAGATTATATCATGTGATGAAACTTCCAGGAATATGTCCTGCCAAAATTAGCAACCGCAGGTCCAGCAGAGAACAGAAGACCTAGTTTTCAATGATTGTTTTTTTTTTTTCTCTGACAAAATGGATGAGACTTTAAATTCATTTAAGGACTCAGGAGCAACTCTGCATTCATTGGGGGCTTTACCCCATCCATAGAAAGATGCCAATTTGTGGGTCAGCCATGGCAGCCGCAATACCATCCGCATGGGTGCTTCCAGCAGACATCTTACCCATCAAGGCAGTAGGACTACTCCAGGAAGGGTCATAAGTCGCACAGAGGAAGACCTCCTGGGTCTAACTTTAATCAGCCAGCCTGTCCTCCCCCAGCTTTGGGCAAGCAGCCATTTTGACTGGTTGATCAACACCAGTTGTGAACTTCCCACCATTCAGGGACAGGCTTCCTCACTTTCACAGCGCTTGGGAAGTGATAACCTCAGACAAATGGTCCTAAGTATGTGGGATCGAGTTATGCCATCCAATTTCCACTCCCCCACAATCTGTCCCTTTTCAGGGACACCCCCCCCCCCCACGAGTCACTGCTCCTGCAGTAGATCCAGACTAAGTGAGCTTTGGGGGCATTAGAGGAAGACCCCCTGCAGCATTGGTGGGCTGGGGCGGGAGGAGAAGGATTCCACTCACAGTATTTCCTGATACACAAGTCCAAGGGGGACATGAGACCTGTTCTCAAACTCCAGGGTCTCAACAGGCACATCAAGCACATGAGATTCTGCATAGTTACCTTAGCTACCATTCTCCTAGATTTGAATCGCAATCAGCGGTTTGCTGCCCTTGTTCTTCAAAACTCCTATTTCCATGTGGCGATTTTTCCCAAGCCATGTCTTTCCTTACCTGGATGATTAGTTAGTGAGGGGCAAGTCCACAGATCAGTTCCTCGACCATGTCCGGTTCAGACTGCGTCTCCTCGATCGGCTGGGTCTGATCAAAAACAAAGCAAAATCAACTTGAGTACCACCGCAAAAAATCGAGAGTATTGGGGTTCTACCAGATTCTATGAATTTAAGGGCATTTCTGCTGAACTGTGATTTCAGACAGTTCATTGTCTGGGACTATCCCTCCAGTCTATCGCTTCCGTTTGGATTCATGTGTATCTGAAGTTGCTAAGTCATATGTCCGCATGTACTTACGTAGTTCAGCATGTGAAGTTGCATCTTTGTCTCTTCAGACCTGTCTCAAGTTGGTATATCGCCCAAATGGTCAGTTGTTGGACTGCCTAGTGCGAGTGCTGCCATCTGTCCTGCGGTGGATAGATTGAATCAGTTTTTGTAAAGGTGTTCCCTTCACCCGTCCTCTGCTGTTCATAACAATTATGACTGATGCCTCCACAAATAGGTTGGGGGAAGCACATCTGGGGACTTTGAAAATTCGGGGACTGCGAATAGATCAGGAAGCCTCTCTTCGTATGAAGGTCATAGAGCTTTGAGCCATTTACAGTGTGCACTGGAGATTTCTGGTGCATATCAAAGGCATAGTGGTTCGTATACTCACCAGCACCATCACAGTGTATTATGTGAACAAACAGGGTGGAGCCCACTCCAACTAGCTTTGTCACAAGACAGTAAAAAGTTTTGGCAATTTGGCTAAGCAATTTCACATCCCCAGTAGGTGAATGGCCATGTGAATGATGTTCTCCCTGATGCAAATCACCACAGCAGGGGTGACTTTCAGCATCATGAATGGTCCCTGAAGAATAGTTTGTTGGGGTCCATCTTGAAAAATGGGGCATTTCAGCTATCGACCTGCTTGCAACGAAAGACAAGAAGTGTTGTCAATTTTGTTCCTGAATGGGCCTCGGTCCAGGCTCCTTCCACGTGAGCGGGGATTGGTGTTCTTGTATGCCTTCCCCCTGATCCCACTCATCCTGCAGGTCATTCTCAAACTGAAGTTGGATCTTGCCAGACTGATTCTCATTGCACTAGCGTGGCCAAGACAGTGTTGGTTTTCCAGTCTCCTCAATCTGTCGGTTTGACTGCCCATCTCTCTCCCTCTTTATCGCGACTTACTGACCCAGCACCACAGTCAGATTTGGCATCCAGCACTGAACAACCTGCACCTCTCAGCATGGATTCTTCATGGCAAAATTAAGAGGAGAAATGATGTTTGGAAGCTGTTTGACAAGTGTTACTTAATATGAACCCCTCTACTAAGGCTTCTTATTTGACAGGTGGCAGCAATTTTCAGTTTGGTCACTAGCGTGGGGAATTCAGCTCATGCTGGCCTGCATTCAGGACATTTTGTGTACCTGTTATACCTTCAGTATTCTGGTCTGTTGCTCAGCTCATTGAGGGTTCTCTTATAGCGATCTCAGAGTTTCATCTGCTCATCCAAGGGAGGTCAAGTTCTCAAACTCCATAGTGTTGAGATTTCTAAGAGGAGTCATTCGTCTCTACCCACCGTGAAAGAGCCAGGTCCTTGTGGACCTCATTACTGTCTTAGCTGCCCTTGTGGGGTCTCCAGTCGAATCTCTGGCAATCTGTTCTCTGTCCCTCCTGTGCCAAAAGACAGGTAGCTATAACATCTACAAGGAGAGTAAGCAAGCTGCAGTCCTTAATGGCAGAGCCCCCACACACACAGTTTGTCAGAGACTAAGTGACCCTATGGCCACATCAAAATTTTTTGTCTAAAGTGGTTTCACTGTTTGCCCGAAACCTCATGATTTACTTACTGGTGTTCTCTCTTAACGTGAAAAGAAAAGGAGTACTTGTGGCACCTTAGAGACTAACAAATTTATTTGAGCATAAGCTTTCGTGAGCTACAGCTCACTTCATCGGATGCATTCCAACAACGTGCACTCCAACATGGATGAGCAGAGACCTCACACATTGGATGTGAGACAGTGCTTTGCATTTTACCTAGAGAGGACTTAGCTTTTTGGGCCCTATGTCATCTTTTCATCTCCTATGCGGATCCAATGAAGGGTCAGGCGGTCTCTGCGCAGACTATTTCCAGGTGGATAACTTCCTGCATTACAACTGCATGTGAAGTAGCTCAGATGGTGCCTCTGCTGAGATTACAGGGTCATATAACGATGATAGCATTCCCCAGAGATGTTTCAATATTGGACACCTGCAGGGCCAATGCCTGGTCTTCTGTACGTACTTTTACAAAGCACTGCGCAGTTACCACTGTGGCTAGGTCAGATGCAGCCTCGGGGAAGGCAGTCCCACAGTCATTTAAGTAGACTCCAAGCTCCATCTCATGTAAGTACTGCTTGTGAGTCACCTGATTGGAATACACATCTGCAACCACTCGAAGAAAAAGCAGTTACTTACCTGTACGATAACTGTTGTTCATCAAGATGTGAGTGCAGATTTATATTTCATGACCCATCCTTCAACCGCTCTGCATCGGAGTCTGTATTCTTGGTGTGAAGGAACTAAGAGGGTTGGGATGGCACTGATTTTGAGTAGCCAGAGGAGGAGAAGGGCCACAGGGCATGAGCACCACTCCTATAGATACTACTAAGCAAAGTTCTCCGACGTTGGTGAGCTGGGCACACACACACCAGAGTGGAATGCTTGTCTGCATTCACATCTCAAAGAACAACAGTTACAGTACAGGTAAATAACTGTTTTTACCTTGTCATTCACTACTTTTATCCATGAAATAGATCTACCTTCAAACTTCACTTTTTGTGTTGTACTGAATGGATGGGAGGGGCCTTTCTCTAGTTTGCCACATGTAGATAGCAGTTATTCCGTTATTTAAATAAGTGCACAGTGGTAAGAGGGCATGTATGTGCATCAATCTGCATGTTTGAAAAGTGTGTATATCCCAACACATGTGGCCTTAATGACAAGGAATCTCAGAGGGGCATGTAGTTCCAGGCTGTACAGTGCACATGCGGAAATGTCACATGCAGGGCAAGGATTCCAATAAGGAGAATAGGAGGTGAGAAGCCATGTGAGGAGGCAGAAGGTTGTCTGGAATGGAATTGTGTTAGTCTGTGGGCAGCTTGCAAGGACTGCGGTGACTCTCCTAATCAGACAATTGTTAAACATTTTTTTAAAACCTAAGGAAATTTTCAGAAAAAAATGTGACTAACCTGGAATTATGAATGTCACCTCAACTAAAAAGAACCCACAGGAGAGCTTTGTAGCTTTCTCAATTAAACATATGTTAAAAAGCCTGGAAGTTAAGTTCAAGCTCTACTTTATCCCTCTCATCCCCTTGCCCCCACCACACACACAAAATACATCCTAAAACCCTGAAAGTTGGCAAATTCTCATTCTGGTTCTCCAGACCACCTACTCTGCCCACATAGTACTGCCTCTTATCCATCAATCAGACACATTTATTAACTTGGAGTAAAATTGTTCGATTTTTCTCTGGTGCTGTGGAGGTCAGAGTTAAGGTTGTTTGAGTAACTTTAACTGTGTATTTATTTGTGTACTTTTGTTCAGATTTTGAAAAGCAAAGCCTCAACTTGGAATTTCCAGACTGTTGAGAGTATGTGTGTGTGGTGTTTTGGGGAGGGAAAATGCATTTTTTGTATCAGGTTTTTGTGTGTGAAGTAAGTGGAAAAATTCTTTCAACTTCAGGAAAACAAAGCTTTTCTGCCTAGGACTATGTTGTAAAACCAGTACTGTCCTGAAAGATAATTTGATATGGAAGAATAGACAGCTAGTCGCATTTCAAGTTAATTTACCATAATTTTTGGTGAAGGAAAATGCCCATTTTAAAGTGGCTTTTCTAAATAAGAAATTCCTTAAAATGTATACTATAAATTAATTGTGCTGTTTCTTGGAAACAAATGATAACATTGGATTTGTAACCATGCCACTTGTTAAAATAGGTTCTGCCTCTTCTCCCCCCCCCCCCATTAGTACTAGAGGCAAGGCAGGGGGGTTGTATGATGGTTGTTTTCTCTGACAATGGTCAGTTTTCTCTCCATAAAAATGGTCTAAGATCAGTGATCTGGGTCAACTACTGTGATTGAAATACACCTATCACAGCAATGAAAATAAAAAACAACTAAAGATGGCTCCATTTGGGGAATGAGAATCAGGGGGAGGTGGACAACTAGAGGGATGATCGGTGAGGATTGATTAGGAATCGGCAAGCAGAACTTCTACAGCGTGGGCCCATTTCTTGCTGTCCTTTCTCTTTCCTTCCTCTTTTCCTCATGCAGAATTCCTATGGAGCTCAGTATATTCACCTGAAACTACTGGTATCGACTCTAGGGGTGGGCACACAGTGTCTAAGGTGTCAGTGGAAGCTTCAGGCCATGGGAAAGCAAACTGACATCACCTTTCCCCACTAGATGAAGTTTGTGACACGTAAATAAGGGGTGGCTAGAAGAAACACTCCCCATCCTGCACCTGCTCAACTGATAAACAGAGGACTTCAGCCTTCAGAACTATCAATCCAGCTTCTTTCACAGAGTTTGTAAAGCTATATATGTAATATCTATGTGTATAAACTGAAACTGTACAATTGGGAACCCTGATGGGTTAATACTGCAATATAGCACCCAAACTCTGCATCGATGTAGACACGTTTGGGCCTCTTTCTCCACCACCTGGTACCTTGTGTCGTCGTCTGCATGCTCTTTTTTGCACAGTTGTAAATCATACAAGGCGTTGGGCAGTGGAGGATTGGGCCCAAAGCATCATAAAATTGTTTCTCTGCATGTGGCTATGTTTTAAACTGTTGCATTAGGAATAAGGGAAGGAATCAGGAGCCATGCTGTGTTATATCATTTTCATGCATGAGGAGCCAATTTTGAGATCTCTTTTAATTTATCAGTCTGACACAAAAGCTAGAATAGATAGTGTCCTGTGAACCCTTTAAGAATCAGCTGATACATGCCTCAATTTCCATCTGCTTAAGTATGGACATGTGACTCAACCAGTCACAATTCATTTACTGCTTCCTACTTCTGTGCTGCTGACAAATGGGGCTCAGTCTTTGAGGCTGTTATAATAAGAGTAAGAAAAGAGGTATTTATTCCCACTCCGGATGTTTAGTGGGTTTCGTTAGGGAGAGGAGGGAAGTTGCATGTAATACCGATCTGGCATGCTTGCTCTTTCTTGGGCAGAACTTTGTGCTTGGGGGAGGGCGGACTCCTCTGAACTACAGCTTCTGTGAAGCCTCTGAAATGTGATCTGTGAAGAGCAATAACCCCCTCACTGTTGCTGTCTCACTTGTGAATTAGAACAGCAGCCAAGAGAAGCTTTATTAGTGCAACCATGTTATTTTATAGGCATCTTATTCCTCTGAGGCCTCTGTGCAGATTTGGTTTGAGGGGGTGGTAGAGAATTGTAATGGATAAACCCATCCACTTTAAACAACACAGGGTGAACCCCCCACTGTAATCCAACATTTTATCCTATTATATATCCACTGGGGTGTTAACCAGGCTATTGGTCCAGTGCCCTTTTATTTTATTTTTTTGAGTCAATTGTCTTCCATTTGACTGCAGCATTATTGAAACACAAAGCAACCCTTCTGGTATTCACACTGGAAAATGTTTACAAATGACAGTGTCTGCATACGCTTTCTTCCACCTACTGAAATAAATGATACCAGCAAACCTGCTTCACTTTCTCCTTATATGCAGATGCATGGAGGAGAGAGAGTCAACTTCCCCCCTCCCATGTCTAAAGGTACCACTACCCTTCAGGGTACACATTGGGAATATATATTTTTTTCTTCATTACATTCAAAAGCTACGACTTTAGCAAAAACAGCTTTTGAGACGTTGGAACATGAGAACAGCTGTAGCAGCAAGATGAGAAATGGTCCTAATATAGAGAGATTTTGGGGGCTGCATCGCTGCGTTGGAAATGCCATCCATAGACTATCCCCCTAGTGCTAAAACCCATAGAAATAGATTGGAATGACTTCCTGGATTCTTTATTATTTTTAATGCCTTGTTGTGTTTGATCCAAAACAAGTTGGGAAAACACTGTTTGTTCCTGAACTTAGCAGCAAATACTCTTCTGTGAATTTGGTCCCGCTCTGCATACAGGGGAATGGATGAGCAGTGATAGGGAAGAGACTGCATCTCCATAATAGATAAGGGGAGTTGTTTAAACTGTCTTACGATCTCCCCAATAACTAATGCTCTCTTTTTTTTTTTTTTTTTTTTTTTTTTCCCCAGCTCGGGGTTTGGATCACATTGCCGAGAACATACTGTCGTACCTGGATGCCAAATCGTTATGTGCTGCTGAGCTGGTGTGTAAGGAGTGGTACCGGGTGACATCTGATGGCATGCTGTGGAAGAAACTTATTGAGAGAATGGTCAGGACAGACTCGTTGTGGAGAGGGTTGGCAGAGAGGAGAGGATGGTGAGGGAATTGCAAATTCAGCTTTCTTACCCATCTAGGACAGTGGATGGTGTGTGTGTAATGCTACATTTGTAGTCAGCCCCTGTTGTTTCTAGCATGACATTTGTTTACAGCAAAATTCAGGGATTGGGGAGGTTGGTCGTTTTTGGTTCTACCACCAATTTTTGGCGCGTTTTTCCCTGCCCCTCTCATAGGTGCTCCAGTATCTCAATAATGAGTGAGAGATAAAACCTTAGAGTCTGTTCACCCAGAATTGCATTCAGTTTCATAGTAAGAAGCTGCATATGCCTAAGAAGGGCAATAAACTCACCAGCAGTTCAGAGCAGAAAAACATTTTTAGGATTAGGAGCTGGGGCGTGTGGTATGAATTAGTGTTTCCTCAGCAGACTTTCACTTTACGCTGTATCTGTGCAATCCTCAAACTGGAAGCCGAGGGTAGGTACCGTGGAGAGTAGGGGACTCTAGAAATGCAGATAGATTAGTTAATAATCAGCTGGAATAGCCTTCTGAGGGTCTCCCTTGAGTTTGAAGCTGCTCTGTTAACACTTCATTAGAACTTTCCCTCTCTAGGGTAAGCCCTTTAATACATAATTTTCTTTTCCAAGGGTGTCCCCAGGATGTCAGCTGCAAAAAAGCTGGGTATGAATATTTCATAAACAAGATAAAAGTGACAGCTTAGGCATTTAGTTGCTATTAAAAAGAAAAAAAAAGAAAAAAGTTGCAAACAAAAATTCTGTTCTGTGTGTTGAAGTTCATTTTGTTACGCTGTTTGTCACTGATTACAAAGACAAGTAAATCATGATTATGAACTGTCCTTAATACTATGCAAATCTGCTTTCAGGAGCATAGTGATTATCAGAAGTGTTCAGTACCCCTTTCCATGACAGTATTAGCTGCAGACACAAGGGGAAATGTTAGAGAAACCCCATGATTATCTTTCAGAGTAGCAGCCGTTTTAGTCCGATGAAGTGAGTTGTAGCTCACGAAAGCTTATGCTCAAATAAATTTGTTAATCTCTAAGGTGCCACAAGTACTCCTTTTCTTTTTCCCATGATTATCTGTATTTCATTCTATATTTAGAGAAACCCCAGTCCTGTATTTCATTCTATATTTACAATTTTACATTGATGCCCATTGCTGATCATATGGGTATTTGAAGGTCAGCAGTACACTCCTCCACCCCCATCGTTATGCTGCTCCCTCAGGATTGCACTGTGTCCTGTTTAAGTTGGTTGCAGGATGGAATTCCCCAAGCATGTACTCCCAGGGAGAATACACTCTGATAGAGAGGAGGGGGTTAACCCTAGGAACAGTTGGGTGGGGAAAAGAGGCAGGCAATATCTAATTTAACTTGGGGATCTGCCATATAGCACTTGGAATCAGTGCTTTGGACGGCACAGGGAACTCAATAGATGGACAGTTCAGAATGATAGATGACTGGTGTCATTCGCTTATAGCTCTTCACTTAGCTCGGTGCATGGACCACTTGATTTCATCACTTGCTTCCTGGTACCTTACAACAGGAGAACCCAAACTCTGCAACAAAGGACCACACTGACAGCTTGCCAGGAATGAGTGGGGTCATATGGATTGGCATAAGTATTTATAGAAAATTTACTATTTAAAAAAAAAAAAAACCTGGGCACTGTTTGTGTCTGTCTAGATAGTGACCAAAATACATTCATTTTTCTAGTCATCAGAACCTGCAGCTGATTGAGTTCCTTTTACCCTACAGTCATATATATATATATAGAGAGAGAGAGAGAGTACATGGTTACATGTCCCTCAGGCTCTGTCCTTGGGGCACCCCTGCAGTGCCCCATTGTCCTCAGCTAGGGAGAGGACATGAAATAGTTACTTTTATATCATTCCAAGCACTTCTTTAGCTAAACCACAATTGATTCTATTTGAAGACCAACCCAGATGTAACCTAAATATTCCAGGATCTGGGTCAAGCATTGTCCCCACCTCCAAAGCATGTGCAGTTTCCAAGAGCCTCTAGTACTCCCCAGGAAGTCTTCATTGTCCCTGTGATTAATCTTCACTCTACTAAAAGCACTCCAAATGTGCAAATACTGTACCAACTTCTCTCTGCAATGATTAGGACCTGTACCCACAATTGCTTGCTTCCATGCATGTGCCTATCTGGTCACGTGCACACATTCTGGAGGGTGAGACCGGAAACACAAACCTTTATTCCAGTGCTGTTAATGGCTGATACTTCTTGTAGTCTAAAAATCTGCAGGCTTCTAAGTATGGAGCTGAAAACTGCTCTGCCCCAAAACATGTGTTTAAACTAATTTCTTAGGGAATTTAAATACATGCCATTCCCCTTGTGTGTCTTTCAAATGCTTGTTCAGCACTTTATTTTGTTGCCCTTGTAAACGAAAAGCTTCAGATCATTTTTTTTGCTTCTCTGATGCAGGTTTCATGCTATGTATAGCTGAGACCAAGCTGTCAGGTGTACTGTAGTTTCAAGGTGTTACTGTGAGGAAGGGACAGGCAAGAAAGGAACATGGGAATCTGGAAACAAGTAATCATGCTGTAATGGAGTAGTGGAGGGGAGGAGCAGAGAGCTGGCCCAGTGTAAACGCCATGCCTCTGATGCCAGGATTACACTCCGAGGCATTTGTGCCTATCTCCACTTTGCAAGGCATGTTTGCCAGGCAAAACAGCAGTTAGTACGCCCATGGTAGGGTTTACTAGCTTCCACACCGTGTTTGGTGACTTCTTACTTCAGGATGAGGAATTAAAGTTCTTTACACAGCAGGAAGTGATTGCCGTTTACCTGAATTTTTTTGAAGCAAAAATCTAGCTGGGATATGAGTATTCCAAATCTGTGTTGAAATGAGGAAGGAGCCACTAATGAAATGTTGCTACCAGAATCTAGCAGCAGCCATAAATTTCCATGTGCCAAAGCAGATGTCACTTCTGCTAATGCAGCTTTCAAGCCTTGGCACGTAACATATTTTGGGGGGCCTCGTCTTCCTTAGTTTTCCCTCCCATTGCTGGCCTTCCCTGCAGACCCTCCCTCACCTCATTGGCAGTTGTGAAAGTTTGATCCCCTTCTTTTAAAAAGTGACACACATAGTAGATACACAAGCCAGGGGACATAGAAACCACTATTACTCACATACTGGGCAATAGTAGCTCGTGCCCTGTATGCATAACACATTTGAAATTCCCTAGGTGTCTGCTAATACCTGTTTTGAATTTGTCATGTATCCGAATTTGTCACGTATATAAATACAACCCAGTCACAGAGCAGGTCAAACAGTGCTTACTGAGCCCACCATGCCTGAGTGCTAATCGGTCCCCTGCCCCTACGGTCAGCAATGCATCCAGTAAAGTGCCTTAGAAACCTTTGCCCAACACTGCTGAAATGTGGACTGTGTTGAATGGGAAATGTTTCTTGTATTCCAGGGGACAGTATCTATTTAAAAATAAGCCACCTGATGGGACTGCCCCACCCAACTCCTTCTATAGAGCACTTTATCCAAAAATTATACAGGACATAGAGGTAAGAAACAAACGTTTCATTTTGTATGGTTTTTAACTTTCTGATTTGTTAAAATGTCAGCAAAACCCTCACACTGGTTTTGATAAACGTTGCACATGGCATACGTATGTTTTTCCCCAAATTCACGTGTTGTGGAGTTGTCACATAAAGATCATAGGGCTTAGCGACTCCCTTCCCTGAATGTAATTGCATGAGCTGTCAGACGTATTTAAAGTAGCAGATTCTGGTGAATCTGCACTGCCGTACATGGTGTCATAGCAGCAGCTGGACAGCATTCAGCATTTCTGGCTCTTTCTATGAAAAAATAGTGAGGCCTAGTGAGAGGTTGTGGTGAGGTGCCAGAGCTGAGCCAGGAGACCTGTGCATTGCCGGAGAGGACAGTCCCATGAAATTCAAAGAGAAGGGCATCAAACATGTGGCACCAGTTCTGTGCAAGGTACCAACTCTTGTCTATGCTTGACTCTTAATTGCAGGAGAGGTGCTCAGCTGCTCTGATCACGGAGGCCATATACCACCAGCTAGATCTAGATCTTTCGCTTTTCTTTAGTCACTGAGCGTCCTCTTGTTGAACGCTCCACAGAGTCACAGAAGTTAGAGATGGGAAAAACCTTTTAGGTCAGCTTGTGCATCCCCAATATGGCCCGTGCAACAACATTCACCATGCTATATTCTCCAGCACTTTGCCATTATAAATGACTCTAGCCTTAGTTCCCGCACCACCACTTCCCTTGGGAGAATGCTGTATCATCTAATGGCTGCCTTGTTGGGAAATGTAACAGGACCTTTCTCTAATTTGCTTCTCTTTCTTCTCTTGCTCCCCATCCCAAGACAATAGAATCAAACTGGCGGTGTGGAAGGCACAGTTTACAGAGAATCCACTGCCGGAGTGAAACTAGCAAAGGGGTTTATTGTTTACAGTATGACGATCAGAAGATAGTAAGTGGCCTGCGAGACAACACTATCAAGGTGAGAACTCCCCAAGGTGGCCAAGCTAGGGTGTGTAAAGCAGGCTTTATGAACAATATTGTGTCCTAATTTCAGTGTGGGAGGAAGCAGTTGGTAAGAGACTTTTTAGAAGGTGCCCTACCCCAGCGGTTCTAAACAACGGGTCCGTGGACCAGCGCCAGTCCCTGAGATGTCCCTGACACAGTTTAGGATGGCAACAAGCTGGTCCCTAGTATCAAAAAGGTTGAGAAACAATGGACTAGCCCAGGCAAGTTTTTCTTTGATACACACAAGCTAGCCTTCCCCCAGAAAAGTGTATAAATCTTTCTCACCTGGCAAGAAATGCTCTGCTTCCTTATAGAATGGACTTTGCTAGCAGCATTGTTGGTCCTCCCATCACTACAGGCTACCCTGTTCCCTGATGAGAAGTGTAGAGCCTGTATTTATATTAAAACCAGAGATATTAAGAATGTTTTATATTGCACTAAAGCGCCTGTGGAATAACATGCATTCTGTGCTACTAAGGAAGCTCGATCCGCAAACAGTATGTAATAAAAAACGAAACAGCCAACCCAGCAACATGCACCGTTTATACAGTGATGAACATCTTACTCACCAGGCTGTTTGTGACTGTTTGCCACCCTAGATCTGGGATAAGAATACATTGGAATGCAAGCGAATTCTGACTGGACACACGGGTTCCGTCTTGTGCCTACAGTATGACGAGCGGGTGATCATTACTGGATCTTCTGATTCAACCGTCAGGTATGTACTTCTGAAACTGAGCTTTGTGCCCTCAGACGGTACTGAAAAGATTTTTTTAAATTGTTCTCTGTTCAGCCTTTTTCACGGAGTAGTTCCAGTGAACTCCTTTCCAATGAGAAGCCCTACTTGTTTAAAAATCAATTTTCCACTCAAGTTTTGCTGCCTATCACAGGGAAATGGAAAATAAGCAAAGGCTGGAGATTTCCAAGCTGAGTCAAGGAGACTTTTGTGAATTTTTACTAAGAATTTGCACATCTCCCTGGGGTAGAGATTTTTAAAGACCTTCGTTAGGTTTTCAAAGCCATGCAGGGGTTTTAGCCACGCCTCTTCCATTAGATTTAACACAAGATGCCTGGCTAGATTCCCTGTGTGTCTTTTTATTAAATTTCAACTAAATGGTTTTTTACCACTCTATGACCTTGTTCTCTTTGCTCATCGCCAAACCCATGCTGCAAGGCTGGACAGTTCAAGTTAGAATCTACTCTCCAGATGGGAAGGTCACTGGGCATGATTCAGGAGACTAGAGTGGGCAAAATTGTAATGAGATCACTTCATGAAATGAAAATATCTGGAAATACACGTTCAGCTGTTGAACTAGAGACTCACCAGCTCACTATTGTGTATAGCAGGAAGGGGGGGAGGGACATTTCTCCCTTGGCTGGGGAAGAGGGATAGAGCATGGCCAGAAGAATAGGTCTCCCTGTGCCAGTGTGGGTAGGAGGTTCCCTCTTTCTGCTTGAGTATGAACTATGCAGCTCCAAGTAGCACTGTTGAAAGCAGGCCAAAAGTTATGTCAGTTGCCTTTTCTGCAGCATTTGCACTCATGCTCCTGTTTCCGTGGCTGCAGGCTCCTCCTCTCTGTTGTTGCCTAAACTCATTTTGAAGCCACCAGTCATAAGCAAGTGACCCTAAAATCCAACCCCTGGGTATTGCATACACAAGCTTGTGGCTCTGGGAGTTCTGTTGGTTCCTACCGTTTGCATAAATCCAGAATTCATGCCACATCTCTTACTGGGACATTTAACCAGCACTGAGATTGAATGGGGCAGCATTATGTTTAACTCTGAGTACAAAAGAAAAGGCTGATCTATGTGAAAGACTCTGTTGTTTCCCAGTCCATGGTGGGAAGGTCAAACTGCAGACTGGGTACTTGCCTAGAATACTTCATTTCTATAAATGTAACGATGTATCTATAAATATGTGCACTGACCCCAGAGGCCTCAACGATGGAACGCTTTTAGCCCTGAGAAGGAGGGCTTCATCCAGTTGGCTGTACAGATGGACTTTAACATTCTCCAATAAAAAATCTCAGGGACCACCTGACCAGGTAAGTCATTAGATCACTAGCTCCTGCTCAGTTTGGCAGCCCTTTCTGTATACTGCTGATTTTCTAATGGCGCATTTCTGTAGTCCACAGCCTTTGTTCCTTCTCATACTGGAGTCAGCCGTCTTTGTGCTTTCCACCATAAACCGGTGTCTGTCTACATAGCCTGGGACTCCATGATTTTCACTGAATTGGTTACTCAGAACTACTTACCAATCTCTCTATCTGTGCAGGGCTTTGGGATAGTGATTCTTGACCACCAGATGATGTGCTAGTAGGTGAACTTCAGGCTGAGTCCTTTAGATTCACTTGAGCCCTGGTGCATAGCTGCTATCCCCTACCATTCAGCTGTGTGCTTTATACCCTGCAATAAAGCGTGGGCTGTTCATGGATGGACATAAAGGTGTACATATGCATGCGCGCACACACACACACACACACACACAGTGCAGTATGCCTGGCTCCCCACGAGTGCAAGAGAAAGGCCTCCCCTGAAGAACATACCTACTGCCTAGCTCTTCCTGGCATTTTTTGGATGTCTGCTGGATGGAGTGAGATTCTTATGTTGTTCTGCAATGTGAGGGTGTGATTTTCATGGAAGGGTTTTGTAATGCCAAAGCCTGGTGCTCAGATAACTCAGCAATGAGCACTGTAGACATGCCTGTAAATAAATACAGTGGGAAGGCGTGTGGTTTCCGTAACTTGTGCGGATATGGGAATGTTGTAAGTTGGCTTTCAGATTGAAAAGAATGGCACAATGAATGTAAGACTCCCAGCTGCGATGTGCATTTTCACCAATCGCATTTCCATTGAGGCGCAGTGACTCAAAGGAAGGTGGGAGTAGTTCATCCCCTCTTTCTTTCTTACTGTTAAATTTTCCAAGCCAGCAATAACTCTTGTCCTGGGCTCATGCAGAGCAAATTTTGCCTTTGGTAGGCACCAAAGGAATTCCGCCACAGTAGCTAGTATACTTCATGGCATGGCCACAGCGGTACAGTCAGCGCTTCAGACTATGAATACGTACCCTGGGAGTTTGGGGAGTTGTACTCAGGTGGCTAACCCAAGCTGCTGCCCAGGCCATTGTGGCCTCCCTCCTATTTTCAGTGTGCAAGCTCAAGGAGAGCTCGCGTGTCTGCCTGCCTGCACTAGGAAGCACCCTCCCAGAGCTGTGTGGACATATCCCAAATGACAGGTATAACGCTGCCTGAAGTGGCTCAAGAGCACCAAACACCATCATAGGGCCTAATCACATCAGGCACACTATCAGAGGCTTGTTCACCTGCACATCTACCAATGTGATGTATGCATCATGTGCCAGCAATGCCCCTCTGCCATGTACATTGGCCAAACTGGACAGTCTCTACGTAAAAGAATAAATGGACACAAATCAGACGTCAGGAATTATAACATTCAAAAACCAGTCGGAGAACACTTCAATCTCTCTGGTCACTCGATTACAGACCTAAAAGTCGCAATATTACAACAAAAAAACTTCAGAAACAGACTCCAACAAGAGACTGCTGAATTGGAATTAATTTGCAAACTGGACACCATTACATTAGACTTGAATAAAGACTGGGAGTGGATGTGTCATCACACAAAGTAAACTGTTTCCCCACACCCACCCCACCCACTGTTCCTCACATGTTCTTTTCAACGGCTGGAAATGGCCCACCTTGATTATCACTACAAAAGGTTTTTTGTTTTGTTTTTCTCTCCTCTGCTGGTAATAGCTCACCTTAACTGATCACTCTGGTTACAGTGTGTATGGTAACACCCATTGCTTCATGTTCTCTGTGTATATAAAGTCTTCCTACTGTATTTTCCACTGCATGCATCCGATGAAGTGAACTGTAGCCCACAAAAGCTTATGCTCTAATAAATTTGTTCGTCTCTAAGGTGCCACACGTCCTCCTGGTTTTTTAGATAGTTTTGTCAGTGTTCAGTTGACACATGGGGACCTTCACATGAGCTGGCACCTGCTCTGCCAACATCACAGTAGGTATCACTTTGCATTTTCAAATAAGCTTGCCCTGTGACAGGAGGGAGGCCTCCAGAGCCTATTCGAAAAGCTGTCGCTTTAAGAGGGGTTAATGGGAGGTGGCATGCACTCTTCAGAAACCCCTGGTTTTTAGGACTGAGAGTTGCTGCAGCCCAAGTTTCATGATGGGTTAGAGCACACAAAACAGAATTCAGTGTAGCAGCCATGTTAGTCTGTATCCGCAAAAAGAAAAGGAGGACTTGTGGCACCTTAGAGACTAACAAATATATTTGAGCTTAAGCTTCCGTGAGCTACAGCTCACTTCATCGGATGCATAGAATGGAACATGGGCATTGTTACTGTAGCATATGAAACAACCATTTGTATTTCATAAACATGAGTGACATTTTTCCTCTCCTTCACATCCCGGCCGTGTTTAATTGCAAGTTTCGTTAAGGGAGGAGGGATTCAATTTCCACAGCCTTTTGCTATTTGATAATACAGCCATTATGCTGCTGGAGTTTAGTGTAGCTGGGGTTCAGGGGATGATAGTGCTGCAGGAAGCTGCTGAAAGGAATTTTGCCTTGAGGTAAAGACCTTCACAACAATGCACCAAAGGAACTGTGTCGCTTTTTAAACTTTAATATCCCCGATGCCTATCCTAGAAGCTCCTTTAAATTGAGCACATTCTGATTCTTTTAACCACAAGTTATCCTTTGTGTGTAATAGACTATACCTATTAATGGTCAATTGACATAAAAACTCTATATTAATTTCTGCTTATCAACAAATTCTGAAACATAGTAATGTTCCTTTGTGTGTGTTCAGGATAAATAATTTGCTGCTGTTAGAATCCCATCTAACCCAATAGTGTAATTTTTTTAATGATTCTTTTAGATTTGCTTACAAAGAAAAAGCACACTCTGCTCTTCTGCTACTACAGAAAATTGTCCCCCTTGTTGGCAGTCCCAGCAGCAAGGGCGAAGTTTGAATGGGCCATTGGGGGTGAACTTGCCTCTAGCACTGGGTCTCCCCAG
This sequence comes from Dermochelys coriacea, assembly GCF_009764565.3. Classification (NCBI taxonomy): domain Eukaryota; kingdom Metazoa; phylum Chordata; order Testudines; family Dermochelyidae; genus Dermochelys; species Dermochelys coriacea. The sequence continues at coordinate 124,576,152 of NC_050074.1, forward strand.
ATCAGGGTAGATAGGCATAACTATGGGGGTGGAGAGAGCTGCAGGCAGAGCTAACAGAGGACTTCAATCTCCAGGGCTATCAGTCTGGTACCTTTCATCAGCACTACACAGTCACTTAATTACAAAACGCTTTGCTGTGTTGTTGTTATGGGGCTAATTGCATTGCAGGTTTTTTGGTTGCTGGACTCCTTTAATATTTTTGTAATCAGCTGGTTTATGTGATATATCTTGTCATGAACTATTCAGCAGATTCTAGGTTTAGTATGTGGTGTTACTTGTAATAAAACCAAAGACTTGACTTTTCTTTTCCTGCAGAAAAATCAAATGTAATTTCTTTTTCACCCTCTTTCCCTTCCATTGGTTTGAAATATTGTGTGGATTTCAGGGTGTGGGATGTGAATACCGGTGAGATGCTAAACACACTGATTCACCACTGTGAAGCAGTACTGCACCTGCGCTTTAACAATGGCATGATGGTGACTTGTTCCAAAGACCGTTCCATTGCCGTCTGGGACATGGCTTCCCCAACAGACATTACCCTGCGGAGGGTCCTGGTAGGACACAGAGCTGCTGTCAACGTAGTGGACTTTGATGACAAGTACATTGTGTCAGCATCAGGTGACAGGACTATAAAGGTAAGAAATTTCAAAGGCTGCTTATTTACAGCACTTGTCATTGTTAACCAGAAAGAATGACCAGATTCCTGAGAACGTAAGAGTTGGTGATGTTAAAACTCAGAAAAAAGCCAATTCATACATAAACTATTAATCAGTTTCAAAAGTGCTATGGTTTAATTTGGGAACAAGTCCAATATAATGCAATAAAAGCTCTGTGTATGAGGAGTCAGTCTGTTAACTGTAGAAGTCTGTAGCCATGTATCACATGTTCTCTACGTCAGCAATACTGTCTCGAATTTGACTTGTGACCTCGAGGCTGTGATGATTTTTTGAACATTCTGGACACACCTGTTTCTCTCACAGGTCCCTCCCCTCTGTCAGTTACCTCTTAATAATTAGCCTTGTGTGTTTTCTCTCCCCCATCTCAGGTCTGGAACACTAGTACCTGCGAGTTTGTGCGCACCTTAAATGGCCACAAACGAGGCATCGCTTGTCTGCAGTACAGAGATCGGCTAGTAGTGAGTGGCTCTTCAGATAACACTATCAGGTGAGAGGCAAGCTCCCATCGGGGAGCTCTGCGCACAGTGTTCTCGGTTCATGCAAGGCCGTGGTCTCCGGTTCACTTGGGACACGCTGAAGTTAGATAACCGAAATGGTCTGTGCCCATTTTTTCTGGAACTGGACAGCCTTTGCTGTAGAATGCTGTGAACTACTGAAGGGAGGTATAGAAAGCCATTTCCCTTCATTGCCTTGAAGCCTCACTATCTCACGAGTGCCATACTAATCAGCAAGTCAGACTGGTTAGACAGTTTTGGTGTGTGAAATAGCTGGCAACTTGGGTCAGACATGCAATACGAAGCATTTAATCCTCTGCAGAAATCTCCTGGGCTCACACCAAACTCCTCTTGTGGTGCTTGGCATCTGGTATAGTTTGGAACAGCTGGTTGAGAGCATGAAGTTCAGTTTTCTCCCTCTTGCACTTTCCTGGCTGCCCTAATGGCAGCCTGAGATATACCCCTTCATGCCGGGAGTCAGAATTTCTTGGTACATCATGCAGCTGCAACTAGAGGGATGTACCATTATCTCCTTAACTAGCATTGTTCAGTAAACTTGAATCGACACGAAACGGACTGTGGTAAGTGGTTGGATCATACAAATGAGTGGTCGGGTTGCCTCCCTTTTACCCTTCACCTGCTGGTTTAGAGGAGGACTTTTCCCTGCAGCTGAAACTTGGGAATGGACTGTCTGAGCAAAAGCAATGTACTTTCCTGTTTTACCAGTCCTCTGTTGTCAGTGGTGAATACAGAGGCTCTTGTTTGCTGGGCGCCCTTCCCCATAACCAGCCACCTTTTCCTACTCTGAATTCCACAGGAAGCTGACACTCCTGTCTGTGACACCACAAGGTGATTGAACCAATTGTGCTGTGCCTAATTTTGCATGCTGTCTGCTTGATGGTATGACCTAGTAAAAGGACCAGCCAGATTGAGAGAGCACTGACTCTTGCTTCCTTTTACACAGTGAAATGGGGGGTGATTACATTGTGCTGTTTTTCCAAAACACCCTTAAGTATGGCAAGAAGATTGTGCACTTTGAATTTGAATAAATCCTTTTTTGTACAGTACTTTGAAACTCGGAGCCAAAAGAAATGGGAGTAGAAAATAGTTAAATATCACAGCATTTAGAAAACCAACTAAAATACCATTTGTAATAACCAACAAAAATGTCAGTACAGTAATCAACCTAAAGAGGAATACAGTTACTCTTATTCTTACACTGAATAAAATTCCTAGTTGATAGATAAGTTGTGCTATAATTTCATGAAAGTTGGCAGTGAATCTTAGCTGAACCCAAGTCCCATGGCCCTCAAGGCATGGTGAAAGGTTTACTGCTCGCTTACTCTGCCAGCCTTCCACAAGCATTGGTTGAGGGTGGGTATCTGTGGGAAGGTGATAAGAGTACAGCTTACTAAGTAATCTACGTGGATGACTTGATTTATGTTTGATTTTAATTTACGTGAGATACAAGATGTTGGCCTTCAATTGGGTGAAGCATGATGTGAAATTTGAAGTTTGTAACTTCTGAAATTTGATGTCCTAGAGGTTGAAAACCTTTAGACTCCCTAAGAATTTTTTTTCAGAAGGGAGTATTTTAAATGATTTTCCAATTCTGTAAATATAGAGTGTACAAAAGAGTAGGAAATTAAAGTTTGTCTTCCTTAGAGATATAGTCTATCTGAAAATTATTGTGTGGGATTTCAGGTCAGTTCTTCAGCTGGTGCAAGTCAAATTTTCCAGCTGAGGACCTGGCCCATCATGGTTCAAGGCATTTAAACCCAAAAACTCAATACAGGGAGCCATTGAGGCCAGGGTGTTTCATTGTTCCAAATATTAATTATCAGTAGAGAAAAGAGAAGAAGATCAAGTGGTGACTTGATCGTGGTGTAGGAGTCCCTTACAGGGAGAAAAAATAATGGATATAAAGGACTCTTTCTTAGTACTGAAAGGCATAACCAGAACCAATGCTGGAAGTTCAAGCCTGACAAATTCCAATTAAAAATAAGACACCAGTGTTTAACCGTGATTAACCATTGGGACAAGCTTCCAAAGGAAGCTGTGGATTCTCCATCTCTTGATGGCTTCAGATCCAGACTTGGATGCCTTTTTGGAACCTGCTTTAGTCAAAGACAAGTTATTAGCCTCAATACAGGGGTAACTGGGTGAAATTCTCTGGCCTGTGTTATACAGGAGTTCAGGCTTGATGATCTGTTGGCCTCTCTGGCCTTAAAACGTGAATCATTTCCCCAGCACCCCTATGCACTAAGGCTACACCTCTGCCTCTGTGTAAAACATCCCACCAAGCTGAGCCCTTCTCAGGCGGCAGCTGCTTCCTGGGCGGAGAGGCACTTTGTGGCAGTGGTGCTGCGCATCCTCCACCGGAACTGCAATGAGATTGCACAGGTTAGGAGCCAGGGCTGACTAATCAGAGTCACTCGTTTGCCATGTGTCAAGTCACTTGACCTCATACCCATTAGAACCTGAACATAATGTAACAGGGTTTTCTTTGAAAAATATGCTCCAGCTGAGCTGCAGGAAAAACGTGGTGGGTTGTGGGATGATGAATTCAATACCTTCCACATTAGCGCCATCAGGAACTTTATTTCCAGAGAACCCGTTGACCAATTATAATCTGAGACCAAATATTTCATTGCAGTAAGGATTTTCAGACTTTCTCTCCTTTTCTTCCTAATCTCTCCAGGTTGTGGGATATCGAGTGTGGAGCATGTTTACGAGTACTGGAAGGCCATGAGGAGTTGGTGAGATGCATACGCTTCGATAACAAGAGGATAGTCAGTGGGGCGTATGATGGGTGAGATGGTTAACGAGGTTCAGACACCTAGCATCCCTCTTCCTCCCCCACCCTCAAAAAAAAATTAGACCTGTTGTCAGTTGTGCTATTCTCACACTTATGGCCAATATATGAGAAGTGTGTTACGTTCGCCTGGCCTTTCCCTTTTCTGGAACGGGTCTTCTGTGATGTGTGTTCTCCAGCAGTTTCACATGGCAGATCCATGCAGAATTCCTCATGCTTAAATCACTGACAACCAGATCAGCTAGTTCTCTGCCCAGGAATGTAGTAGATCAGAGCACTGAGTCCATAAGGTCAGTGTCTCGTGTCTAGCAGTGGCCAGACCTGAAGCTGCTTTTTCTACAGCTCCCACAATTCCTGCTGTTTGTTTTGTTCCGCATAAGTGTGCATGCACGTCTACTTACTCCCTTCCCCCACATAACTGAGTAGTATAGAGAAATGAACGAGCAGACGCACAACCTGTCAGAGAAGGCAATAAAGTACAACAGGCGGACTGAAAAGCGCACAGTGAGTGTCTTGGTCTGGAAACTCCTGTCGATAATCTAGGGCAATGTGCTTAACCAAGCATTGCTGCTTGCGCTGTGAAAGGGACTCCGAAGAGCAGGGTCCTTTTCCAGCACTCTCCACTGCAGCTAGCCAGATTTCCATGGCACAGGGAAGAGGCTTACTTCACTCCGGAGGTTGTATTTGCTATGATGGGCTAGCTTCTTGGTACATTGCTGGTGTCCAGGCTCCCTTGGGGAAGAGCTGACTTTCCTTTTCCAGGCTTGAATAACTCTGAGCTACACTGGGGTCTTGTGTAGCTAATTTGGATAGCATGTCCCCTATGCTACAAAGTCAGCTTCCTGCTCCTGGGCAGGGAGTCCCTCTACTAGTTTATAGAATCCCACTCTCTTCTAGCCCTACACCTGCAGACTGATTTAAATGAGGGTGTGTGGGTTCCCCACACTTCATTCTCCCCCATCCTGTTGTTAGCACCCTTCATACTATGAGATAGTCACTACATTGTACAAGGGAAGAGGGCATGTGACTGAACTCTAGGGGTGACTGTATTGCTTAAGGGCGAGGGAAATCTCCAGCCCAGCCCTGTTTGATTTTCTGTAATAAATCTGACATCACGATTTGGTGCAGTCTAATGCTAAGACATGGGTGTCATCACCCCAGCTTTATAGCTAAACCCCAAACCTCTAGCAAGCTGGATACCCGTGCAGTGGCATGCCTGGGCTGTGGAGCAATGGAGATGCACCTTTTCCTCCCCACTAAATGTGTTCTGTTTTCTGAAATGCTTGAGCCCTCGTGGTTCTTGTGGAACCTGCCTGTGGCTGCCCATAGCAGTAGTTTGCCCTGGTAGAGCAATCCTTGCCTGCCTGCCTACATTCTAGGAGGAAGGGATGCACTTGTACCAGTTGAAGGAGGGGATGAATCCACGCTGTGGAGACTTAGACACGCTCTTCTTCTTGTCCAGCAAGAGGCTTTATATAACGTGTCACATTATCTGTGTATAAACCCAAATGCATTCTCACAACTGTGATCACTCCGTTTCATTGCCTTTGGCCCGTTTGCCATTAAGGAGGAAGTGTCTACATTAACCTTCACCCAGGTTTCTACATTAGTTACTGTCACCTGCTTTTTTATGTAATTCATTTGTATGGTAACCATATTCTTCCACCTGTAAGATCAGCAGGCTTTACCCAAGAGAGATGTGAGAGCCAGGTGTCAAGAGCAGAAAGATTTCTCTATGTATTATCTAAGCTCTTAACTTTAATTGTTGGTGAACCATTTACACTTTTTTCTGTAACAAAGCTTTGGTGCTTGTCCCTCTTTCCTCTCCAGGAAAATTAAAGTGTGGGATCTTCTGGCTGCTCTGGACCCACGTGCTCCAGCTGGGACCCTCTGTCTGCGAACCCTCGTGGTAAGAGCTTTTGGTTGGGGGGGGGGGTCAAGGTGGGGGAGGACAGCCTTTGTCAAGGCTGTATTACACCATGAAAGCTTGAGCTGTGTAGACAAAGTTCAGATGAAGTAGATGATGATAGGCCCCAAAGGGCAGGCTTGTAGATGTGTCTGAACGTAAGGTATTATGGGATCTTTCACCCGGAAAGACTTTCAAACCAGAGCCTTGCAAAAAGTGCCATGGGACCTTTAACACAGTCAAGGAATCCGTTTTACAGCCTCTTCGACAGCCCCTAACAATACACCGGTGCATCAGCTCAGTGCCAGTCCCAAGGGAGAATGTTCCACTCCTGAACACCCCTGTCACCACTTCAAACATTGGAAGTCAGTGGAGCTGTGATACTTTTGTACCAGCTGAGGGTCTGACCTCAAGGGGATGATACCCTCTGCTGAACATACCTATGGAGTCTGCATAATCTATTAGAGACCAACAAATTTATTTGAGCATAAGCTTTGCTGTAGCTCATGAAAGCTTATGCTCAAATAAATTTGTTAGTCTCTAAGGTGCCACAAGTCCTCCTTTTCTTTTTGCGGATACAGACTAACACAGCTGCTGCTCTGAAACCGGCATAATCTATGTGCTACTGAGTGACCAGGACTTTTCCTCGGCCTCTTTCTTCTCTCTGGCAGTTTTTTAATGTTGCCAGACTATTGTTGTTAAAAGGGGCAGTTAAAAGAAGTGCTTTCACCCCTTTTTAAAATTGATTTTAAGTTCATAACTAAAATCTATTCGTGACATTTTCTCTTTAGCACCCACATGCTGGGTTGTGTTTATTGTAGGGTTACTTGTGAGGCCGAGTTGCTGGCATCGATTATTAGACAGCTCCTCATGGCACAGGCTGGCATCGATTATTAGACAGCTCCTCATGGCACAGGACCAAAAACATCACAGCTGGCACTAATTGGCTCCCTTCTTGGAAATCTAAGCAGAGCTGCCAAGGATAGAATGGGCCACAGACGCTGAACCTGTCAGCCTTGTCTACACTAGCATTTTTCTTCTCTCCCACTGGTGCTCAGTGTGGGTCTAAATGATGATGGTAAAATTGCCATTGGCTATTGCTTTCAGCAGAGTTACACGAGTTGTAGAGTAATAGGGGAAGGTTTTTAAGAAAAATGCCAGTGCAGACAAGGTCTTAGAGGTGATCCCTCTAAGTCAGAGTTGAGATGTATTAGCAAGAGGCTAGAAGCAGCTTGGCCTACTGCTGTACTTTTTCTGTGGCATCCAGCATCCAGTTCACTTTGAAAAGTCAGAGAAGAGGACATTAAAGCACGGGCTTTGGGGAGAGAAATACTCAGGCTTCAGTGGAGTTAGGGTACGTCAAACCTGGTCATATTTCTGGGGTTCTGTGGCCATTTCCTTGGCTGTAAACCTTCCATGTATTGAATCTCACCAGTTCTCGAAGTTAGCGTTCAGAGGAATCTCCCGTGTGTTGCTGAATGGCATGTCTTCAAGCAATACATTGGAAGCCCCACTTGATAGCACAGCAGAACTGCAAATAGTGCAATGGCTTGTACCCAAAAAACCCCTTTGTCATGTGTCAGCTGCAAACCATGGAGTGGCCCTGTGCCTGTGAATATACAGACCCAGAGAGTCTGAGACTTCCATACATTAACAGTGTTGATCCTGTACCAATCTTAGACCCTGCTTGGGCACTGTGTTTTTTCTGCTAATCTGGGAGGCTTAATTTAACTAGTGCAATCCCATCTGCATTTTCCGGCAGTGAAAAATACAGGTATCCTGAATAATTGCATTATAAATGAGAAATTGTGGGATGAAAACATTATAGGAATCTGTGAATGGATGCCTAGAAATCCCCGTTTGTAGGAGTGAGCGAGCTAAGGGGGGAAGATAGGGCATGGAGCATTACTTTTAGGGTCTTTCATGCCTGTAACTGCAGAGCATCCTAGTATCCGCTTACTCATGCTCTTTTTTCTTCCATCATCCTCCAAAATGAAACCTCTCAATAAACGTTGCAAGCTTCCTGCTGTTTGTGTTCAATTTTCAAGCAGTAGGAGAAAAGTCTGCAGATAACAAATGCTCGCTGCATGCCAGTTCCTTTCAATTTTCCCTCCTTTGGATGGAGCAACAGCCTTATAAACTTGACAACAGCTTCCCAAGCTGAGAAATAAGTATGGTGCAGCTTTACATTTCAAGCTAAGGAGGCCAGGTTCTTTTGGCTTTAACTTACAATGGGAAGTGTGCATCATGCCAGCTGCCCCTGTGATTTTAAAGGGCAAGTAGAGTGAATAGTTCAGAGGATCTTTAGGTAGAGGGATTTCATTTAGTAAACACTGATTGAAAAGTTCATTTTCAAAGCAGTCTTTCAAAATACCTGTCTCTTTCAGTCTCCTTGTGGCACCTGCTATTGTAGTGACTTTTCCCAGCAGGAGCTCTATTCTGTTGGGCACACGAAACACCATTCCTATTTGAATACATGCAAAACCAGACTCCTGGAGTGTCTGTCTGTTTAATTAACTAGAATTTTAAAACTAAGGATGCTACTTGTAAGACAAACCTTATTTAAAATTAATTTAAAACAAAATAGAACTTGCCTTACAACTGTGAAACGATTCTTTTTCCATGCATTCAAAAAGGAGCTGCATTTCAGAGTCCTGCTCTGTCAAAACAGTAGCTTCTTGTTCGGTGGGGAACTGTTCTGTTGATGAGTATATTTGAGAGATCTTTCATTTTTTGTGATTTACCCATCTTAAAACTAGCTGTCGTAGTTAGAATATCTTATCACATTTGGTTTTCTTTACACCACGTCTGGCAGCGTGGAAGGCATAACAAGGAGCCACATACTGATACTAAAGTCAGGAGGCATTGCGCTGGTTTTGATTGCACTCCCTTTTGACCAGGGAAGCTGCTGCCCTCATCTGCAGCAGGGAGCACCAATAACAGCTAGCCAGCACATGTGGGAAAGTGTAGTGAGTTGTGCTTTACAATGTGCAGAATCTGGCGTAGATTGCCATACTCTTTCCATTCAGCCTCCTAGAAGAATACAAACTGCCTCTAAAGAAGGGCCTTTCCTGCGGCTATGTTTAGAACTGCTTAGGAGGAATCATTACAATGTCATTTTGACTTTATAATGGTCCCCTTTGTCTCTTCCATTTTAAGCTGTTTCCTCCTTCAGCAGTAGCAACAGTGCCAAGCAGGAGACTCAGGTTCAATTCATAGATAGAATCATAGAAGATTAGGGTTGGAAGAGACCTCAGGAGGTCACCTAGTCCAACCCCTTGCTCAAAACAGAACCAACACCCACTAAATCATCCCAGCCAGGACTTTGTCAAGCCGGGCCTTAAAAACCTCTAAGGATGGAGATTCCATCACCTCCCTAGGTAACCCATTCCAGTGCTTCACCACCCTCCCAGTGAAATAGTTTTTCCTAATATCCAACCTAGACCTCCCCCTCTGTAACTTGAGACCATTGCTCCTTGTTCTCTCATCTGCCACCACGGAGAACAGCCGAGCTCCATCCTCTTTGGAACCCCCCCTTCAGGTAGTTGGAGGCTGTTATCAAATCCCCCCTCACTCTTCTCTTCTGCGGCCTAAATAAGCCCAGTTCCCTCAGCCTCTCCTCATAAATCATGTGCCCCAGCCCCGTAATCATTTTCCTTCTCTGCTGGATTCTCTCCAATTTGTCCATATCCCTTCTGTAGTGGGGGGCCCAAAACTGGACAGCATACTCCCGATGTGGCCTCACAAGTGCTGAATAGAGGGGAATAATCTGCTGGAAATGCTCCTACTAATGCAGCCCAATATGCTGTTAGCCTTCTTGGCAACAAGGGCACACTGCTGACTCATATCCAGCTTCTCATCCACTGTAATCCCCAGGTCCTTTTCTGCAGAACTGCTGCCTAGCCACTCAATCCCTAGTCTGCAGCAGTGCATGGGATTCTTCTGTCCTAAGTGCAGGACTCTTCACTTGTCCCCGTTGGACTTCGTCCAGTTTCTTTTGGCCCAATCTTCCAATTTGTCTAGGTCACCCCGGAACCTATCCCTACCCTCCAGCGTATCTACCTCTCCCCCAGCTTAGAGTCATCCACGAACTTGCTGAGGGTGCTATCCATCCCATCATCCAGATCATTAAAGAAGATGCTGAACAAAACCGTCCCCAGGACCGATCGCTGGGGCACTCTGCTTGATACTGGCTACCAACTAGACATCGAGCCGTTGATCACTACCTGTTGAATCCCGATCTAGCCAGCTTTCTATCCACCTTGTAGTCCATTCATCCAATCCATATTTCAACTTGCTGGCAAGAATACTGTAGGAGACCATATCAAAAGTCAAGATATATCACATCTACTGCTTTCCCCATATCCACAGATCTAGCTATCTCATCATAGAAGGCAATCAGGTTGGTCAACTGCCAAACTGTCCCTGTTCCCCTATAACCCATTGCTGGTGGAAATGCTATGGAGGCAGTGCTGAGCTGAATAGTAGGAGGTATGAGGCTATCACTCTGTCAGCCACACCTAGCCACTCTGGAGAAGAGCTGTCCTATGAGGAGTGCTCGGTTTAAGGGCATGGGGCTCGGGGAGCAATGTCTCCATGCAGGTGACTGCTCTGGTGTGTGCTCCCTGCTGAAGGGCCAGGTTCCAAATATGGCAAACATACTTTTACGCAACTTAGCTTGTACCACAGAGATGATGTCACACAGTAGCCATATAGGGTTTACTGACCAAAAACTAAATCAATTATTAATGTTCACCACGCATTCCCAGCAGCCAGGCAGTCTGTAAAGTAATCCCTGCTGTCTCTCTGACCCTCCCGGTTAGGAGCATTCTGGGAGAGTCTTTCGACTCCAGTTCGACGAATTCCAGATCATCAGCAGCTCGCACGATGACACAATCCTCATGTGGGACTTCCTGAATGACCCAGCTGCCCAAGCAGAATTGACCCGCTCCCCATCCAGAACGTATACCTACATCTCCAGATAAATAACACTACACTGTACCTCACGCGCACAGGTAAAAACGGGACACAAGGGTATGTGGGCACTGGGGAGAGGAGGCAAACATTGAACTGGAATGATTCGTTTGGATGGTCAGTGTCTCCCATCTTGGCTGGTGGTAGTTATCCTGCCAGGAGGCAGAGAACCTTTTGGTACCTTCAAGCTGGAGTTGTTGAAGGGTTCCTGGCATGTGGCACCTGCAGTCCTTACACCCTATTCCCCTTTTGGCCCAGCTTCCCCCTCAACAATTAAATCAGCAGTTGTTGCCACCCAGTCAGGAAGAGTGGGGTGGGGCGGGGGAGGTTCTTCAGAGTGAATGGAGGAGCTGCTGCTTAACATGGAGGTGCAGGTGGTTTGATACTGGGCTGTTGTCACCAAGCTAGAAGGTTCTGCCAAATCATGGCAATTGCACTTCCTCCTAGGTAGTGACGGCTCTGTTCTCCCAAAGTTGGGGAATGCAGGATAATGGATTTGGCCAGTGGAGGAGGCGCAGACGAGCGAGTCCAGCCTGATTAAATGGAAATTTGCTGATGTATAGTATTATCTATTCATAAGGCCCAACGCCCTTTCTGCATGAGTTGTAGGCTGCTAAGACCAAGCTTTGCCTGTGTGTATATAGTGTTAACCCTCTAGCTTTTATCCCAGCAAGGAGAGTTACCACTTCTAGGCTGTTATGGGGGATCTTAATGGATGATCAGATTAATCATAGAACTGGATTTGATTTGGAGGTGTGTGGGGTATTATGGAGGGTGCTGCTTAGGATGGGCTTGGGTTGTACCCTTTGGTTAGCGTATCTGCAACCCTTGCATTTGCAGCCCTGGGTGGCAGTTTCAGTTTCACTGGTGAGGGTGAGGCAGGTTCTCTGTGACAGGGCATGTGAGCAGCAGTTTGTGTCACAGCCTGTGCTGTACTCCCCCTGTTCACCTGTATAAATATACCTGGACTCTCCAGAGCTCTCAACCCAGCACCTTCCACCTACTCGAAACACACAGGAAATAAGAGAGGTGTTCCTTAAAATGATGAGTTTGGTGCAAAAAAGGGCTCTTCTTGTTCCTTTTTTTTCAGAACTCGTTTAAGCTGCAGTATTTAAATTATCTGCCAATGCCGGGACAAAAGAACTATCCACATAACCAATCCTTGCGGAAGAGAGAGGCTCTCAGATTCATTTCTAGAAACAAAGTTGGTCTGCAGTTGATCTCCGACAGGTTCTGCTCAGCGCAGCTGACTGCTGAAGTGCTGCTATATCAGAAGATGTCTTTGGTCTTTCATGAACGATTAACATTTTTAAACCACCTCTCTTCCTTTTCCCCTCTGCCTAGCCACTTCCCTGTTTTTCCCTCTTTCCCCAGTCACAGATGTCCTATAAATATATTTAACGTGTTGCCAGAATTTGTTGCTTTGGTGTTAAACAGAAGACTCATTGCCACTGTGCATCCTGCTGAGAGTCACTTCCGGGTGGGGGGGAAGGGGCTGCTGCTTAGAATATTAAACAACATCATTGCTGGGCTTTTGTAAGACCATGTAATTGCTGACTCTGAAAATCAGCAAACACCGTGCTGGAGAGAAGGTGAGAGCCCCTGCTGCCTTTGGGCGTTCTCTCTGGAAAGCGGGGCTTGTGGAGCTATTCGGCATCTGAAGCTGACAGTTTGGAGCCAAATCCGCCTCTTGCTTTCATCTCTTGCTTGTCTCTCTAACTCTTTGGAGGCTGGATGTGTATCCCTCCACAGTCATTGGGCTGCCAGTCTGGTCAGTGCCAGTCCACAAAAGGTTAAACTGGCTTCTGCCCAAGTCCCGTCTTGCCTGGGGGTGGGAATCAGTTCCAGAAGGGTAGGGGGCAGTATTTCACTATCAAAGACATTATCTGTACCCAGGGCAAGATTCTGTTTCTCCTGCTATTGGCCCTGAAGACAGTATGGATTTTGTTAATGGTTTACGATTTCTACTTCTGATTAGATAGAAACATGAGGCTGGGGTGGGGAGAAGACTCAGCAACCCTTTTTCCTCCTCCCCCAGGAGATGCCACCACCAGAGGATGGAAGAGGGAGCTGCAGAGGACCTTGTTAGCCCAGCTTTGGGGGGCTTTTGTGGCTGAACACATCCCTAAATAAGAATATAAGAGCTGCTGTAGTGAGTCAGATGAGTGGTCCAGCTAGCCCAACATCCTGTCTCTGACAGTGGCCAGCATGATGCACTGTGACCCAGGAGGGCATGGCTGGATTGGGTCCTGTGGCTGATTGGGCAAATACAGCCAGTTGGCTGGGACAGGCATGCGTGTTTTCTCATTGGTTTAACCAGTGGGATTGTCTATCTTGGCCAGCTGGCTGTACCTCTAGGCCAGCTCTGCATTATTTCTGGGGCTGGTGCTGCCAGTTCCCAGTGTGGGCGACGGAGATGAGCTTTGTGACCTTCCTGAGCCCCAGCCTTCTCTGCACTACAGTTTAGAAACAGACGATAATTAACCCATGTCTGATAATCACCCTGACTCTTCACACACTAGCTGAGACTTTTGAGAACCACTATGGCTCAGAATGGAGAGCATCCCGCTGGCAGGCAGGACACGAGCAGCGACTCTCATCATCTCAGCCAGTCAGCTAGATCAAAAGGGCCAGTGGGGGACTCTGCAGGTGCTGGCTTCCCCACTGCCGCGGGAACAGCAATCCGAAAGGCCTTGCTTTTGGAAGCGGAAGGGTTAAATAAAATAATCTCCAGTCATTCCAACCTCAGTTGAGGGTCTGTCAAAATTTCTGGTACAAATCTTAGGCCCAGTTCTCCCACTGCAGGTCTTGAATGACACCCATTGCCTTCATTGGGAGTTTGTCCTGTCCTGCACTGGGAAACTAGACCCCTTTATCTCCTCAGCTCTAAGGTTGGAACTTGACAGATGAGAGATTTGACTGGTATATTCTCGCCAGCCTTGCTCTGCTGGGGGTCACGATTGCATCACTCTAACTAGCTTTGCTGTCCTTTTTCCACCAGCAACGTTTTTGCAAGTGACTAGCCCAATATACAAGACTTGCTCTCGGTGACTCGAGGAGCTAGCAGATGGGAAGGCAGTGGAGACATTGGAAGAGCTGGTAGAGCTCAGAGTACTCAGAACAGCTCCAAAGGAGCATGAGAATCAGTGCAAAAAGAAACACCGAGCTCCCATATGTCTTCAGGAGGGCCTAGGATGCGGAGCGACTCTAAAGAGCCTTTTAGTCAGAGCTGGTCATTGACACGCCTCTGACTTTCTATTTGTTTAAATTACTATTGTAAAATAAACGAACTCTGTTCAGATAACATTCATGGTCTGACTCAGAGGGGCAGAGGCAAAGAAATGTTGAGTCAAGGCCAAAAGCTTATCCTTAATACTAAGCTGAACTATTGCCAAGGTCACTGGCTGCTGGGTGATCAGACATACTGGATCCCCAAAGCATGGCCGGAGACGGGTGGATCATTTTTTTCACTCTGAATTGCTCCGGCTGAAGTGGAGTTCCAAGTCTCATCCTTAATGTTGTTTGAACACAGCTCCTTTTGGTTCAGTTGTTACAAAACTGGAGTGTGGCTGTGTGAGAGTGGACATTATATGGAGCTGGCTGCAGACTCAACAGCTTTTCTTTCCTCCGTTTGTCTTGTCACTTTTCGGCTACAGGCTGTGCTAGACGATCATGACTCTTCGCCTTGGATGCTACAGAGGTTCTCGCTGTTTTATCACTGTCCTTGGGGGTGGTGCCTGCTAGCGTAGAGTTTGTTTTGCTAATTATGAGGACTTGGGGAGATCCAGAATGCTTACTGGCCAAACATGGAGACAACACTGTTGCAAGTCATCATTGGTTGTCCTAGCCCTGCTGTTCTATGCTGCTATTTTGAAACTTCTAAGCATTGTTGGGTTTTTAAGTGGTACCAGAGTTGTAATTCTGCTGTATAAATCTGTTTGTAAGGTACAGTGTGTGAGCAACTGCTGCAATTTTTTTTTTTGTTGTTACGGTGTATAGTAGAGTGGTTTTTGACTCTTCAGGAGGGACTATATCTGGGTACTTAAATATAGAATAGCTCAATGGAGAATCCTACCCCAACCCCCAAGTTCCTTCTGATGTCTAAGAAGGAAACTGATCTAAGAAACTCAAATCTGCCACAGCTCCCAGCCTTGGGGTCATCTGCTGTTCAGCATAGGGGAGGAATAATGTGGTTATTAGACCTTCATGTCAAGACTAAGCTGGCTTTCTACCTTCTCCACTAAGGATCTGTGTGTGAAGATTTCAATGTGAATTGACTGCGTAATCCCCAACAGGGCTGGAGTAAATGCAGCATTTAAAAAGAAAAGAAAAATCAAATTAGCCTGCTGAAAGGAGCTAGAAGCAAGGGCTAGAGGTGTCCATGGACTTCACGTGTTGCACATCCATTTGAAATGAGATACATCTGCTGCATCGAGACTGTCACTTCTCCCACAAGAGTCTTGCCTTTTGGACGTGGGGACTGGAAACGAGGTGGGACATAAGAGCAAGACAATCCATTACAGTGTCACCAACGCCAGTTTGCGACTCCAGGGCAGCAAGAGGCCAGGAGGGAGCCTTGTTGCAAACCCACGTGTTTCTGATCCCAGGAGGAAAGCTGCTCATGTCAACCTATGCAAACCCAGAGGACCTTTGCAGCTGTTCCTCTGCTCCCTGTTAACTTTCAGGGATGGACACATGCGGTTGGAACCGAGGGTTTCAGGTGGAGAGAGTTGAGGTCTGATCATTGTGAACATCAAAATGCTTTAAACTTGTTTCTGAACTGGAAGACGATGTGGCCTGCTGTGCTTCCCCTTCCCATCCACTTGTCCCTGCATTGAAAGGATCCTTCAGTCTGTATTTTAATCCCTGTACACTCAAAAGCTGGAGAGTATGGTGCATATTTTTCCTCTTTCTCCCCCCTGCACTGTCTGAACAGAACAATGGGCCTGATGCTGAGACCCTCATCACCCCGAAGTCCGGTTGGGAGTTATGGATGTTCAGCACTTGTCAGGTTTGGGCCTGTCACTCAAGTGTCCGTCGATTTCCTTCAGCTCCCTTTTAGGTCTGCTTTTGTGACCCGGAATTCCTGAACTGGTCCATGGAGCATTTGGTGGGATGATGCTTAGCTGCCCTTCCTCCTCAGCAGCTGATAATGGAGCAGAGGAGCCAGCCTGGCTGCTGCAGGGATATGGCTCATTTGCAGATGAGCTCTCGCCTGCAGGAGGGGAGGGGAAGGGAAGCAGCCCAGGTGATTGGAAAGGGGAGGGGAGAGTGGCTCCTCTGCGAAGGTGGGGACTACACTGAACAAATGTCATGGCCCTGGTCTAGATTGTGCACTGCTCTACAGTGTGCAGTTGGTTTAGAAGGAAGGAGATTGTTCTATGTAGGAGAGGGTAAAAAAAAGCCTTGTCAGAAACAACTGCTTCCTAGTATTGCCGGATTGGTTGACGCCCTGTTTTTTGTACCCTTTCGGGGTGGGGAGGACAATCTGAAATACAGTCATTGGGAATACCAACTGCCAAAGAGAACTTTACCAGGGGCCTCTTGCGGCATGCAGGATGCGTTTATCTTGCTGAGCTTTGCCTTGTTGTTACCCCCACATCACCACAAGCAACAAGATTTCCAGAAAGAGAGGGTAACTTCAGGCGACCCCAGCTGCACCTCCAGAGGCAGGGCCTGCACATGAAATCTCTCCTGTGATTGCCTGCTGGTTTTCGTCCATGTGGTCCTCGGTCACCCTACCCTCGCTACGGAAGAGTGCTGCTCAGGGAGACTCCAGGTCCCAGCATGCAATGCTCCGTCTTGAGCCAAGCTGCCATCACTTGGTTTGAGATGGAAGATGGCCTGCTGGGACTTGTAAGCTCTGACAGCTGCACCTCTGTGCTGAAGATACTGCCAGCTGCATTCTGAGGCTTTTTTCACACAAGGTTTGGCCTTTCGGCTGCTGCTGGCAGGTTCCCAACTCAGCCCTCAGTTGGTCTGTGGTAGGGCACCCTGCACCCTATCATAACATATGATGCCTAATCTGGCTCAGGAATCTACCCACTCGCTACCTTTTAAATTATCCTCTAGGTGCCCTACCAAACAGCCTGGTGGCCAGCTCCTCTGTCTGCCTAGGACCAGGAGCACACTTCCACGCAACTGGATTTCAGTCCCCATTTGCTCGTGCTGTTACAGTTCTGTTCAACACACGTCCATAACATTAGTGACACTTGGTCTGCCCTACCAGCTTACCCTGGTGTAACTACGTCACTCAGGAGTGTGGAAAACCCATCCCCCAAGCGACGGCATTATACCCACCTCACTATGTCGGTGGGAGGGCTTCTCCCATTGCCCTAGTGCTGCCTCTTGGGGGCTGGAGTCCCTGCGCTGGTGGGGGAAGCTCTCTGGGTTGCATAGTAGCTGTGCTGCTGCAGCGCTCTAAGTGTAGACAAGCCCCGTGTGTGTACACACCCGCTGACAGGTTTAATTCTCAGCTTGAGGGGGACACATGCACTACAGCCATGCCTGAGCAGAGTCCCACCAGACCCTCCTGGGTACAGTCCCGCACAGCTAGCCCGAGCCACCACCCATGCTGCTGCAGCAACGCTGCCACTTTTAGGTACAAACTCAAGCAGAGCTAGTGTATCTGTCTACCCAAGCTGGGAATTACAACTCCCAGCGGCTCCGTGGATGTAACCTTAGGGATGCATTGCTCACCACAGGCCCCTTACAATACTGCCCCTGGCTACTGGTTACATTTTAGCAAAGGGCCACCCTGAGAAGTTTTCAAGTGACTCCTATATGATTATGGCCAGAAAGAAGAGTGACTTGGTAAAATTTGGTCCTCCTTACTCAACATGACTACTGCCTGTGTGTCTTTGAGTCCTAGTTGCTGACTTCACTGGTAAAATGTGTTGATCCTGTTAGCACTGCAAAGCTAATTATTAGTAAAGTTCTACTTGCGGAATCATTACTCCTGGAAGAGGGTGACCCACCTCTGATCGTCAGGTCCCAAGCTGATGTCCGTGCTAGTGAACTGGCTGGTAAAAAGGATTTGTCCTGCTGTGAAACTCATTGAGACAACCAATGTGGAACTCTATGTTGTCACCTCTGAGTGTAACCCCACTTTCAGCTCCTTTCCTTGGTGTTCCGACATGAGATGCTGGGCTGCTAATTCCATCCATAGTCATGATGCAAAAGGCACTGGTAACCAACAAAAGGTAATTGATCCAGTAACTTGTAATTACTTTTACAGCATAGCTTCTTAATACCCCTGAGCACCCAATCATCCAGCCTGTGCAGCATCACTTTTAAACTGCTCAGATGGAGGTGGGTGTGTAAGTGGAAGGGATAGAAAGAACATGGTCTCTTCAGAGTTTTCTGTTTGTTATTCTGCTATATTTGTTCTCTAGATTCTTAAGTAATGAGTGCTTTGAATTTTGTGATTATGTTACCGTGAAGTGTAGGTAATGTACTAATGTTCACTTGAACTAGGATCATGGTAACAGCGTGGGTTTTTTATTATTTTAACTGTTCAGAAAATAAGTTAAATACAAGTGTAATATTAAGCTGTGAATCTGTTGTTTTATTTCTGGTATGGAGGGTGTAACCCTAAATACAAAAAGTCTCAATTCTTCTTTGAATCTTTGTCCATGCGAGTCCCTCTTATGGTCTGCCGATGAACAAAACATCTCAAACCACTGTTACTGTAAGGTAAGTAACTGTCCTTTCCTGTTTTAGAGTAGCAGCCGTGTTAGTCTGTATTCGCAGAAAGAAAAGGAGGACTTGTGGCACCTTAGAGACTAGCAAATTTATTTGAGCATAAGCTTTCGTGAGCTACAGCCCACTTCATCGGATGCATTCGGTGGAAAATACAGTGGGGAGATTTATATACACACAGAGAACATGAAACAATGGGATTTATCATACACACTGTAAGGAGAGTGATCACTTAAGATGAGCCATCACCAGGAGGGGGGGAGGAGGAAAACCTTTCATGGTGACAATCAAGGTGGGCCATTTCCAGCAGTTAACAAGAACGTCTGAGGAACAGTGGGGGGTAGGGTGGGGGGGAGAAATAACATAGGGAAATAGTTTTACTTTGTGTAATGACCCATCCACTCCCAGTCTCTATTCAAGCCTAAGTTAATTTTACCCAGTTTGCAAATTAATTCCAATTCAGCAGTCTCTCGTTGGAGTCTGTTTTTGAAGTTTTTTTGTTGAAGGATAGCCACCCTCAGGTCTGTAATGGAGTGACCGGAGAGATTGAAGTGTTCTCCGACTGGTTTTTGAATGTTATAATTCCTGACGTCTGATTTGTGTCCATTTATTCTTTTACGTAGAGACTGTCCAGTTTGACCAATGTACATGGCAGAGGGACATTGCTGGCACATGATGGCATATATCACATTGGTAGATGCGCAGGTGAATGAGCCTCTGATAGTGTGGCTGATGTGATTAGGCCCTATGATGGTGTCCCCTGAATAGATATGTGGACAGAGTTGGCAACGAGCTTTGTTGCAAGGATAGGGTCCCGGGTTAGTGGTTCTGTTGTGTGGTGTGTGGTTGCTGGTGAGTATTTGCTTCAGATTGGGGGGCTGTCTGTAAGCAAGGACTGGTCTGTCTCCCAAGATCTGAGAGAGCGATGGCTCGTCCTTCAGGATAGGTTGTAGATCCTTGATGATGCGTTGGAGAGGTTTTAGTTGGGGGCTGGCTAGTGGCGTTCTGTTGTTTTCTTTGTTGGGCCTGTCCTGTAGTAGGTGACTTCTGGGTACTCTTCTGGCTCTGTCAATGTGTTTCTTCACTTCAGCAGGTGGGTATTGTAGTTGTAAGAATGCTTGATAGAGATCTTTTAGGTTTTTGTCTCTGTCTGAGGGGTTGGAGCAAATGCGGTTATATCGAAGAGCTTGGCTGTAGACAATGGATCGTGTGTTGTGATCTGGATGAAAGCTGGAGGCATGTAGGTAGGAATAGCGGTTAGTAGGTTTCCAATATAGGGTGGTGTTTATGTGTCCATCACTTATTAGCACCGTAGTGTCCAGGAAGTGGATCTCTTGTGTGGACTGGTCCAGGCCGAGGTTGATGGTGGGATGGAAATTGTTGAAATCATGGTGGAATTCCTCAAGGGCTTCTTTTCCATGGGTCCAGATGATGAAGATGTCATCAACGTAGCGCAAGTAGAGTAGGGGCATTAGGGGATGAGAGCTGAGGAAGCGTTGTTCTAAGTCAGCCATAAAAAAGTTGGCATCCTGTGGGGCCATGCGGGTACCCATCGCAGTGCCGCTGATTTGAAGGTATACATTGTCCCCAAATGTGAAATAGTTATAGGTGAGGACAAAGTCACAAAGTTCAGCCATCAGGTTAGCCGTGACATTATCGGGGATACTGTTCCTGACGGCTTGTAGTCCATCTTTGTGTGGAGTGTTGTGTAGAGGGCTTCTACTTCCATAGTGGCTAGGATGGTGTTTAGAGGACAGGCCCAACAAAGAAAATAACAGAACGCCACTAGCCATCACTTTCAGCCCCCACCTAAAACCTCTCCAACGCATCATCAAGGATCTACAACCTATCCTGAAGGACGACCCATCACTCTCACAGATCTTGGGAGACAGGCCAGTCCTTGCTTACAGACAGCCCCCCAACCTGAAGCAAATACTCGCCAGCAACCACACACCACACAACAGAACCACTAACCCAGGAACCTAACCTTGCAACAAAGCCCGTTGCCAACTCTGTCCACATATCTATTCAGGGGACACCATCATAGGGCCTAATCACATCAGCCACACTGTCAGAGGCTCGTTCACCTGCACATCTACCAATGTGATATATGCCATCATGTGCCAGCAATGCCCCTCTGCCATGTATATTGGTCAAACCGGACAGTCTCTACGTAAAAGAATGAATGGACGCAAATCAGACGTCAAGAATTATAACATTCAAAAACCAGTTGGAGAACACTTCAGTCTCTCTGGTCACTCGATTACAGACCTAAAAGTGGCAATACTTCAACAAAAAAACTTCAAAAACAAACTCCAGCGAGAGACTGCTGAATTGGAATTAATTTGCAAACTGGATACAATTAACTTAGGCTTGAATAGAGACTGGGAGTGGATGGGTCATTACACAAAGTAAAACTATTTCCCCATGTTATTTCTCCCCCCACTGCACCCCCACTGTTCCTCAGACGTTCTTGTTAACTGCTGGAAATGGCCCACTTTGCTTGTCACCATGAAAGGTTTTCCTCCTCCCCCCTCCCCCCCCCCGGTGATGGCTCATCTTAAGTGATCACTCTCCTTACAGTTTTCAGAGTAGCAGCCGTGTTAGTCTGTATTCGCAAAAAGAAAAGGAGTACTTGTGGCACCTTAGAGACTAACAAATTTATTAGAGCATAAGCTTTCGTGAGCTACAGCTCACTTCATCGGATGCAGTGTGTATGATAAACCCATTGTTTCATGTTCTCTGTGTGTATATAAATCTCCTCACTGTATTTTCCACCGAATGCATCCGATGAAGTGAGCTGTAGCTCACGAAAGCTTATGCTCAAATAAATTCGTTAATCTCTAAGGTGCCACAAGTCCTCCTTTTCTTTTTGTCCTTTCCCGTGTTGCCCTGCAGTCAGGATAAATGTGGCCTCTTATGTAGCACACAAAACCTGTGGTTAGCTAGTTACTCAGCAGCCAGTTGTCATTCATTGATGAATGAAGCTTAAAAAACTGCTCTGCCAGTCAGAAAACTGCATATTCGTAAAACCACAGCATACTTTTTAATTAACAAACTGCCCATTCATGGGTGATGGCCCCTGTCTGGGCACACCAGTCCATCCTGTAAGTCAGAGAATGAATGCATGAAAGCTGACACCCATCTTATCCATTTAAAAGAGGGAACCAGAGTGGGGGGCGACTATAAAAAATTTGTGCTTTTCTAGATAATCTTGCAAGATCCTGGTTGGAAAAGCACAAATTTCTTCTATAAGCTAATCAGAATCCAGCTGTTCAATAACGAGTGAGTAATTGACACATCACAGCACCAATGTAGGACACAGGTTTAGGATGCTGTTGTCATTATAACTGGCCTAAAATTTGACTTTCACACCCTCACCCTGAAAATACCTTTCTTTTTTACATGTCCCTTTGATAGTGGCCTTGTATCTCTTTGTTTTACTTAGCAGCCCCTTTTAAAACAAAGGCTACACGGATTTTAAGACCCTAGCTCCTAGGGTGGTGAGAAAACAAACACACACTGCACTCCTTGCTATCCATCTTTCACCCGCCTCCATTCTTGGGAGCCAGCAGGGGATTTGAAATTGCTAAGACTCCTGCTTTCTGAAGTGCTGGGAGCAGGAATCCTGTCAATTTCAATCCCCTTCTGTCTCTGTGACAGAATTCTCAGTGGTTCTTTATTTTATTTATTTCTGGGAAGGGAGGGTAGATTTACACTATTTTAACCCTTCATATTTTTTCTGATCTTTCACTTACAATATCAGGTTTGGAAGAGGAAACTACTGTCGTCTGTTTAAACGACTTCCAATCACTCTGCCACTCTGAATGCGGGTTGGCAGTGTAAAGAATCAAAGCTCTTCTTGTTACTACACAACTCCTTTCTTTCAAAGATTCTATAGAGGTCCAGCACATTTTCCAGCTGATTGCCAGCCCTGCATGTTTCACATCTGTGTCAGGTTTCAGAGTATCAGCCATGTTAGTCTGTATCTGCAAAAAGAAAAGGAGGACTTGTGGCACCTTAGAGACTAACAAATTTATTTGAGCATAAGCTTTCGTGAGCTACAGCTCACTTCTGAATGCATCAAATGAAGTGAGCTGTAGCTCAAAAAAGCTTATGCTCAAATAAATTTGTTAGTCTCTAAGGTGCCACAAGTCCTCCTTTTCTTTTCATATCTGTTTGTGCATACTATGACCCTGCACCAGCCAGCAAATATCAAGCTAGGCCAAATTGCAACAAGTTCTCACTCTGGAGCAAACTCCTAGCAATTCCAGAGTTAAGATCCTATATTACAAGCTGTGTTTTCATCCCCTCTTCTCATCTGTATAATTTTAATAAATCTTTTTGGCTTGAAAATGGGTAGACCGGAGTAGTTTTGTTCCGTTTTGGAGGAAAATGATCAAACTGGGGGGTTTTGGTTTTTTCATTTTTTTTTTTTTTTAAGGCCAGCAGGCACCATTGTTATCAACTGGTCTGACCACCTACATAACACAGGACAGAAAATTTCACCAGAAATTTCTGCATCAAGGCCAGAGACTTGTGCCTAGATCATGTCTTCTAGAAAGAAAAAGAATCTCAGTTTTAAAGATTTCTAGTGATGTAGAGTCCACCACAACCTGTGGTACGTTCCAGTGGTTAATGACCCTCACTGCTAAAAATGTGTCTTATTTCCAGTTCAAAAGAATAAGAATAAAGTAAAATTTACCCTGGCTTCAAATTAACATAATTTGGTGTCCTTATCGCTAAAAATGACTTCAAATTTGCATGTTAATAGTCTCTGAAAACCAGCATGTGGGGTAGTTCTTGGGGAAGGGGAAATTGGCCAGATTCAGACCTGCTATATAAATAAGTGCAACTCTCACAAGAAAGTTTGTAATAAATAAATTGATCAGTGATGTGAATAGTGCTGTAATTCACATCAGTTTGAAGTGGGTTAGGGAAATAGCTGTTTGTTGAAAAAGCAGTATGGTGTCTAGGAATCCTAGGTTCTGTTCTCTGCTCTGCTTTGTAACCATGGGCTAGTCCCGCCCCCCCATGCCTCAGTTTCCCCTCTCACCTTTTGGCTGTCTTGTGTATTTAGACTAACATTCATGCTATGGTTATGTGCAATGCCCAGAGCAATGGGTCCCCAATCTTGGTTGGGGCTTCTAACTGCTACCGTTACACAAATAATACATGCAACAATAAACACTTCAGTGGCAAAATGGTGAGACTTGTGTTGACTTGGCTGTCAGGCTTGTGAAATTACAACCCTGGGAAAGGACTTAAGTAGCACAAGGCCTGGAGGTGTGTCCACGGGAGATGTCAGTGGGGTTGGTGTGACCATGGTGGGGTAATGCCTTCAACTTGCTCTTTGGCTGGAGGAAAGAATCGGCCCAGGAGATAACTACAAGATCAGATGAACACAAGTGACTTCCAGGGATCTTGAGACTAATTCATTTTCTGCCACATGGGGCCAGCCGGATGTGGATCTCTGCAAAGCATCCACAATTCTGCTCTGGCGTCCCACTGTGGTGCCAAACAAGTTGGTTACACTGGGGAAGAGAATGCACGTCTCTTGTCCCCACTGAGGAGGATTCAGCGAGAAAGGCCGAGTGATTCTGGCTGTCCCTGCATAGGCTCTGAGGTGTGACTCTCAGGTCTGTTAGTCCTATCCAAGGACAAGCCCTGGGTTTTTTCCTCCTGAGCCTGGATTTCTCACCTCAGCCGTAAGGTCAGGGCCTTCAGCCAGCCCTGAATACTTGTCGTCTGACAGCCTGGTCTCTGGGTTGCTCAAAGGTCCCATCTGCTCAATCAGTAAGGTTTTCATAGCCCTTTTTGCAAAAGATTGCCAGCTTAGGTACCTATGGCAGAATCCCATTGCCATCTCAGTTGGGTACAACATTCCCCATGTCTTCCCGAACTGGTTGTGCAGTGTTTGGGTCCACTGTTGAACCAGGTTCCTTATTCCACCCTAGAGGTGGCTACACTTCAGTTTTGGATGAAACTATCCAATGTAGAGAGAACTTAAGTGCTTCAGGGTCCTTCTGGATGGAAGATACAGAGGAGTTTTGTGGGAATGCTGCCTTTATGGGTTAATAACTGCAAAAGCATCGCCAGGAGCTGATTCCTGGGGAAGTGTCTTTCTAATAGAAAGACTCAAACAGCATCTCTTGCTTTCAGGACCTGCAAATCTAAGTGTTCCTGGCCACCCTGTCACACCAGCAACATCGCATGCCCTAGAAGAGTGCCTGAGTTGGTGGAGTGGTGAGATGGTTTGAAGAAAATAGCCCTCTGCTTGTGTAACTTCTTTCTGCCCATCAAAGTAACCAGCGAGCAGGCTGCTCTCCTCCCCTCTCTGCTTGGCAAGAGCAACTGTGGGGCTTTGGAGCAGAGATCCTACACTGAGAGCACCAGCCGCGTGTCTGCAATCACGAGCCTCCCTGACAAATGAGTGAAGGACACACTCCAGGATAGTGTAATCTAATATGCAAGTGGCATTCCAAGCATGCGAGCGGGGATTGTGTTGAAGCAGATACCGGCGGCAGATGAGTGTTTTTCTGCCCTTACAACACCTGAATCCCTTTAAGGAGAATGGAAATGCTTTGACTTCTTAGCAATCCAGAGAATTTAAGGCGGTTATAGGAGAACAGCCAATAAATGTTTGGTGCTTTAAAAGGGCCAGTTTCATAAGGTTGGGAACAATTACTAGCCTTGCTGGGAGGGAGAATGTAATCAGAGAAATGGGAATGATAATTGGGAATTGCTTAAGAACACTTTGCTAGATGCCCAAAAATCCATAATCAAGGAGGAAGGTTGTACTGGTTAAAAAACTTACCTGGTTTTAGAGGGAAGTGAAAGCAGCTGTAAAAAGAAATTATGTATAACAAATGGAAGAAAGAGGAAGTTGATAGTAATGAACATATAAAACAGAAGCTAGGAACCGTAAAAAATTGATAAGGGAAGCAAAAGGACACAAGGAGAAGTATATATGGCCAGCAGAGTTAAGGACAATGAGAAGTTTTTAAAGAATATTAGGAACAAAAAGTATCAATCATGGTACTGGTCCATTACTAGATGAAAATGGTAGAATTATCAATAATGCAGAAAAGACAGAAGTGTTCAATAAATATTTCTTTTGTTCAGTGTTTGGGCAGGGGGGAACAGAAAATGTAGTCATTGTATAACACTTCACTTTCTACCGATACCTCAGGAGGATGTTAAACAGCAGTATTAAAATTAGACATTTTTAAATCAGTGTGTCCACATAACTTGCATCCAAGAGTTTTAGAAGAGCTGGCTGAGGAGATCTCTGGACCATTAATGTTGATTTTCAATAAGTCTTGGAACACCAGGGAAATTCCAGAAGACTGGAAGAAAGTTAGTTACGTGACTATTTAAAAAGAGTAAACAGGATGATCTGGATAATTACAGGTCTGTCAGTCTGACATTGATCCTGGACAAGATAGTGAAGCAGATGATTCAGGACTCTATTAATAAAAAAATAAAGGAAAAGTAATAAAATGTTGCCAATCAACATGGGTTTATAGAGACTAGATCCTGTCAAATTAACTTGATTTTTTTTATGAGATTAGAAATTTGTTTGATAAAGGTGATCATGTTGATGTAATACATTTACACTTCTCTAAGGCATTTGACTTGGTACCACATGACATATTGATTAACAAAATAGAAAGATATAAAATTAAAATAGCACACATTAAATAGATTAAAAGCAAATGTAATGTAAATGGGTATATTTCTAGTAGGGTCTCGCAGGGATCGGTTCTTGGCCCTACGCTATTTAAAATTTTTATTAATGACCTAGAACAAAACAAATCAATGACAAAATGTGCATATGACACAAAAATTGTGGGAATAGTAAATAGTGGAGAGGACAGGTCACCAATACATCAATCTGGATCACTTAGTAAACTAAGCGCAAGCAAGCAAAGTGTGCTTTAATATGGCTACATGTAAATGTATGCATCTAGGGCCAAAGAATGTAGGTTATACATACAGGATGAGGGACTCTACCATGGGAAGCAGTGACTCTGAAAAAGATTTGGGCATCATGGTGGATAATCAGTGGAACATGAGCTCCCCATGTAACACTGTGACCAAAGGGTACTTGGATGCAGAAACACGGATCTCAAGTAGGAGTAGAGAGGCTGTTTTATCTCTGCATTTGATGTTGGTGTGACTGCTGCTGGAATCCTGGGTTCAAGTCTTATAGTCACAATTCCAGAAGAATGTTGATAAATTGGAGAGGGTTCAGAGAAGAGCCACGAAAATGATTCATGCCTCACAGTGAGGCTCAAGCTCAATTTATTTAGCTTGACACAGGGAAGATTAAGGGGTGACTATCACAGTCTATAAGTACCTACATGGGAACAGACGTTTAATAACGTGCTCTTCAGTCCAGCAGAGAAAGGTCTAACATGATCCAAGGCTGGAAGTTGAAGCCAGACAAATTCAGACTGGAAATAAGGCATAGAATTGGAATACTGAGAGTAATTCTTCACTGGAACAATTTAGCAAAGGTCATGGTGGATTCTCCATCACTGGCTGTTTTTAAATCCAGATGGGATGTTTTTTCTCAAAGCTCTGCTGTAGGGATTATGTGGGGCTGGTCTCTGGCCTGTGTTCTACAGGAGGTCAGACGAGATGATCACAATGGGCCCTTCTGGCCTCGGCATCTCTGAATAAAAGATGGAAATGACATCCCCTTCCCAAGCAGCATGCTAGCGGGGTATGTAACACCCCTCAATAGTGTTTGAACCTGAGATCTTCGGAGCCATACCACAGACCCAGCTACCTCTTGAGCTAAAGCAGTAGCTCCATTAGCTGGAGGCAGTAGTAGGCTGTGATTTTCTAGTGGACCAGCTAGACACATGCTAGGCTTTATCAGGCTCTTACAGACGCACAGTCAGTATATCACCATCACCAGTATCATCATCATTATCTGTTCTGCGGGACCTCAAGTAGACAATGTCCACCTCAGTCCCCCAGCTCCCCTGAGCCTGGACCATACAAATATGTGCCATGCTGGTGAGGCAGCTCTCCCACCTGTCAAAGAAGTTGGCTGGTTGTGGAACTGGCCTCTGGGGGGCTGGGAAAGGGACACAGAGCAGGGAGGTGCTGAGCAAACAGGTCTGGGGTGAAAAGGACTCCCCTGTGCAGGTAAGTGGCACTCCTCCTCAGGGCCAGGAAGTGGAGCTGGGGGGAGGGCGCTGGGGGACAGCCAGTTACTGCTCTTCCAAACCATTGTGTGGCATTGCTGGATACTGTTAACAGCCACCACGTCCCACCCTAGAGGTGGCTGCATTCAGCTGAAGGACAAGTTTCCTGGATAGTTTGCACAGGGGGCTTGGGAGCCTTCTAGCTGCACGGTGCTGCGAGAATGG
Organism: Dermochelys coriacea; assembly: GCF_009764565.3. Taxonomy (NCBI): domain Eukaryota; kingdom Metazoa; phylum Chordata; order Testudines; family Dermochelyidae; genus Dermochelys; species Dermochelys coriacea. The sequence goes on from NC_050074.1 coordinate 124,604,105, forward strand.
AGAACAACATCTGCGTGCAATATTTTGCAGGGAGCACAGCTGAGTTCTCGCCGGAGCCCAGCATTTCTGAGGCAAGCCATGGCCCTAGGTAGTTCATGCAACCGATGTGGTCCAAGACCCTGTGTCATTCTCAGGGCATCCTGCCCTGCCTTGCAAAGAAAAATCAAAGGGCTCCTAATTGCATTTAGCACGGTGCGGATGATGCTTGACGATCCGTCACTTTCTGGGTCTCTATTAAAAAGGGCAGCTTTGGCAAACTCCAGGCTGACCTTTTCACGCTGCTCAGACGTGCCCCGTTGTTAGCTCTGCTTGAAGATCAGAGGCATCTGCCGCTCAGCACGTGCTCCGCTGCTTCACAGCAGAAAGCAGAAGCCCCTTTCTCTTCCAAAGGGGCCGAGGTTTCCTAGGGCAGTGTAGCAAAGTGACGACTCACTGGTGCGGCACCTCCTGCTGATCGACTGGGAATTAGCTCTTGTCCAGGTCCGGAGCGCCTCCTTCTTGCCAGTGTCTTGCCTGCCTTAGCCACACCTCCCGGACCCCGCTGCCCTTTACCTCGGGCTTCTGCCCCACAGTACCCCCACACTCTGGGTCTCCCCTCCCAGGGGAACCCCCACTTTGCCTCAGTGGCTACTGCCAGTCATCATCTAGCCCCCGCTCACTGGGGCAGACTGCAGTCTGTACTGGCCACTCATCATCGGGCCAGCTGCCTCTGCCTATCCCCGGGCTACCCCTCTGCAGTCCCAGTACCCCCATAGGCCTTTACCACGGCCTCAGCCTGGGGAGTAGCCTGGTTGGAGCTCCCCAGCTCCTCCTGCCCTTTTCCCCAGCACTGCTCCACTTCAGGTACCCTGCTTCCAGGCAGCCAGGCCCTTCTCACTCCAAGGCTGGAGTAAGACTCCTCTGACCCCTGGCCCTACAGCCCTTTTATCCAGGCCAGCTGTGGTCTGATTAAGCCAGCCACACCTGGGGCCAACTACCTCCCCAGCCTCCCTCAGCCGCTCTTAATCCCTTTTGCCTTGGAGTGGGGCAGCCACCCACTACAGGGAGAAAGTGACAGAGTGGGGTCTTCAAGTCACAACCAGAAAGAAAAGGCGTACTTGTGGCACCTTAGAGACTAACTAAATTTGTTAGTCTCTAAGGTGCCACAAGTACTCCTTTCCTTTTTGCGAATACAGACTAACACGGCTGCTACTCTGAAACAAGTCACAGCCAACACTGCTCAGTGTATTTGAACCTGTCACGTTTGCTCTGACCAAACACCACCTGTCGGCTAAGGGCCAGGGTAGAAACGGTCTAACGCGTCCTCCATCGGTGATTGTGCCCCATCCTAGCAGAGTGATGGACTCTGTCTCTACTGGGTCTCTTCCCCCTAATGCCACTGATCCTGGCAGAAAGCCCTCCTGATCGCCAGAGCACCTGTGCTGGCCATTTACATTTCTTGGCAGCTGTTTTAGCTCTTCCCCAAGAGGAGCCCGCGCCTCAGGTTCATAGTCTGGCCATGCCAGAGTCTTGGAGGGGCAGCCTGGGCTGGGAGCCAGGACCTGGGTTCTATTCCCAGCTGTGCTGCTGATCTGGTCATTGTCCGTGGGCTGCTCGCTCTGCTTCTGCCCCTCCCGTTTACTCATGCCCTGTGTCAGTCTTGCCTATGCAGGCTGAGCTCTTCAGGGCAGGACTGTCTCTCTTGCTGGCTGGGCAGTGCTCACGCTGCGGGCCCTGAGCTCTGCTGGGGCCCCTACTTGCTCCTATAATACAAACCTATTATACTGTTGACATAGGTCGGGGAAGCGGGACCGTGGCAGGGTATAGAACGGGCAGGGTCCTGTGTCCATGCAGCGACCCACCTATTCGTGGGGCCCTGTGGCCTGGAAAATGCCGCAGCTCAGGCAGTGAAACTGGCAAACGGGGAGGGGAGAGGGATTCCAGTGGAGCAGGCAGGCTGAGGGCACTGTCACCTCCGAGGCAAGGCTGGGAATCTGGAGCCTACCGAGCCGCCCCGCTCTGAGGTCTCTGTGGGTTTGCCCTGCTTTCTTCTGCAGCGCCCCCTTCCTGGGCCGTGGCGGGGACTGGCTCAGGTGTGATGTGCTTTTGCCCAAAGCCAGGCTCCAGAGGAACCATGACACCCATAAATTATCCAGATGAGCCCCTGTTCAGCTGGAAATGGCAGGCGTTTGCCACGGGCGCTCGTCAGCCTCATGCCAGGCGCTGGTGTCAGAGGGTCAGGTCGCAGGAGTGTCTCCAATTATCCGCGTTCCCTTATGGCCCCGAATTGTCACCCCGGGCCTTTCCATGCTCTGTGTCCCTCACCTGAACATCTGCTCATTACGGCTCCTGCTGGGCACAGACACTGATAACCCAGATTTAGCCTCTCCGCCACCCCTTCTGCGTGCTGGCAGGTGGCTGCCTTGCAAGGCCTGGTGGCCCCCTCCTCTCTGGTGCTGTCTGTGGGGGGCTGCCTCGCAGGGCTGGGCTGGTTCTGCTTTCTGGCACTCGCCCTCAGCCCCTGCCCCATCAGGGATCCCCCGAGCAGGCTGGCAGGAGTTCGGAGACAAGCGAGGAGCATGGAGGAGCGGGTCTGCAGTGACGCAGCCCCAGGCCCCACTCTTGGGTCAGGTTCTCCTTCATGTCCACCTGGCCCGAGGGGAAATACTCCATCCCCCCTGTGGGCGCCGAGTGCGGGGGACACCCCACGCCGCACACGTGCCACTGTCTTTACACCAGCCCTTCTCCAAGCGTGAGCCCAGCGAGGCAGCGGCGGCCCTACAACAGCGAAGGTTGGAGGATGCTCTTCGGGTGGCAAAGACGAGCCCTCCGACGTGAGGAACCCGCAGAGAAGGTCGCCTTTGCCAGCTCGATCCGGCCCCCTTGTGCACGTGCCTTCTCATATGGTCTGCAATGCCCTGAGCGCAGGCGATTTCTCCACAGGCCCTGTGCCCAGGATGGCTGGTGCTCACTCCGTGAGCCAGCCCGTGTTTCGGTTTCTCCTCATTCTTCAGCGCGGGGCTCCAGACCTGATTCACGGTGCGCTATTTGCACCCGGCTCTGCAGGCAGTATTCCCTGCCCCAGGCTTTCCTGTGGGGCTCGTCACTACAGTACCTGAGGGACTACGAACAATGAATTTTCACAGCCCCCCCCCCAGTGCGAGGGGCGAGAGTCGCCACTGGGCTGATGGGCAACTGAGGCACAGAGAGCATAAGGTCAAAAATTTCCACTAATTTTGGGGCCCAATTTGAGGCTCCTACATACGCAACGTGAGTCTTCCATTTGGGGAGGCTGGATGTTCCCTAGAAATGGGGGGGCCACCGCTGCCTGGACCATGGCCCCGCCCCCACCCTGCCTTTTCCCCCAAGACCCTGCCCCCGTTCTGCCTCTTCCTGCCCCCGCTTGCCCCATCCCCTGAGCCCCCCACAGCCCCTCCCACCTGCCCCTCTCTGTCTCCTCCCCCAAGGCCCCCCTCACACTCACCCCTCTTCCCCCGAGGCAGGCCTGCCTACCGCTCGCTCCTCTCCGTGGTGGGAGGGGGCGGGGCCTCTGGGGAAGAGACGGAGTTGGGGCGGGGTCAGGGTCCCGGCACCAGTGGCCCACCCACTTGTAGGGAACGTCACTTCCGGCACTCCAAAGGTGGCAGGCCGGCATGCCTCCAAAGGGAGATAGCCCATGCCACATTCATGGCATTTGCCCCCCTGCGTGGCCAATCCTTGGCATCATATAGCTCTGTGTATGTTCAAAGCACAGCTCCCGTTGACTTCAGCTGCAGCTGTGAGTGCTCAGCACTTCAGCAAATCAGACCCCAGGGTCTCCAGTTGGGCACTCAATGTGGAGCACACTGATAGCGATCATCTGGGAGAAGCTGGGTTTAAGTGACTTGCCTGGGATCCCATTGGAACTCTGTGGCAGAGGCCGGGACAGAATTCAGTTCCCCAGCACAGCATTCGCCTGCCTTGGCAGTCCTTTCTCTTCCTGCTTCTCTCATTACAAGCCAGCAGCAAACAAAGCTGGAGATCTACAGAGAACAGCCTCCTTCACTGCATCACCTGAATTCATCCCCAGAGCAGGTCCCGCCCGTGCACTGAAGGAGGCAGGAGAAACTCACACGTGGTCGTGTCATTCCAGACTGCGTTGTGTTCCACACGCAAATGCACCAGAAGTCTTAATTCTGGCATTTCCTGACTTGAGTGCTTGACTTTGCCTCCTTAATAATGTTCTTTTAACCGATTTTTTTGTGTGAGATTTTCCTATGTTTTTAAAAAAGCAAACGGAGAAAACAGCAATTCCACCCCGAGACACTGTATTCCCTGCCCCAGGGGTCGGCCTCAGCATTGGCACCCTTCGATCGACCTGGGCCACTTGAGCGCACGGAGAGCCTGATAGCTGTAAGAAGTTGTCATCTTCGGTGCAGAGCCTCGCTCGATAGGGATGGGACGCTTTGCCAGTGGGATTCGTGGATATTTGCTGCCAGGCGAGGAAGGGTGCGACTCAGGAACTCCGTTCCAGGACTCCTGCCTGTTCCCTACCATGCCCGACTCTTCTGCCCTATCCCCTCCAGCCAGTCCTGTCTCTGCCCCATACCTGGCTCTTTGTCCCATTCTCCTACCCAGTCCCGATTTCCCCTCCTCAGGCTTCTGTCTCCTTGCAGCCAGGCCTAGTTTCCCCCACACACACACACACCCCACAGGCTCTCGGGTCCAGATCTCCCCCTGCTTGCCTCGGGCTCTCTCCATCCCACACACCCAGTTTTCCTCGCCCAGCCAGGCCCAATTCTCCCCCATAGCCCTCCCCCCACAGCTTCCTAGTCCCCCTCTCCTTGTCCAGCCTGTCCCAGTCTCCTCCCCTTCCCCCAAGCTACTCATCTGATCTCAGTGTTTCCTTCCCCCACAATCTCTTTGTCCGCCCAGTGGCAACCAGCCCCACCCAGGTGTTAGATCATTCTGCCTCTCTAACTTCCTCCAGCACTTTTAGACGGCACCAATATTTGTCTTAACTTCCTGTTCGGTGTTGTGCTGTCTAGGGGTGTGCATGGCAGCGGGGGGGGGGGGGGGCAAGCGCTGGGACACTGCATCGCACCGTCGGGCTCCTCCTCCCAGGTGTCAGCCTGTCTAATTTCACCCCATTCCCCCCAACTCAGCCCCCTTCTCTTAGCTAATAACTCCCCCGCACGCACACACACTTGGTAGTCACACCCGTCCGCTATTTGCATCGCCCCTCACTCAAAGCGTATTGTATTCGATTCATGCCCTCAGTCTTTGCCCCAATCCACTCCCTCTGGGCCCAGGTCATGCTCACTGCTCGTCTCTGAACTCCGGTCAGTTTGTCTGTACCTGGGAGTGAGGGGCCCAGAATGCAACGCCCCTCTTCACGGCGGAGCTGGGCAGAGAGCGGCAGTTTCTGACGCCAGTGCAGAGCCGCTGGCCCGGAGCAGAGGGATCCATGATCTGACCATCTGTGTCCTGTTCGCATGTGCCTCCTGCCCAGCGCTCTCTAAGCTGTATGGTGCCCAGGAAGACGGTTGATAATCGGGTCTTTGTCCTGCTATGCTCAGTAATGAAGCATTACCCAGGGCCCAGCTTCCTGCCTGCATCTCGGCTCTGTGTATTCCTCAACCCTCCCTAAGGCCACAGACTGAATCCTGCTCTCTCTGGGCCCTGCACCTCCCCTTGTATAATGTGGCCTGTCCAGTAGAGAAAGGATTAATTAGATTTTGCACCTAGGTTGTGTCCTTCAGCTGAGCACTTGACCAGGATTACTGATGGCTGTCAACATGCCTGTCGCAGGAGGAGGGGGTACTGTTCCCATTTAACAGATGAGAAAACTGAGGCATAACATGGGAACTGGTATTCGTGCACATCCGAGTTGCCCACCTGTCCTCAGGATGGGCTGCCAGGGTGTATGAGCAGAGTGTAGTGCAGGGCTTGGGATCTGACGGGATTTGGAGCAGCAGGAGGTGCTGCAGGTCTGGAGCGAGAAGACAAGAAAAGCAGGGGCCGGGGGCTGCACGACTGGGAGTGGGATCCAGGCGTCCAGCCTCCCCGACCCCTGGCTTTAGGGCAATAATCCAGCAGCTGGGCTCAGGAAAGGCCCTGCCCTGCCCAGCAGCAGGCGGAGACAGGAGGGTCCCAGCCCTGGCTTTGCGTGCAGCACCTTGTTTACACGGGGAATCGGCCACTTTGGAATTGAAAAGGCTCCGAGTTGCAGGGCGGGTGTATCCATCGCAGGAGATCAGAGGCTGGAACTTGTTTGGATGGCTCTGGGGCCTGAACCCTTTTACACCCTTCAATCCCGACCCCCCACTGGTGTGCCCCTCAATCCCAACGCCTAGCCCCCTGCCTCCCACCCTCTTTCTGCCGGTGCCCCTCAATCCTGACTTGCAACCCCCTGCTAGCTCTGCCCTTCCCCCCGCCCCCCAACTCTGACGATGCCCCTCCAGACTAGACAGAGTCCTGGAGCTGGTTTGTAGGGTATGGGGGGGTCCATCCTAGGTGGCTGGAAATCCCCATAGGCAGGCATGGAACTGGGTCGCTGTCTGCCCTGCATGTCCCCCAGTCCCAGCACTCCCCAAACACCCCTCCTAGTATGTCCTGGGCTGGCTTCTCTAGGGGCCGTGTCCTCCCACCGGTGACTGCACCGGCCTGAGCTAGAAGGCAGAGGCGGAGAAGAGGGTTGGACCCCGGCTGCCTGGGGCAGGGGACAGGCCTGGGCCCAGCAGGGCTTTCGCCCTCTCACTCCCAGGGAACGAAGGCGGTGGGGCCAGCCTGGCTGGGGCCTGTCCCTTTTAAGCCTGCGGAGCTGCGGCTGCCACTGGCTTAGTGGGGTCCCCGTCCTTTGGAGGGGCTGGTTGGAAATGAAGCGATTTTGATGAGGCTGCTAATTAAAGACACTTCATTAGCAGCGGGGGAGACGGCTCCTGGCTGCGGCTGCTGCTGCCACCAGGAAATTGGATTCCTCTGAGCCCCACGCGCCTCTTCTCCCCTCCCTGGGCGGTGGGGAGCGTCTGTGCAGTACCCCAGCAGGAGCGGGCCAGGGTCTGGCTCTGCCTGCAGCCCTTCTGAGCTCAATTCCTGTTGGTCCCAGCCCCAGGCCATGTCCCGGGGGCATCTCCTTGGGCTGCCGTCCCCGCTGGCCAGGACAAAACGCCCCCAAGGAAGACCCGAGACACAAGGACACAAAGTCCTGCCCCCCCCCCCACCGGCCTGGCTACCGCCGGTTCCAGACCCTCTGCCTGCCAGCAGCCCCTGCATGCTCCCCCGCCAGGCCCAAGCAGGGGGCCTAGCTTCTCCTCTGTATTTCCTGTTGTTCATTGGTTGGCGATGGAGGTGCTGGGGGGCAGGAGATGCTGGAACTGCATTTCCCCCACGTTTCCATTGCCGCCACCCCCCGCCTCCTGCAGCAGGACTGCCAGGGAGCTGGGACCGGGGTAGCTGACTGCACTCCCTGCCCCTGCCTCAAGTTCCCGCAGCTGCCTGGTAGCTGGCATGGGGCTTGACCCTTTCAGAAGCATGTGTGCCTGCAACCTTCACCTGCTTGCCATAGTTACCGCTTAGCGGAGCTGCTGCCAGCTGTGCCCCTCGAGGCTGTAGAGAGCTGTGTATCCCGCCTGCCACCAAAGAGAGACACCCGGCCGGCAGGGCTCCTGGATGATGCAGGGCTCTCCTGACCACGGGGGAGGGGGCAGGTGGATAACTGGGTGCTGCCGGGGTGGGATGCAGTTTCTGTGCGGAGTTGGGGTCATGAGCTGAGAGTAGAGAGCCCAGAACACTAAGGAGGGGGCAAGGATGAGCTGGGGGATGACAGTAATTAGGGGCCGTGACACTGACCGACCAGGTTCCAGCTCTTACCAAGGCTGTAGGCTTAAGCTGAGCACTGACAAACTCATTGCTGGAAACCAGTCCAGCTCACCTGGGTGTTAGTCTGGCTCAGGTGGGCGTTGGATTTATAACTACATGTTTGGTGTTCAGACTTTCTGAAATGCTTGTAAATTGTTGTCTGCATTAATCCCACTGCTACTATCTTCATCACCTGCTACACGGGAAGAGTCCAGGTTTTGCTTTGTGACTGTAAAAACCAGTTTGCTCTGAAACTGTGAACCCCACCCAGAGGGATCATCTCCCACCCATCAAGCAGGCTGATCAAAACTCAACAGGCCATGGTGGGACATCACAATACGACGACTTTGTTAATTGCCCCGTTACACCCATGAAGAGGCTATGTGCAAAAGGCCTTGTCCCATCAGCTTGAATTAAGGAAGGAGGATCCTGGGAACTACAGGCCGGTCAGCCTCACCTCAGTCCCTGGAAAAATCATGGAGCAGGTCCTCAAAGAATCAATCCTGAAGCACTTAGAGGAGAGGAAAGTGATCAGGAACAGTCAGCATGGATTCACCAAGGGAAGGTCATGCCTGACTAATCTAATCGCCTTTTATGATGAGATTACTGGTTCTGTGGATGAAGGGAAAGCAGTGGATGTATTGTTTCTTGACTTTAGCAAAGCTTTTGACACGGTCTCCCACAGCATTCTTGTCAGCAAGTTAAGGAAGTATGGGCTGGATGAATGCACTATAAGGTGGGTAGAAAGCTGGCTAGATTGTCGGGCTCAACGGGTAGTGATCAATGGCTCCATGTCTAGTTGGCAGCCGGTGTCAAGTAGAGTGCCCCAGGGGTCGGTCCTGGGGCCCGTTTTGTTCAATATCTTCATAAATGATCTGGAGGATGGTGTGGATTGCACTCTCAGCAAATTTGCGGATGATACTAAACTGGGAGGAGTGGTAGATACGCTGGAGGGGAGGGATAGGATACAGAAGGACCTAGACAAATTGGAGGATTGGGCCAAAAGAAATCTAATGAGGTTCAATAAGGATAAATGCAGGGTCCTGCACTTAGGATGGAAGAATCCAATGCACCGCTACAGACTAGGGACCGAATGGCTCGGCAGCAGTTCTGCGGAAAAGGACCTAGGGGTGACAGTGGACGAGAAGCTGGATATGAGTCAGCAGTGTGCCCTTGTTGCCAAGAAGGCCAATGGCATTTTGGGTTGTATAAGTAGGGGCATAGCGAGCAGATCGAGGGACGTGATCGTTCCCCTCTATTCGACACTGGTGAGGCCTCATCTGGAGTACTGTGTCCAGTTTTGGGCCCCACACTACAGGAAGGATGTGGATAAATTGGAAAGAGTACAACGAAGGGCAACAAAAATGATTAGGGGTCTAGAGCACATGACTTATGAGGAGAGGCTGAGGGAGCTGGGATTGTTTAGTCTGCAGAAGAGAAGAATGAGGGGGGATTTGATAGCTGCTTTCAACTACCTGAAAGGGGGTTTCAAAGAGGATGGCTCTAGACTGTTCTCAATGGTAGCAGATGACAGAACGAGGAGTAATGGTCTCAAGTTGCAATGGGGGAGGTTTAGATTGGATATTAGGAAAAACTTTTTCACTAAGAGGGTGGTGAAACACTGGAATGCGTTACCTAGGGAGGTGGTAGAATCTCCTTCCTTAGAGGTTTTTAAGGTCAGGCTTGACAAAGCCCTGGCTGGGATGATTTAACTGGGACTTGGTCCTGCTTTGAGCAGGGGGTTGGACTAGATGACCTTCTGGGGTCCCTTCCAACCCTGATATTCTATGATTCTATTCTAAGGAAGGAAGTGGACAAGAAAATTGTCCATCTACTGCTGTTCGGACTCTCCCGGGGCTGGAGCTATGAAATAGAAGCAGAGATCCCCAGGGCCAGCCTGGGTTTGCTCTGAAAGACGTTCAGTGCTGATAGATTGCTACAACTGTCACCTTTTGAAACCATAAACCATAACTCATTTGTGCGTATACGTTGCCTGCTTTAACCTGTAAATAACTCACATTTCTTTTTCCTAGTTAAAAAACCCTTAGTTCGTTACTATCGGACTGGCTACAAGCACTGTCTTTGGTGTGAGATCTGAGGCACAAACTGACCGGGGGTAAGTGACTGCTCTCTTGGGACTGGAAGCAACCTGAATCTTTTGTGATCTTTGGTGTAAGTGACCATGTATCACTTAGTCCAGCTTGCCTGGGTGGCAAGATAGACTGGAGTGCCCAAGGGGACTGTCTGGGATTTCATGGTGAGACTCTGAGTGCTTCTGGAGTTCACCTTTGTTACTGGGTTGGTGAAATCTAACTACAGACCATACCACCAGTTTGGGGTCTCAGCCCTCCTTCCTGACAGTCTCCCCTGAGGTTGGCACTCCCAGTGGCGAGCCCCTCATGACGGGGTGAAGCTGTGGTTTAACCCACCCTCCTTGTGTGGTTTCAGTGGAAAACCTGCCACACTCCCCACCTGAGCTCTGCAGCGAAAGGTGCCAGCTGCCAGGGGAGAGCATTGAGCAGTGTGTTGCTTGCAGCCCCAAGATATGAGGCCAAGTCGGGGGGATTCAGGCACCGTGGAATGGGCATTGCTTGGGGCAGAACAGAGAACCGGGGTGTGATGTTATGATGTAATATATCTCACTGAAAGGTGACAGGGCCAGAAAGAGTTAATTAACTCACAGACTGACCAGACCCATGGCCGAACTTTAAAGACTGGTTAGGAAGAGATGGAAATGAACAGAGTTTTAAAATACAGCCTGCATTGTGAGAGAGAGAAGGGGAGATGTTTGCTCAGGTCTTGTGATGTAAGCAAACAAGTCTTGTCTGTTGCTATAGCTTTGATTCAAAGATCAAAAAAGGAATATTAACATTTAGGAAGACACTTGAGTGAAATAGTATTATTGTCTGTCTCTTTGAAGGTTGTATCTGAACTGTTTAATGGATAAATTACCCTCTGCTAATTGCCATGGTGTTTGGGAGAAGGAAAGTTAAGCCTATTGTTTTCTCAGGCCAAAAGGCTGCTGGAAATGTATAAAAACCTTGGGACACGATCCTTCTTCATCTCAGATCTACTTTGGGTTTCAAGAGGTGGAAACCTTAAGCCATAAGGATTGAGATCCCCAGTCACTGACTGGAGTCACCCTGAATATGGTCATTGGACTATAACTTATGGACTATTTCTAAAAGGACTTTTGGTAACTACAAGCTCATCTCTGCTCTGTATCTGAACCTCAAGAATTGAATTCAAGTCTGTATGTATACTGATCTTTTAACCAACTCTCTCTGTCTTTTCCTTTTTAATAAATTTTAGCTTAGATAACAAGAATTGACTATAAGCACGTATTTTGGGTAAGATCTAAGTTATCATTTGACCTGGGTGTGTGGCTGATCCTTTGGGATTGGAAGAACCTTTTCTTTTATATGATGAAATAAGATTTTCAGAATTTATCATCATATGTTTGACAGGTGTGTCTGGATGGAGGCCTGAGGTTGGGCACTTTAAGGGAACTGCATTATTTGGACTTCTGAGTAACCAGTGAGGTACTATAGAAGCTGGTTTGGGCTGGCTGGGTAAGTCTAACTATTGGAATATCCACCAGCTTTTGGGGTTTGTTTGCCCCATTCAGTTTGCAGTTCACCCTGATTGAGTGACCTCAGCCGACTCCCACAGGCAGCACCGTCACACGGGGCTAGGGCGAGGAGCAGCCTGGACCTGCGAAGAGACTGGCCGAGCAAATGACAAACTTTGCTTCCTCACCACGAGCATTAAAGGGCAGGGACAGAGGAAACTGCAGCGGATTACAAATGAGCCACAGCTGGGTAACACCAGAGCCCAGCTTGGGAAAGGAAAGATGGCTCAGGCCTGAGCCTGGGGTCTGAGAGACCCATGTTCAATTCCTTGCTGTGTCACCAACTCCCCGTGTGACCCACTTTGGGCTTGTCTTCATAGGAAAATTTAACAGCAGAATTATACTGCCTTAAATGACAGCACTATAGGTACCGCTCCGGGTCCGTCATCTGGGGTGAGCCTGGCTTTTCCCGACGTGGCCCAAAGAGACCCAAGTGAATCTGGAAATCTCCACTCTTACCTAGATCTGCCCAGGGAGTGACAGCAGCGTAACGACTACCCCAGTCTAATTCTGCTGGTGAATTTCCCCATGCAGACCAGCCCTCTGAATCTCTGTGCCTCAATCCCCCAGCTGTACCGCAGGGATAACAGTGCTGCTTGGTGGTGGGAGATGAGAAGACGGGAGGTGGGGGCTGCTCAGATCCTGTGGGGATGAGGCCAGAGTAGCACCTGAGAGAGATTCGTTAGTAACAAGCACGGGGGCAATTGCAACACAATACCCAGGTGCCCAGCACAGCAAGTGGCTCCACGCCTGCCATTGACCATGTCGTGCCTGCCATTGACCATGCGGGGCTCTCAGTGCAAATGGCAAAGCCACCTGGTAACAAACCACATCCGGGAGCATACGGCAGACACCCCCAGCGGCAGTGATGAAGCTGGAGGAGGGGGCATTTGCGTGAGTGCCCTGGTTTGCAAGGGGCCGCAGTGGGTTGGTTTGGGAGGCAGGAAGTCAATGCAGCAGCTAGTTCGAGCAGAACCCGTGGGGGGACGTCTACAAGAGCAGGGATTCCCAGGGTGACTCTAGTGTAGACGTGCCCTATAAGGACAGCTACCATTCCATGGATGTCCCACGTGAGCTTAGCTTGGCAAGCAACGTACACATGCAGATGACCCAACAGGTAACTTCTCTCCTGATCCAGATACTGACGATACTTGTCAACGGTATGATGCCGCCTTTCGTGGCCTGGTGATATGGATGCCAGCAGCCACGCACCACCATCTACCCACCCCCTTGCTGAGCGGTGAAGGAAAAGCTGGCCATGACCCGATGGCAGGATGGGGTGTTGCTGAGTGCACAGAGCTACCCGCTGATGGGGTGCCAGGTTTGGATAACCCCCTCCAAGCGAGTGAGCCGTCAGCCCGAGCCCCCGCCCAGCATGGCAGGGGAGGCCGTTGGGTTTGGGCTGAGAAAGGCCGCTGTGATTTCCTGGTCTGGATGCAGGCCAACGGGGCAGGAGGGTCTCGCTCGACAGGCGGCACCGCTGAGCCCGGACCCAAGTGCCTCCCGCCGTGGAGACACGTGGCTCTGCGGGCTCCTCCGCAATCAAACCGCGCCCCTGGTAGCCTGTGACCCTGCTCCTCCCACTGCTTTCAGTCCAGGCCACAATCCACAGGCAGCTCCTTCAGCCCGGTGCCTTTGACGAGACCTCAGTCGGGGGCACCAAACAAGCTGCTGAAGAAGCCGATGGCGGCCGGACACGTTCTCCAGGGCAGATCTCCCCGGGACTGCCCCGGTGCCCGGAAGGTTAAACGTGGAAGGGTCCAGCCCCTCCGACTAATGGGCTGCAACATCTCCCTCCTCCCAAAAAGCAAAGCAAATCACGTTAGCTGTCATGTGATTCCCTTCTGCCCTGCAGGGCTGAACCGAGGGCTCCGTGCCCCGCCTCGCCCCGTTGGGTCGGCTGCCGCCCTGCAAAGCCTCTTGCCTCTGCTGCCCATCAATCAAGCGGGGAGGCCCCAGGGCCCACCTCTCCCTAGCCAGGAATCCTCCAATGGCCTCGCGGGCATCAAGCGATCCCCACCCCCACCCTCTGATTTTTCCTCCCTGCTTTGAAAAAAAAAAAAAATCAAATAAAGTAAGTGCTGAAATGAGCGAGAGGGCTGGAGTCAGGCGGCCCCATCTTCTGCCTCTCTAGGGCCTGCATCGCCCCGATGGAGGGGAAACCTGTCCTGCACGCCCACCGACGGATCACCAGGGTGAGTGACCTGGCTGGGGGAGAGGGGGCTCCTGGGCCCCGGGCTTCCCTCCCTCGCCCCAGCCCATCCACTGCCTCCCTGCCAGGCTCTCTGAGCCAGCTGGCTGCCCTGGCTGGCATTCCGGGTGGGATTAGGGGGATTAGACCTGCACACGACTTGGGCAACCTGGAGGAGGCTGCAGCTCCTGGCTACCGTTCCTGGGGCTGGGGCAGCGCAGGGGTGTTGGCCACTGGGCTGGCATAACCCCCCGGCCAGCTGCTTTGAGGGTTTGGGGGGATATCTCAATTTGTCAGGACTGTGGGTTCTGTCCCAGATCTGGGAGGGGAGTGGGGTGTAGTGGTTAGAGCATGGGGGGCTGGGAGCCAGGACTCCTGAATTCTATCCTGGCTCTGGGAGGGGAGTGGGGTCTAGTGGTTAGGGGGAGGGGGCTGGGAGCCTGGCCTCCTGGGTTCTATCCCGGCTCTGGGAGGGGAGTGGGGTCTAGTGGTTAGGGGGAGGGGGCTGGGAGCCTGGCCTCCTGGGTTCTATCCCGGCTCTGGGAGGGGAGTGGGGTCTAGTGGTTAGGGGGAGGGGGCTGGGAGCCTGGCCTCCTGGGTTCTATCCCGGCTCTGGGAGGGGAGTGGGGTCTAGTGGTTAGGGGGAGGGGGCTGGGAGCCTGGCCTCCTGGGTTCTATCCCGGCTCTGGGAGGGGAGTGGGGTCTAGTGGTTAGGGGGAGGGGGCTGGGAGCCAGGCCTCCTGGGTTCATCCCAGCTCTGGGAGGGGAGGTGGTTAGAGCCGGGGGGGGGGGGGCTCCTGGGTTCTAGTCCCGTCTTTGCTGTGGACTCACTGCGCAATGCTGAGGCAAACCCGGTACTGCTCGGTCCTGTGACATCCCTGGCTCCGAGCCAGGACCAGTCCCGGGCTGTTTCCCGGGGGGTGCGAGGGTTCACTCACGCTCAGGAAGCAGTTGCACTAAGGAGAAGCTGCTGCCCCGAGGATCAAAAGGCAGCTTCGCGGCGGAGTCTCCCAGGCAAGCGAGGCCCGTGTCAGGCCCGGCATGGGCTGGGCTGGGCGCGCTGCAGGTCCATGGCAGGAGGGTCCCCAGAAAAGTGAGGTGCAGCCGGTGGGGTCCTTTAGGGACCCCCAGTCTCACCCAACTTGGGAACAAACCCTGTTGTACTGCCCCCCGCTCCCTGGTTCTGCATGGCCTCGTTGGGGAGCAATGAGCAAACCCCCCCCCGCATTCCCGTGCAGTGACCAGCTGGTTGCAAAGGGACCCCCCCCTTCCCAGAGCCGCTGACTGAAGCAGGGCGCTGCCCAGGGTCGGCGTGGTCCCCATTCACACCTGCTAGCTGCTGGGACTTGGGAATGGGCCTGGCTAGAACTGGGGCGAGGGGATTAAAAGTGACAGCTGAAGGAACTTGCTCCCCCTTCCACCACCCCCACACCTTCCCCCTCTCCCACCCCTTCCGCCAGGCTGAGTTAAACAAGGGATCCCCCCCCCCCACTCCCCAACTTTTGGGCTTCTCCACAAAGGGCCAGAGGGAGGCGCTGCTGAGCCAGGCTCAGTTTTCCCCCCAGGGTGGCTGCAAAGCTATGGAGTTTTATAACTCAGTCTGAGAAACAGAAACGGGGTGGGAAAAAGCGACGAAGAAACACTAGGGGGGTGGTGGGGAACGAGGGGGCTGGAAAATACCCAGCAAGAGAGAGAGACTGGGAGAGGGGAGGTGTTTTCAGGCAGAAAGGCCAGTGGGTGCTGCCCGCTCCCCAACTGTCTAGGTCAGTAGTTCTCAACCTGCGGCCCATATGACATCCTCAGGGCCATACAGCCGGTACTGGATGTGGCCCACAATGGTAAATAGGTTGAGAGCCACTGGTCTAGGTGAAAGATGGAGAAGCTGAGAGACGGGCAGAGGCTGTAGGGCACGCCTTGCGATTATCCAGCCGCGCGTCCCAAACAATGCCCTTCGGCGCCAGTTTTCCAGGGCGAGTCCGGCCAGTGCGCTCGCTGGTGAGATTTGTCTGCAAAGCCCCTCAGAAGGCAAATGGGGTGCCTGCCTAAACAGCCCAACTTAGAAGAGCCGGAGGCTCTGAAGCGCCAGGCTTTGGAAGCTGGATTCCGAGGGCTGCCCGGCTCCCATCGCAGAACAGAACCAGCATGTGGGGGGTGGGCTGCAGCTGCGCTCCCCTGGCAGGGGGGCATGGAAGGGCCAGAGTGGTGGGAGCGGTGGGATGGCACTGAGCGGGTGAGGGTCAGGGGAGTGCCGACGGCACGAACACGATCCAATGGCTGGAAGTTGAAGCTGGACGCATTCAGACTGGAAACAAGAAGTACATTTTGAACAGTGAACGTGGTGGCGGGGGCCGCATGGGGGTGCTGGGCCCTTGCAGGACAATGCAGTGACAGGATGCCTTCCCAGGGGGCGGAGACCATGCTACCCTGCCCTCTGTTGCCTTTTTATCCTGGGCAGGAGAGATACTCAGCTGGCCACCCCCTTTCTCCATTCTGCCCGCTGGGGCGGGTTCCTTTCCTGCCTCGCTGTACCAGGCGGGCATGGTTGATGCTGCTGCTCTGAAGCTTCTGCTGGGCCGTGTTCCCATGGCCTGTTGCCGCCTGATGTCTCCTTGTGGGTGTCTGGCATCATCTTCAATCTGGACCAGCCCCTAGGTCCTCAGACCCAGGCTTTGGCCAGGCCTGACTGATTCTTTCTGCAGAATATCCCCAAGCTACGGCCCTGCCCAGCCGCCCACACAGCAAAACGCTTGGCCGGGTTCTCCACCTCTCGCAGCTTGATTATTGCCACAGCCGTCTCTCTGGCCTGGCCCAGCGCCCTCTTGTCCCTGGGATTCGTTCAAAACGCTGCTGCACAGATCATGCTCCTTCAGCATGGCACTTTGACCAGGTCACCCCTCGCCTGGCATCTCTCCGCTGGGATCCCCCTTTTTTATTCCATTAAACACATCAATGGCCAGGCCCACACTGGCGGTGCCCATCTGGCCTAGCGTCTCCCACTGGCTACGGAGCTGGCGCCGCTCGCCTCCCACCTGCCCTGGACAGCAGCCTCTGTCACCCACTTGTTCTCTTATCAAATGAAGCCCCTTTGAGCTTTCTCCCCTGCTGCCCCCCCTTCTCCTTGCAAACCTCTGCAAAACACCATCCACCTTCCACCCCCCCACCCCCCAAGCTCTCCTGTGCTGGGATGCCCACAAAGCACTGGCTGGTGAGCTGGGCCCTCTGTCTGTCTTGCTGACTAATGTCTCTTTGTTTCCTCGCACTGCCCCCATCTGCCGCCATCTGTTGTCTTGTGTCTACGATTGGAAGCTCTTAGGGACTCTGTGTCAGTCCAGCACCCGGCACAAGGGGATACCGGGCTCTGCCTGTGGCTCCCAGCTGCTATGGTGAGGCTAATAATAACATTGGGGGCCATTGTGCTAGGTGCTGTACATTCTACAGTCCCCACCCCCAGGAGATTACAATCACCATTGACCAGACAGACAAAAGGTAGGTGAACCCCATTTTACAGAAAGCAGAACAAGGCCCAGAGAAAATGACTTGCCCCTGGTCACCCCAGGATGTCTTTGCACCTTGCTGGGGGGGACCCCAGTTCTTGTCTGACCTGTAACAGGTTACACAGAGCTGGGCTTAGTGCTCAGATCTGCTGAGTTCCAGCCTGGTACCTGAACCCCCAGCCCAGCCTGTCTGCTCCCTCCTGCCCTTTCTTCAGTGCCTGATGTTCCTTGGCCAGTGGTGCTGAGCCCTGCGGCTTTCAACAAAGC
Source organism: Dermochelys coriacea (assembly GCF_009764565.3). NCBI lineage: Eukaryota > Metazoa > Chordata > Testudines > Dermochelyidae > Dermochelys > Dermochelys coriacea. The sequence continues at coordinate 124,621,506 of NC_050074.1, forward strand.
TATCGGCAGGCCCAGCGCGCCCCCCCCAAAAAACTCAGCCCCTGGTGTCTAGGCCTCAGACTTGGCTCTGTCCCCAGGTGTGAGGTGATGCCCCCCTCCCTGCGAGGGACAGAGAGTCACTGTCTAATGCACATCCCTCACTGGGGAAAGGTTTCGCCATACATGCTGGTCTTGCCCTCTTGGGCTGGGCTCAGCCCATCTTCTGCAGTGAGCTCTGTAATCGGTGTCATCCTCAGCACCTTCCTTCAAGGCACATAAAGCTCCGCTAACAGCTGCCCTGGTTGTTGAATTCTCCAGCCAAAACGCCCTTTCGTACACAATGAGGTACAAAGTGTGCATCAAACCCAGCCGGAGCCCTACTACTGTCTTCGGTAAAGGGGAAAGGTTAAAAGACAGGCTCTGCCTGCTCCCCGCAGCGTAGACTAAGGAGCAAACAGAGATGGCTTCGGTTTCCTGCTGGAGTTCAGCTGCAGGGTGATATCTTGCAGGGTGCAGGTCCAGTCTGTCCACTCGGACGTGCGGCTCTCTGGGGCCTGGAAAGAGTGGCTCCTTGGGGGGGTCCGTCTGCCTTTGGGACAAGGCAGAAGGTGCGGCCTTTACTTCTGACACCATGTCATGTGTCCGATATGGGCTGATGACTGGGCTTCCATCCCAGAGAGAGACCCCAGGGTCTTTCATGCAGTGCCAGGGCAAGCTGTTGCATGCTCAGAGAAGCTATGAGAGAGGCACGGTGCGGGGAAGGAATATATTTTATCATACCAACGTCTGTGGGTGAGAGAGACGCGTTTGTCGCTCTAATAGCCTGGGCCCGACACGGCTCTGCCACCACGTACGTCGCACATGGCGCCAGCCCATGGCTGACCAGTGTAGCACCACTGAGCACTCGGTTACTGGAGTCCCTGAGAGAGCCCAGCCCATGACAGAGCAAGCCCAGAGCCTTGCATGGGACCCGGGAGTGAGCTTATGGGGCAGGGGAGTTTGCTGGGCTGGGTGCCATGGGGCCGGGCTGGGTGCCATGGGGCTGCCTGGGCACTTCAGCTGGGCTGCCAGGCATCGCTCTGGCTGCAGCCAGATCAAGCGGCCACAGTGAAATCTGGGAGCCGCATTGGATGCATGGGAGCATCTGGTTTTCACCGCTGGGGCCAGCTGTGTGTCCCACCTGGGTGACCTGTGGCCAGAGATGCTCGACTTGGCAGTGGGATTGGAGCTCCAGCCGCTCCTCCTCACTGACCTTTCCCCTGGGCCGAGCGAGAGCCAGGTGCCCCCCATCCTGCAGGCAGGAGCTCCTGTGCTGGGCGCACAAGGGTGGAGAAATGAGACACACACACCCCCACACCCGCAGCTCATCTCACTTGTGACCTCGCAGAGAGGGCTGGGTGCGGGGCAGGGAGAGCAGCTCGCGGCTCTGCCGTCTTCCCCCCTCCTCCTGGGGCCGCGTCAGACCCCTGGCCAAGGCTGCACTGACGCCTGCTCGTGTCTCTCCTCTCTCCCAGCACCTCACCTTTCCACTGCTCACCGCCACCCTGCTGGCTTCCTTCGGCTCCTCCCTGCTTTACGGCTACAACCTGGCAGCGGTGAACTCACCGGCCGTGGTAAGAGCTGTGTCCGTCTGTCTGTCTTTGTGGGGGAAAGTCGCTCCCTCCCCGGACTGGGAAATCCTAAGCCAGGCAGATACTTTGACCCAGCGGGTCTCTAGCAGGCAGATGAATTATACTGACCGCGGTGCGGCCACCTCTGGGGTGTTGAACAGCAGACCTAGGAGCAGAAAAAGAGGAGGCAGCATCCAGGTGATGCTGCAGGGAGAAATGAGGGGATCAGGATGGGATCACCTGAGCCGGGAGGATGCCCTGCTCACACCCCGATTCTGACGAAACGCCCCATGGGAACTTTACTGACCACGACTGGGCAGGACCAACATTTCCCACCCCACAGTGCCCCCTAGCACCATGGCTTAGCGCTGACGTGGAAGGAAGAGCCTCTTACTAATTACCTTTGGGAAGTTCTCACGCTGGTGCTAACAGGTTGGATCACAAAGCATCGTGGGGTCAGATCATGGGCTTGGTAACCCAGCCCCCCCCCCCCCCGGCGCAGGGAGAGGCAGAGCGGGTTGAAGATTTCTCAGTAGAACGTTTTTGCCATTTTGTCGAAATCTAAACTTCCCCGGGAAACGTGTCCTTTTTGACGACGTTTCCCTGGGAAAACACTGTGCAACCACGCGTCGGCCCCGGTCAGATTGTTCGCTTTGACCTCGCCGGAACGGCCCGTTTCCGTTGGTCATCTGGAAACCGTTCTGGTTTGAAATCCGAGGTGGTTGTGGACAAAATCAAATAACTTGGAAGGGAAGCTCGTGGCATTGCTGAAACACGAGGTTTCAACGGACCCGAAATGACGTATTTCCCAGAATTCCCTGGCACGGGACATTTTCAAATTGGCTGTTTTCGTTCCTGGTTTGGAATGGAAGTGAAGTTTGAAATGTTGGGATTTCCCGCCCCCAAATCTTGCATTTCAAGCCGCTCTGGTACGAGGGGGGAAACAGGACCAGCTTTCTGAGGTGCTGAGAGACGAAGCCCTGAAATGATCAGGAGCTGGGTGTGCTACAGACACATACAAAGACCCCGTAGGGCCGGCAATCCAAGCAGCTGGTGGGCCGTGGGCACCCCGCGCTGCTAGCCCCCGTCTCTCTGCCTTGCAGCACATAAAGGCCTTCTACAACGCCACCTGGTCCCGGCGCTACGGGCAGAGCCCGAGCCAGGAGCTGCTCACTGTCATGTACTCGCTGACCGTCTCAGTCTTCGCCCTGGGGGGGCTGGTGGGCTCGTTTCCAGTCAGGATGCTCGTCAGTCGATACGGGAGGTAAGATGGGTGCAGGAGGGAGGCAGGACAGGGGGCCCATAGGGGATGCACCCGTAGCCTGGCTAGAGGAAATAGAGGGGAGGATGGTGGCTTGTCTGCCCCTGTCTGCCAGGGGGTGCCCGCCTCTAGTCCAGATGGAGCAGGGGGATGCCCAGCAAATGGAGCCAGCAGCATTAAGACCTGCCAGAGATAGGGGAGAGGAGAAGCCAGCCTGACACATGCCCCACTCTTATGGGGACAGGGAGAGCTGCCAGGAATGCCCCTCCCCCCAAGCTCCCCATGGGGCTGGGATGGAGAAAAGTGGGGAACAGCTGTTGGATGGAGGAAGAGAGAGCATGGAGCACCCTGCAGAAGGGAGGCCCATGCCAGGTGGAGGGCTGATGTCCTGCCTGCCCCCCGCTAGGAACGGCACCCTTGTGCGGAGCACGCTGCTCGTCTTCCTGGCCGGCTTTCTGATGGGCTTCAGCCGCTACCTGGAGTCACCCGAGATGGTCATGGCCGGCCGCTTCGTCATGGGGCTGCATTCAGGTAGCGCCCTGCGTGGGCTGCCCCACCGCCTCCCCGGGGCTCTGCTGGCTCCGGCACCCAGCCAGGCCCACCTTGGCACTGGCCCTGCTTCACCCCTCGCTAACCCAGTGCAGGGCGGGTTTGCATCTCCCTCTGCGACAGGAACGGGACCCGCCGGTGCCAGCCCAGACGCGCATGTGGCCACAGCTCTGTCCAGCATGTGGTTGGGCTGCTGCACAATTGCGCTGTCTCCCCACGGGCGGAAGGAGGGGGGCAGGACGGACCCGCTGGGGCAGTGCCCATCGCCGGTGCCCTCCTGGGGGTCAAAGTGGCTCATAACCAAGAGGGGTGTCCCGGGATTGAACAGCCAGCCCCAGGGCATTCTGGGAGGAGAGGAGCTTGGCTGGAGCCTGCCCGGGGAGCTGCCCCTCCATCCCAGTTGGGGTATTGGCTCTAGGGGGGATCCAGAGGGTGCACTGCCTGGTGCCCAGTGTGACACCAATTCCCTCTCCCGCCCCCTCCACACCCCGCGTGGCTGCTCCGTGCCCTGCCCCCCTCCCCCCCTGTCTCCTTCTCCGCCCCAGGCATCTGTCTCAGCGCGGTGCCCATGTACCTGGGAGAAATCGCCCCCAAGACCCTGCGTGGCTTCCTGGGTCTGGTGCCCAGCATCTTCATCTGCCTGGGGGTCTTCTCTGCTCAAGTCCTGGGCCTGCCGGAGCTGCTGGGGGAGGTCGGTGCTGCTGAAACGCCCCTGAACCGCTGCCGCTTCCTCCAAGCCCCCAGCCCCCGTGAGCCCCGGCCCTGCGGGAGGGTGACCAGGGATGGGGGCATCTCCTGGGGGTCTCCAGGGTCCTATGTGCGCTGTGCAAAGCGCTACACTTGGGGAGGAAAAATCACATGTACAGCTGGGAACGGGGACTGCCTGGTTCTGCGGCTGGGCTGCTCTGACAAGGATCTCAGGGTTCCAGTGGCTCTGCCAAAGAGGCTGATATCAGGCCGGGGAGTGTAACTGGATGGCCGTACGTCCCACCTGGGAGGTGATCGTCTCGCTCGGCTGGAGTCCTGTGTCCAGTTCCGGGTGCCGCACTTTAGGAAAGAGGGGGAGTCCAGCGGAGAGCAGCAGAAAGTATCAAAGGTTTGGAAAGGCTGATCTCTGAGGAAAGGTTAAAACCCTGGGCGTGTGTAGTCTGGAGACAGGAGGGCTGAGGGGGATCTGGGTACAGCCTGCGCATTTGTGAAGGGCTTGTATCAAGACGACAGGGATCAATTGTTCTCCATGTCCACTGAAGGCAGGACAAGAAGCAATGGGCTTAATCCAGAGCAAGGGAGATTTAAATTAGACATTAGAATCATAGAGTATCAGGGTTGGAAGAGACCTCAGGAGGTATCTAGTCCGACCCTCTGCTCAAAGCAGGACCAACCCCCAACTAAATCATCCCCGCCAGGGCTTTGTCAAGCCTGACCTTAAAACCCTCTAAGGAAGGAGATTCCACCACTCCCTAGATAAACCAGCCCAGTGCGTCACCACCCTCCTCATGAAATAGTGTTTCCTAATATCCAACCTAGACCTCCCCCACTGCAACTTGAGACCATTGCTCCTTGCTCTGTCATCTGCCACCACTGAGAACAGCCGAGCTCCATCCTCTTTGGAACCCCCCTTCAGGTAGTTGAAGGCTGCTATCAAATCCCCCCTCACTCTTCTCTAAAGAGGACTAAATAAGGCCAGTTCCCTCAGCCTCTCCTCGTAATCATTTTCACTGCCCTCCGCTGGACTCTCTCCAATTTGTCCACCTCCCTTCTGTAGTGGGGGGCCCAAAACTGGACACAACACTCCAGATGTGGCCTCACCAGTGCCGAATGGAGGGGAATAATCACGTCCCTCGACCAGTTGGCAATGCCCCTACTAATGCAGCCCAATATGCCATTAGCCGCCTTGGCAACAAGGGCAAACTGCTGACTCATCTCCAGCTTCTCATCCACTGTAACCCCCAGGTCCTTTTCTGCAGAACTGCCACTTAGCCAGTCGGTCCCCAGCCTGTAGCGGTGCATGGGATTCTTCCTTCCTAAGTGCAGGACTCTGCACTTGTCCTTGTTGAACCTCATCAGATTTCTCTTGCCCATTCCTCCAATTTGTCTAGGTCACTCTGGACCCTATCCCTACCCTCCAGTGTACCTACCTCTCCCCCCAGCTTGGTGTCATCCGTGAACTTGCTGAGGGTGCAATCCACGCCATCCTCCAGATCATTAATGAGGAAAGGTTAAAACCCTGGGCACATATAGTCTGGAGACAGGAGGGAAACGTTTCTAACTCTACGGTAGTTAAGATTCTGGAATAGGTGCCTGAGAGAGGTTGTGAAATCCCATCACTGAAGGTGTCTAAGAAGGAGGTTGGACAAACACCCCTCAGGTCTGGGTTGATTTGGTCCTGCCTGAATGCATCTCCCTGCCTGGCTCATTGCAGGATAGATACTGGCCGCTCTTCCTGTCCCTGGTGGTCATTCCCGCCTTCCTGCAGCTCCTGCTGCTGCACTGGTTCCCTGAGAGCCCCCGCTACCTGCTGATTGAGAAGAACAACGTCCAGGGGGCCACGGATGGTGAGTGGAGCCCTCCTGGCAGGGGGGGGTGGCTGATGTATCCCCTAGGGCCAGGCTGCTCCCAGAACCGGGTGAGGGCGGATTAGGTCTTACCGTGTCCTACCCTGTCCCAAATCCCAAAGAGACCCATGATCCCGGAACTGCAGGCCCAAGAGCCCCCGGACCAGATTCTGTGCTGGTGCAAATCAGCTACGGCTCTGCTGACCCTCCAGAGCGCTGCCTCAGCCCTCCCGGCCCAGCCAGCTGCGGGAAGGCTCCTGCCTGCTGACCTCTCCAGGGTCCTGGGTTCAAGCCTCAGTCCGTTGTGCTCCAGAGGTGGCTGCTTCTTCCCCCAACCCTGACCCAGCAGAGGGGCGTCCTCTGTGCTGGGACTGCTGACAGGGGAAGCTGGGGAGGGCCAGGTGCGGAGGGGCATTTCCCTCTTTGTTGCACCATAGTGTCTGGGCGCCTCCCATCCTCCTGACTTCAGCCTCACACCCCAATGGGTCAGGGCAGGGCCTGTACAGATGGGAACTGAGGCACAGGGGCGCACAGCTGGGAATCAAGCCCAGATCTCCTGAGTCCCAGCCCCGTGCCTTAGCTTTGCACCGCTCTCCCCAGCACTGCGCTGGTTCCTGGGGAAGGATGATGTGCGGGATGTGCTGGAGGAGATGCAGGAGGAGCAGCGCTCGCTCTCCTCTGTGGAGACCATCTCCGCCTGGCAGCTCCTGCGGGACGGCTCCGTGCGCTGGCAGACCCTCTCCGTGGTGGTGATCAACATGGGCATGCAGCTCTCTGGGATCGATGCGGTAAGTGCTGCCAGGCCCACGCCCCATGCCCTGGAGGGGAGCTGCCCTCGGCCTCCCACGTCCTCTGCCCCAGAGGGGAACTTCCCCAGGCCCCCCTGCACCTCCGGCCCCGGTGGGGAGCTCACCCTGTACCCTGGAGGGGATTCTGTCTCCCAAGAGCCTCCTGGCCCATTGGCTCCTTGGCCTAGCTGGGAAATAGTCGTGCTGATCATGCAGCAGGTCCCTGCAATGGGGACCCTGGCCCAGGAGGAGCTAGGCTGAGCCCCCCAGCTCATCTCACCCAGAGCCAGTGAGCATCCCTGGGTCAGAACAGCCTCCAGTCCCATCCCAAGGCAGACTTTGAACTGGCGACCAGGGGGCTCCCGCAGTGCCATGGCCAGAGCCCCCAGGGGTGCCCCCACCCCTGCTTGTGGTTCCTGAGTCCTGGGGGGGCCTCTTTACCCCCCAGCCCCACCGCTGACCCCCCTGCTCTCCTCCCCCCCCCGGCAGATCTGGTTCTACACCAACACCATCTTCCAGCATGCCGGCATCCCGGAACCCGAGATCCCCTACACCACCGTGGGCACGGGCGCCATCGAGGTGCTGGCCGGCCTGCTCGGCGTAAGTGTCGCCATGGCACTGGCAACACGGGGGGGGGTGACTCCCACTGAGCAGTGTTAACTGGTGTCGGGGAGGGGTCACAGTGGGGGGCTGGGAGGGGATGCAGGTGGGGGGAGGGCACCAAGGAGGGGCCACAGTAGGTGAGTTGGGGGATAGGAGGCAGTGCAGGTGGTGGGAGGGGTCACATTGGGGGAGATGGAGGTGGCAGGGGTGCAGGTGGGGGGAGGGGTCACAGTGGGCGAGGTGGGGGGTGGGTGGGGGTGCTTGGGGTCCCAAGGGCTCATTCTGGCTGTACTAACTTCCGTGGAACAGCCCATAATAACCCCTGTGAGCTGAGCCTGTCGCTGGGTGGGGCGGCTGGTTTATGGTTTTTCCCCTCAGTGCCCAGCCAGCTGAGCCAGGAGCCCCCGTGCCCCCGGCTCCCCCCCAGCCTGACTTAGCCGGAGAGTTGGCGCCGCGCTGGGCGGATTTACAGCCCTCGGCCCGTGGGCGTCCACCCAGCCGCTGGTGCTCAATTTGCAGGGTGGGCGACCCCCAAGTGGCCTGGCCTGGGTGAGCAGCAACCCTGGGCAGGGACCCCAGCCCCTCAGCCCCCAGCTGGCGGGCAGGAGCTCAGCTCAGCTGATTGATCCATGGCACAGACACCAACGGCCCCCGACAGACGCACCGAGATTGGGTCTAAAATTACAAGGATTTGTTCTGCTGCCAATATCCCCCCTGCTGCTGCAGCTGCTCTGGCTCCCCGCGCCCGCCCCGCGCCCCAAAGCAGCTGCCTGCCTCTGCTGGGCACTCGGGGCAGCTCAGGCCTGGCTGGGGCCAGCTGGGGCCAGCTCGGTCCCGCTGCTCCGGGTCACTTCTGCCCTGGGATTCCAGCCCATGAGTGAAGGGGACAGGCGGCTGCTGCTCCATCCCCTTTCAACAAGCAAGGCCCTAGAATGCTCTAACCCGCTCTAACCACTAGTCTGCCCTCCCTCCAGGGCTGGGAAAAGAACCCAAGAGTCCTGATTCCGCAAGTGCCCCCCAGCTCTAACCACTAGCCTACCCTCCCTCCCAGGGCTAGGAAAAGAACCCAGGAGTCCTGACTCCGCCAGTGCCCCCCAGCTCTAACCACTAGCCTGCCCTCCCTCCAGGGCTGGGAAAAGAACCCAAGAGTCCTGACTCCGCCAGTGCCCCCCAGCTCTAACCACTAGCCTGCCCTCCTCAGGAAAGAACCCAGGAGTCCTAGAGGTTACCAGGTAAGTGTCCCACCCTCACCCTCAAGCTCTTGAGTAAGCCAATGAGAACTGGGTCTGGTGATGTCATATATTAGTGCTATGCGTTATTGATTGAGCGTGATGTCACTCTGTGCCCTGTGGGGCAGGTGGATGTTGGGGGCTGGTGGGTCTCATGCCCTCTCCTGCTAACACGCCCCGTGCCACTGGCCTTTCCCTGCAGTGCTTCACCATCGAGAAGCTGGGCCGGCGGCCGCTCATCATCATCGGCTTTTCCTTCATGGGCTTCTGTTGCGCCAGCATCACCTTGGCCCTGGTGCTGCAGGTAGGAGCGTCCCACCCCAGGCAGTGCTGGGGAGGCGCCTCGCCCTGGCACCTCCCTCTCAGATCAGCAGGGGCCAGCGGCTAATCCCGGGTACCGCCCCCGCCCCCACGAGCACGGCTGGGCTCCTGCAGCCGGCTGTTCTGGGACACGATGATGAGTTACATTGGAGTGAGGCTGGAGCAACCCACTGGCATCATTGCAGGGCAGCCGGGGGCCGGATCCTGCTCTGGGGCTCGAACTGTGAGAGAAGCTTCTTTAGGCAAACCACTTTGTGACTGGTGCAGGCCGGGAGAGAGCTGGGTGTGAAGGGGGCTGCGGGTCAGGAGTGAGGGCCACCGGCCGAGCTGGGCGGGCAGGACTGGGAAAGCATGGGGCTGTGGGTCGGGACTGAGGGGCACCGGCCGAGCTCTGTGAGGACTTTGCCTGGCATGTTGCAGCTGGTTTTCTCTCTCTCAGCCCTTCAGTTTCCCACAGAGCAGCTCCCCAAATTTGCTTTGCAAGGAGGCGGTAACTGGGCTGGTAGTCTAGCAGCGTACAGCCACCCCCAGCTTCTGCACCTTCCCTCCCCAGGCTACGGTGCCCTGGATGCGCTACCCCAGCGTAGCCTGCGTCATCGGGATCATCGCTGGCTTCTGTATGGGACCAGGTAGGTGCCGGGGCCTCCCTTCTCTAAAACAAACACAGAATGGCTGGGGGCTGCGTGTCGGGGCACCTGTGTAGAAGGAGGGAGCCTTAGACTGGACTAGCAGGCTGTGGGGCTGCAGGAATCCAGTGAATTGGCAGAACTGGGTGGACGGAACGTCCCAGATTCAGCAATGGCCCAAGTACATGAAGGGTCAGGATTTTCCTTCCTCTGAAACATCAGGTGGCAGCACTGATGGGGACCGGGCCATTGAACTGACCCATCAGAGCTGGATACCGCGTGGTCGGGTGCACCATGCCGGACTTGGTAGCCCAGTGGTTTGATCTGGTAGGGTAGGACGTGGCAGACCTGTCTGGGCCAATGGTGGGACCAAGGATGCAAGGTCCTGGGATGAGACCCTCACACACCCAGATCCAGGGAGGGCTGCGAAGAGATTGCTCCCCTCCATATTCCCCCCTACATTTAGCAACTCCTCAAGACCCTTCTGCACATGCTAATAAACTTCTCTTACTTACTTAGTAGGCGAATGGTTTTCCACCTTTAAATAAGCGTGGAAGTGAGAGCTCCCTAAAAATGATGAACGAGGCCTGGAATGGCTTACCCAACTGATGTATGAGTGGGACTGCCAACAGATCTATAATTCGTTCTCAGCCAAGAATTTATTTGCTGTAATTACATCTTTAATTAGGGTTTTAATGGCTCATTGTTCACAAACAATGATGAATCGGACTTAAAAAAATATATATAGATATATATATATTTATTCCTGGCGAGCTGTGAGTAACGGTCCATCAGGGGCTGCTTTTCCCCATGTGAAATTTTTTTGCATTAAGTATCTTTATTAAAGCAGTGCATATGATTGCTTTCCTACTCTGGAAGGTTCTGATCAAACCATCATGGTTAATGTCATAACTGTACATATTGCAACAAACTCAAAGTCCCCTCGCTACTCAGGGCTTCAGGGCAACCCTGGGGATAGAACTGGCCTCTCGTGCTCCAAAAGCACAGGCCCCAACGCTTGAGCGAAAGGAGAATCTCCCTCAATTATCAGTATAGGGCAGATGAGACACAGTGGAACAGTTATGAGTTCACACACTAGATGGCTGCGGTGCATAAAGTCCCATCTTTTCTCTATGGTATTTTTAAATTCTTTTGAAATATTGTTTGAATTAATATCTTGTGGTATCTGGATGTCTCAAATTGCTTTCCCCATGGGGTTGGATACAGGGTCAGTAATAGGATGCAGTCTTTCACCTTTAAGTAGCCAGTTCAAATCCAGCCACAGGTAAGCAGTGTCCAGCCGCCCTCACCTGGAATGAACAAGTGGTCTCAGTCCAGTTCTTGGTGGACAAATTGGGCCAATGAAAATTTCCCATCAAAACTATTTTTCAACAGCAATTCGTAGAGCTGATCAGAAAATGGTATTTCCGTCCCACAGGAAATTCCAGCCTCTGAAGAAATTTGTTTTTGTCCTGAATTGGGCTAAAAAGTTGGACTGTTTCACCAAATGAACCATTCCAAAATGTTGTATTTGAAAACACTGAAAACACCTTATCAAAATGTTTCACTTGAATAATGTTGTTAATAATTTTATATATATGTAAGTCTAAACAAAATGAAACAAAAGTTGGAATGAAACAGAGTCGAAAGGACACACTTCTTTGGATTTTGAATAGTTTCTAAACTTTTTCTGCAGTAAACTGGTCCATCAAAGAAAAAAATTTCAACCAGATCTAAAAATTGCATTTTCTACAACAAAACTTCATGAAAAGCGTCTGCTTTCTGCAGAAAACTTAGATTTTTCATCAGCAAATGGAATAGCTGAAACCCAAACTATTTCAGCTGTGAAATCCTGCCCCGGTGTCTCATGGGAGTTACAGTTCAGTTGCCCCATGGCCACTTTCTCCTCTATGGGCTCAACTCCTCAGCTGGACTACATCTCCCATGGTGCACTATGGCCAGGGACTCCCAAGATGCACCACCTGCCCTCCAAAAGGTGAGGCCATGGTACATTATGGGAGATGGAGTCCGACAAGAGAACCTGGCTTATAGAGGAGAATTGGCGCATGAGAGACCTGTACTTCAACTCCCATAAGGCAACGCGGTGGAATTTCCAAATTGAATTATTTCAGTTTTTGAACTTTGGCCAAAAAGAGGAAAATTTTGATTAAATGGATTTTTCATTTTCGTCAAATTTTTCTGCGGAAGAACAAACCTGTTGTGACCGGCTCTCTGGACCACCCCCCTCCCCCACAGCCCAATCAGCCACCTCATTAGCAGCCTCAGCAGAGAGGCCCAGCCCCGGGGCTGAGTTGCGGTGCATTGGTGGGGGATGGGGAAGCTTGCCCTGCAGCAGCCTAGGTTGTACTTGCTCAATCGCTGGAACCAATTCGTCTCCAGGGCACCGTTGCCAGGGACCAGCCTGGCGCTTGGGGGCAGCAGCTATGTGATGCGTGAGCCATGTCTGGTTCTGGGAGGGGCATGGCGCTGTGCTAGGGATTGCAGAGTCGCTGGAGAAACCCGTTTTTTCTCACCAAGGCCCGCTCCCCTATGGGCCCCGGAAAGACACTTGCACAACCGCTAGAGACTTGACCAGTCAGTTCGGCAGGCTGCTGGACCCCCAGTGGGGCAGGCCCCGGGGGTCGGGGAGGGAGAGAGAGGGTCCCGATTCTGAGATCACTCACACATCTTTCAGTCTGGAGTCACTCCTGGTTCACGCCCCAGACCCCGGGTTTCACCTTGGCCTTTTCCTGGGAGGCTCCATCCTGGCACCTGGCTACTGACGCTCTTCACCCTCTTCCCCACCGGATGCAGCCCAGAGGTGTCTGTGGGACTCGAGCCTACTGGCACATGGTCTCCTCATGGGCACCCACCGCAGAGACCGCTAACCCTCTCGTTGCTGTATTGCAATCCCATGCCAGCATACAAGGTATTTAACCCACCTCTCATCCGCCCAGCTGGTGTGCCCTTCCTGATGACCGCGGAGCTCTTCAAGCAGTCGCACCGCCCCGCTGCCTATATCGTGGGGGGGTCCCTGAACTGGCTCTCCAACTTCACCGTGGGCTTCGTCTTTCCCTTCCTACAGGTAATGACCAGCCATGGATGTGGCCTCGGGTAGCACCCAGCAGCCCCAGTCAGGGATCAGGGTGCTAGATGCTGTCCACGCACACTGGAAGATGGTCCTTGCCTCAGATAACTAACAGCCCACCCATAGACGAGAGATGGATACAGACAGATGGAGGAGCATGAGGGAATAATAGGACGAAATCAGAGGGCAGCAAGTTTTTAACAAGCCCAGTGAAACACTGTCTCATGCCGCATGTTGTTAACCTGAGGAATTCACTGCAGCAGGAGATGAAGTCCAGATAGATCACTTCTGCTGCACCCCACTGCCCCATACACTAGGCCTGTTACCCTTCACAGAAGGAAACTAGGTTGGTTGGGCATGATTTTTCCTTGACTGTAAAGTGCGACATTCCCCAGAGTACAATCTGGACCAATGAATAGCTGTGTCCCCTCAATCCTCCAACCTGGGGGGCCCTTTACACTGCTTTGCTCTGAGAGCTACCACTCCTGGTCTGCTCACATGCAACCTCCAGCATGCAAATCACTTCCGAGTCCTGTGTATACTGTCTGAGTGTTGTAGCCAGCCACTCATGAATTACACTGGAGAGCAGCACCAGTAAATTCCCAGTCCCAAACGTTCCACAGAAATGTCTGTCTTGTACTGCCCGGTGTCCTCCAGAACAATACAAGCTCATATAAATTCTGTCATTTATTAATAGAAAATCATACGCACCCTTCTTGCTACCTCGAATAGAGTTTCCCAAACACTTCAATTCAAACATGTTGCTTTAGATCAAACAAAAAAACCAAGTTTATTAACTACCGAAAGCTAGATTCTAAGTGATCACAAGTAACGAGGCATAAAAGTCAGAATTAGTTACAAGAAAATAAAAGCAAAATGCAACTAATGCCAAACTTAACAAAATTAAATGAATCCAAAGCAAAGGTCACTCTCACATGTCTCTTCAGTCCTACTGGCTGAACTCTTTTCAGGCAGGATCTCTCCCCTAGTCCAATGCTTTCTTGTTCTTCAGCTGTTGCTGATGCTAGGGGTAGAGAGAAAGGTAGAGGCGATGTAATACACTTCTACTCCTTTCCTATAGTTCCTTCCCTTCTTTGGAAGTCATCTCCAGCCAACGTTCAGGAGACAGAAAGTCTGTGTGGGTGGGAACGGCAAGCTGTTCCTTTGTCAAGATGTAGATTTTTTTTTTACCCACACCCTCTTTCCTGCCAAAGAATGTCCATTTAACCAGGGGATGGCCCATTTAATCTTGTGGACACCTGGCCAAGGCATCGGCCAGCCTTTTGTCTGTGAGAAACTGGTTTGTGGCTGTTCCTCAGACTTAGAGAATGTCTTAGCAATACCATATGGTAGAATCTTATAACTATACATACAATGTTGCCATACACATTTTACCAGAACAATAATGATCAGCAAATTATGAGTTTTCAAATGATACCTTGCACGCCGTACTTTGTACAAGATTTATCATAGGGATTCAGACTGTCACAAAGTCCATGCTGGCAATTCCTCATCACTCTACTATCCTCCAGGGGCTTAAAATTGATTGTTTAATAATTTGTTCAATATCTTTCTCGGTCTTGAAGTTAGGCTGACTGGTCTGTAATTGCCTGGGTCCTCTTTATTCCTCTTTTTGAAGATAGGTTCTGTGTTTGCCCTTCTCCAATCCTCTGGGACTTCCCCCATCCTCCCTCAGTTCTCTCAAAAATAGCAGCTAATGGGGCAGAGATTGCTTCAGCTAGCTCCTTAAGTACCCTGAAGTGAATATTGTCAGGCCCTGCTGACTTGAATACCTCTAACTTTTACCTCTTTAACCTGTTCCTTCCCAGTTCTGGCTCAAGACCCTTCCCATGTTGTTAATAATAAGCGTGTTAAGCAGCTGGTTACCATTAACCTTCTGCGTGAAGAAAAATATCCTCTGGGGGAGCATTCTCATGCTACAGGGGTCTCTCCAAGGGGCAGGATTAAACTACTGGCCAGGGACATCATGGGGGAGGCTCCACTTTCCTCTCTGTCGGGTTTGCTCTACCTGGCCTCCTCACCTTGGGGCAAGGGCCTCACGCTTGGGAATGGATTTCTCCTGGCAGCCAGTCCCGTCCAGCAGGTCAGTGCCAGTGCCCCATTGGACATATGAGGCACAGAGCGGCTAAGTGACTAGCCCATGGTCACGCATGGAAACTGTGGCACAGCAGGGACTTGAACCCAGGTCTCCTGAATCCTGGCCCAGCATCTTACCCACAAGCCCAGCCTCCCCCTGGAATTGTAAGGCACCAGCCCCTGATGAAGGAGAGGTGCCCAAGGCTCAGTGGGGTGGTGGAATAGCCCAGTGGGATGGGAGGCAAGGAACACGGCTAGGGGCACGAGTGGGCTGGGCCCCTCCAAGGTGGGATGCAGTGCTAGGTGGGCCCGGGGCCAGCTGGGAATCCCGTCTGAGGCCGCGTTCTCTTGTTGCTCCAGATGTCAGCTGGCGCCTACTGCTACCTGGTGTTCTGTGGGGTCTGTGTGCTGGTGGCGCTTTACGTCTACATCATCATCCCCGAGACCAAGAATAAAACTTTCATGGAGATCAACCAGATCTTCGCCACCCGCCACCCCTTCCTTGCTGCCCCGGCCAGCGCCATCAAGATGGTCCCGCTCGGCGGTTACGGGGCCCTGGAGAACAGCTCCCTGGAGCTCTCGGGATACAGCCAGGAGTGACCCACCCTTCTTCCTCCCTGTTGTAGCACCCCAGCCCTGGCGGGTCAGGCCGGGAGGGGGTGGTTGCTGAGGCTGCAGGTTAATTCCCTTCCTTTAACTTCTTCCCGCATGGCGTCTGGCTCGGTCCCAAAGGCTGTGAGCAGTTGGTGGGGTTGGAGGCATCACAGGTGTGAGGGTCACTGGGCCCAGGCTCTGTCCCTCCCCATCCCACCAGTTGCCTTCTCCTCCAAGAGTCCCAGGGCAGCTGCTCCAGGTCGTTGCTCTCTGGCCCTGCAGGGCATCAGGCCTGGATCACCCTGCACCTGCCCTGCATGGCGGAGTCGGTGCCAGCCTGGGGCAAAGAGCCAGCAGGTTCAGCTGCTACCCACTGTCCCCGTGGTCAGGGGAGAACCCCTGCTCCCCCCAGGGCCTCGGCTGCCCCTGGCTGGGAGCCGAGTGAGGGCTCATCCCTGGGCTCCAGCCTGCGAGTTCGATTCTTTCCTCGCCCCACCAGGAGCCCTCTGGGTTTTCCCCTTAGGAGGGTGAGCCAGCACCTTGGCTGAAGCAGCCTCAGCCGGTCCCGCCTCGGGAAGCGGTGACATCACCACGGTTGGCAGGTGTTGATTGGCTGACGCTGCCAGGGTACCATTCCTGGAAGGAGCACCCTTGAAGGGGCAGGGGGGAGGCGGTTCCTGCCCAGCTCTTGGGTATGATGCCCGGGGGGAGGGAGGTCCCGGGGAATTTAATAAAGGAAATTGCCCTGTTCAGGCTGCAGTCATGTGCGGTGCTGGGGGTGGGTCGTTCCCTGGTCCTGATTTGGGCTCCACAGTCCCCAGCACGGTTGTCTCATTAAACACGGAGACACGTCAGCAGATCTACGGAACGGGGCTGTGGGTCGGGACTGAAGGGCACCGGCAGTGCTGGGCAGACGGGGAAGGAGGCCAGGGCTGCGATAGCAGAGGGGCTGCGGGTCGGGACTGAGGGGCACCGGCAGTGCTGGGGGTGGGGGGTGGGGAAGGAGGCCAGGGATGTGATTAGCAGAGGGGCTGCAGGTCGGTATTGAGGGGCACCGGCAGTGCTGGGGGTGGGGGGTGGGGAAGGAGGCCAGGGCTGCGATAGCAGAGGGGCTGCAGGTCGGTATTGAGGGGCACCGGCAGTGCTGGGGGGGACGGGGAAGGAGGCCGGGGCTGCAAGTCGGGATTGAGGGGCACCGGCAGTGCTGGGGGTGGGGGGGGGGACGGGGAAGGAGGCCGGGGCTGCGGGTCGGGATTGAGGGGCACCGGCAGTGCTGGGGGTGGGAAAGGAGGCCAGGGCTGTGAAAGCAGAGGGGCTGTGGGTTGAGATTGAGTGGCACTGGCAGTGCTGGGTGGGTAGGGAAGGAGGCCGGGGCTGCGGGTCGGCATTGAGGGGCACCGGCAGTGCTGGGGGGTGGAGAAGGAGGCCAGGGCTGCAATAGCAGGGGGCAGTTTGTCAGGACTAAGGGATCGGGGGGGGGGTGGCTGTGAGGCTGCAAATCAGTTTTCTGGATTCGCCCCTTGCTGAGATCTGATGGGGCGGCCTCTGTTCTAGGCGAGGGGAGGCCAAGGCATGGTCAGCGGGAGCCGCCTGGCGGTGCCACCCGGGCAAATGACAGATCCCCCCACCCCCCATGTGCCCTTCGCTGAGCCGACTCCTGCAGAGGTTGGATTGGGATGGGAGAGGAGCCCAGCTCAGCCTCCAGGTCGCTCTCTGGGGACAGCCTGCCTGGGCAGTGGGCATGTTGCATTGGCCGGGCCCTCGGTCGGGGGTCCCTGTGCTCCAGGCTAGACTCTCACAGAGGGGATGTGCCACATGGTACTTTGTCTGGTTGCTGAGATGGCACAAGTTCTGCGTCCCGGCGCCTGTTACCTGCCTGGGAGGAGGGAGGAGAATAGCAGCTCCATCTAGCACCGGGGGGGGGGGAATCTCCAAGAACCCCTGAGCGTCACTGCAGAGAAGCAGCCGAACATTCAGCTCCAGGTCCTGGCCTCGCTGGGGATCTCAGCGGATGGAGCAGGATTCTCAGTCCCCATCTCTCCGGACTCCACTCCCAGTTCAAACCCAGATCTGCAGCCAGGTCCCCCGCAGGCTGGGGAGGGGCAAAGGGAGAGACTCCCAACTCTCCCCCCACTCCCGCATGCTGATTTGAGCCTGGCCCCCAGTAACGAGGCTGGTTCTAGCGGGACCCAACTGAGAGTGCCAATTCAGGACAAACTGCTCAGAGCACGGCAGTTACAGCCCAAGGCTGGGGTTTCTGTGCACACCAAGGCAAACCAAACCAGACAGACAGAGAAGACTTTGGTTTTACCCCACTGGCTAACCACAAGTCACACAAGCAATTCCCTTAGACACCCCAGTTTCCCAGTATCACCACCAGTGCCACTCGTTATTGGGACAAATGGTTATGAAAACCAATACCCCAGTAAAATAAAAAAGGTTCTTTTGATCTCAAAGGACCAAGCCCCAGACCCAGGTCAATATACAAATCAGATTTTACCCACAAATCACGATGTTGCCAATCCTTTAGAATCTAAAGGTTTATTCATAAAAGGAAAAGATACAGATGAGAACTAGAATTGGTTAAATGGAATCAATGACATACAGTAATGGCCAAGTTCTTGGTTCAGGCTTGTAGCAGTGATGGAATAAACTGCAGGTTCAAATCAAGTCTCTGGAGAACATCCACAGCTGGGATGGGTCTTTCAGTCCTTGGTTCAAAGCTTCAGTGCAGCAAAGTCCCTCCAGAGATCAAAAGCAGGATTGAAGACAAGATGGAGGAGCTGCAGCAGCTGTTTATATTCTCTTGGCATGTGGTCTGTCTTTCTTGTCCCAAGGACAAGCTGTCCCTCACACGGCCTGGGAAAATCTCAGAGTTCTGTCCATAGGCAGGTCCCTGCATACCTGGCTGAGTCCCAAGGTGTGTCTCCTTCTCTCAGTGGGTCAGTTGTATAGAGAATGGTCCTTAATGGGCCATCAAGCAGGCTAGGCAGAGCTGACACCAACTTGTCTGGGGTGTCCCCCAGAAGCATAGCACAAGTTTGAAATACAGACAGTATAGAGCCAATACTCATAACTTCAACTACAAAAATGATACACACATATAGGCAGCATAATCATAACCAGCAAACCATAACCTTGTCTTAGACACCTCATTTGACCCCCTTTATATAAGATTTGGTGCCACTACAGGACCTTGGTTGCAACGATGATCTATACGGTCCCAGCTTATGTCAATAATGTCACCCCCCTCAGAAACCAAAAGGTCAAAGGTCACCACGCTTTTTCAAACTTCACACCAAGTTCTGATTGGCTTTCTGGGCCGGGTCGGGCCCGTTCTTACCCTGCTGGCCCTGTTCTCCCACCTAGCTATGCCCTCAGCCTGAGCTGGGCCTTGGAGTTTACAACCTTGGCCACCTTGTAGTCATTGATTTTGCAGGCAGCAGCTACCGGTGATGACCACTAGGTGTCCCCATCCATCAGCGCTAGGGGTAAGCGGACTGCAGGAGAGTAGGGGCTCAAGGCACGTGGTACCGGAGGGGCAGATCATAAGGGGGAGGGGGCTCCAGCCTGCTTGCTCGGGGTCAGGGTCAGTGCATGACAGCAGACAAGGCCGGGGGCACCAGATCTCCTGCTGTTTCTTCCCCCCATCCTGCCCCTTGGAGGCACTGTGGGGAGCCCAGAGAGAAGCTGGGCGACCTGGCAACCCTGGTGCACGGTCTTGTCAGTGCCAGGGATTTGCAAACTGCCCCTCTGCCTGTTCTGTGTTCACTGGGACAAGCGTTCATCAGGGGACAGAACATCAGGACTCCTGGAGTCTATTTCCAGGCCCGTCCCCCACTTTCCTGGGAGAAGGGAGAGGTGGTGCATCCCCAGTGCGTGCCGCTATTCCCTGCCTGGGAAATGGGGATGGTGAGTGACCCACCTCCCCGGGGCTTCATTAGCGCCCGCAAGGCACTTGGAGATCCATGGCTGGTGGGCGCTTGAGTTGGCTTGCAATCTCCTGGCCAGCCTGAGGTGGAAGAGCGCAGCTGGCTGGCTGGAGTGACCCAGCTAATACATTGACGCATCAGCTAACATGTCAAGACCCTGCAGGCTGCAGCAGGCGGCTGTCCCTATTGACGCACAGACTCACCGCTCCTATCCTGGCTCCATGTCGCCCTCGCCCTGCTGCGTCTAGCGCCGTTATACCGGTGCTAGGAAAATGAGATTCAATGTTGCATCTTTTCACCCACGATACGGCCTCGATCAGAATCTGGAGCCGGTGAGTGTAATATGCATGAGTCACCATCTGGTCCTTCTCTTCCTGGCTCGGGGCAGCCCAGCCAGACACAGCTGCCTGCCCTTGGCCCATCCCCTCTAGTGCCATTAGACTGTCTTTGCATCAGAAGCATGGGATCTTTGCTAAGGTAGGAGGTTTGTTGCTGGGCACCTGTGATAGGTTGCCCCCCTTCAAGGTGCCACCTGATGTGCTGAGATACCACTGAGCTCGCCTGTTCTGGCAGCCTGGGCCCCCTTTAACCGGTCTTGCTGAACCAGGCTCTTAAGCTTTCTCTAGCACACACACAGGCAGGGCTACACACAGCTGCAGAAAGACACAGACACTCAGATCAGCTCTGGGAAGACTCAGCTTAAGGGACTTGCCCCAGCACTCAGATGCCTACCTCCCTTGGAGTACAGACCCAAAGGTATAGTGTCTTGCACTGTATAGAAAAATCTGCACAGCGCAAGCTCATAAAAATTCACCCTCTCCCTCAATGTGAAGAGAAATGTGCACAGCTTCTTGCCCCCCTCCTCCCCCTGCATTAGAAATTGCACAAACTGGGTTTAATAATAAACAAAACAAATATATTCGCTATAAAAGGCAGATTTTAAGTAATTATAAGGGATAGCAAACAGAACAAAGCAGATTACTAAGCAAACAAAACAAAATACACAAACTAAGCTTGATTCGCTAAAGAAATTGGCTACAAATAGTTGTTTCATGCAGATTACAGAGATTCTTGAAAGCCAGCTGCACTGGCTTTCATCTTTAAACGTCAGGTATTGTTACTCACAGACTAGACACCCTTCTAGCCTGGGCTCAGCTCTTCTTCCCCCAGTTCAGTTCTTGTTTCCAGGTGTGTCTCAGTGTCTCTTTGGGCGGGGAGGCAGAGGAGAACTACGATGATGTCACTCCCCTGCCTATAGCTTTTGTGTATGGCGGGAACCCTTTGTCTTCCAAGGGAAAAACACTGGCATTCCCAGGTGGGTCCAGTACCAGGTGACTCAGACCCATGTCTCTGCAGGGTTGTAGCAGCCATTACTCGCAGGCTGTTTGGAGCATCCACAGGAAGACTAAACTCTTTCACAGTCCATTGTCTCTGCTAATGGGCTATCAGCCCTCTCTGGCTTTTCATTGTTGTACCTGAAGGGCTAGTTGTGGGTGTCACCCTAAGTAGCGCATTTGAAATACAGCTACATGGTCAATATTCCTAACTTCAGATACAGAAATGATACATGAATAAAAATGGGATAATCACGTTCAGTAAATCATAACTGTTCCAATTATATCTCACATGAGCCATCTTGCATAACGTATATCTCAGTTATGTCATATTCATCTCATAAGCATATTTCCATAAAGAATATGGAGTGTAACATCACAGCACCATATAGAGCCTTTTACCACTGAGGACATGGGTGCAAATCCTGAACAGGGAGGGCCTGGCTGCGTTGGGCCACAGGTTGGTTGGTTGTCCAGACCAGACCGGGGTCTATGCCACAAAACCTTAAGTGGGGGTTCCAAAGAGAATGGAGCTCAGCTGTTCTCAGTGGTGGCAGATGATAGAACAAGGAGTAATGGTCTCAAGTTCAAGTGGGGGAGGTCTAGGTTGGATATTAGGAAATCTTTTTCACTTTTTCACAAGTAGGGTGGTGAAGCACTGGAATGGGTTTCCTAGGGACGTGGTGGAATCTCCTTCCTTAGAGGTTTTTAAGGCCCAGCTTGACAAAGCCCTGGCTGGGATGATTTAGTTGGGGTTGGTCCTGCTTTGAGCAGGTGATTGGACTAGATGACTTCCTGAGATCTCTTCCAACCCTGATATTGTATGATTCTATGAAACCCCTCCGGCACTAACTGGAGAGTCAGATGAGTGAGTGGTCCCAGATGTTTCAGCCATCTCCCGTCAGGGGGGAGGCGGGGTCAGGGTGCTGCAGCCTCTCTTCCAGCCACCACACCACCATGCTCTGCCTCCCGGCCCAGCCACACCCCACAGCAGCTGGGACACCCATTAAGTTCACAAGGAGCAGCACAGGTTGTGGCCCCAGCTGGATGAATTAGCTTGGCCTCAGCAGAGATGCCAAGGACCAAACGGGCTGTAGAGTCTGCTCTCTGCTCCAGGTGGGGTCTTGGACAAGCCGTAGCAGGATAGGGCTAGCACTGCTGCTGCCCTTGTTTTGGGCATGGAGCAGCCCCTGGGGCTTTGTCTACTAGCACCAAGATCACTTGTATTTAGGGCTGCTGTTTTTTTCCTTTCAAAAGTATTTCTGGCAACCTCAGGCTGGGAAACGCATCGATGCCCTGGCTGGCTGAGTCACGGGGGGACACGGGGAGCCAGGCTGACACTCAGTGGTTAGAGGTCACCCCAGCACCTGCCTTGCCCCTGTCATGCCTTCTGCTGCCCTAGAGACCATCACAGCAAAACCCCTCCTGGGTGCTCCAAAGGCATAGCAGCACATGGCAATGCGACTCCGGCACTCGAGAGCAGATGCTGGCGAAGGTGATTACAGGTGCTGGGTGACGCCCAGAGCAGGGTGCATACACCCAGCCTCGGCAAGCTGCGGGCAGGGGACCAGGACATGGATTCAATCCCCCTGTTTCAACAGCGAGGCTGCTGGCAATCAAAGTGGCTACAGAAAAGACCATTCAGTGTCAGGCTGCCCTGTGAGCTCTAGTAGCAAGGAGGGCAGAAGACAACAGCCCGAACTGGTCGGAGCAGAACCAGATTTTCCAAGGACGGAGGAGCTGCGTGTGCGGGAGAGAATGATGCTTTGAGGCCAAACAGCTGCACGGCATTCGAGAGGGATGTCAGTGCACAAAATACCTGCCTCACTCCTGAGTATTGACAGCTATCTCAGATGGGCGCGAGTGTTTCCTGGCCAGGAACGAATGCACAGCTCTGCTTCTTGATAGACAGGATTGACACAGGAGTGGCAAAAGCTCCCTAAAAGTGGGAGGGCCACCGGCATCATGGCCCCGCCCCTTCCCCAAGACCCTGCCCTTGCACAGCCTCTTCCCCTGAGGCCCTGCCCCCCACCTCGCCTCTTCCTCCCAAGACCCCATCCCCTGCTTGCTCCTCTCTCTCCCCACCCCCATTGCTGGCCCTTACAGCTCCTAAAAAGGACATAGCCCTCCCACTTTTAAAAGTGATGGGGCCATGGCCCCCTGGTTCCCCCTATTCCAGCGCCCCTGGTTTGATACCCTCCCGCCGTGTGATTACTGTCAGAAGAAGGAGACTCTGGTACCACATAAGCTGCCCACCTGATGGTGGGAAAAGGTGGGAGTGGACTCCCTGAGCTTCAAGGAAAACAGGACTTGATTGCACTGGACCAAGACTCAAACTCTGAGGAGGTCCTGAGACAAGAAGCAAGTCAGGGGCTGGCACACCCAAGACCCACGTTGCGAGATACGGCATTACAGATGGTGGATTTGCCCACGACGGATCCCAGTTTGCCTTGGAAGAGTTCAAGGAATTTGTGCGCAAACGGGGGGGTTGACCACCACACCTCCACCCAGCAAACCCCCAGAGCAATGGGAAGGTGGAACCAGCTGTGACAGCGGCTAAGAGACTGGGACACGAGGTTGTGTCTTGTGGCTCATTTCTGGCCCACAGGGGTCCCCCATGGCAGGGGCGCCGAATGATGCAGCACAGGGCCCTGAGGGAACGAAGCTCCCCTACGTATGAGGGGAGACCTGTTGCTGCCAGAAGGATGGAGATATCGCTGAGAGACAGAGAAAGCAGGCACTGGAGACAACTGGGCAGCCCAGGATGCCCCGGCTCTGGAGACAGGCCTTGCTGTGAGACTCCAGCTATTAGAGAGTCCCCAGAAGGAGTGGACTAAAGAGGTCAAGCAGAGTCCAGCACCTTGCGAGGCGGCCAGAGGGCCCATGGTCCCTGGAGGGGCTGGTATTGCCAGGACACCAGAAAATCTGGGAACGTGGGGACTTGGGCTGGAAGCAACTCAGCCACACGGGCAGAGGGGTGCACAGGGTGGAATAAAGTTCCACTTGTTCAATTTAACCCGCAGCCAGAGCTGCTCTGTGATAACAAAACAGGGAGGGTTACGATGTTTGTAGTGAAATTGAAGCATTTTGCCTGTGATAGTTGGGTGGGTTTTTTTTCCTGATTGTGAAAAGTGTGAAGGGCAGCACAGCAAATGGTTCACTGATCTTCTGTGTGTCATAGGCCCTGTACTGCTGAGAGAGAAACCAGCTGAATTATTTTTTGCAACTAATTTAGCCCTATTTTTAGAGCATGTTTGTTTAATGATCTGAGAATGGGTTGTAATTTTCAGGCATCAGTTGGGTATTCACAATTTAGCCTCTAGATTATTCATTCAATAGTCACTAGGAATTATTCACTGCTCACACCATGTGATTGGCTGCCTAAGTCTTCTCTATGCTTAAAACAGCGGTCCCCAAATTGTGGGGTGTGTCCCCCTAGGGGCATGCAGAGGAATGTTCGTGGGGTGCAATGTGGCCTGGGCCAGCCCTCAAGGGGGGCAGGGAGGGAGCCCTGCCCCACCCTGCTCTGCCCCGGCCCCAGGCACAGTTCCCAGCTCTGGCTCCTGACCGTGGCTCTGACCCACTCCCAGCTCCCGCTTCCGACTGCAGCTCCCTGGGGAGCGCGGACCAGGTAAGCAGGAGGCACAAGTGAAAAAGTTTGGCGACCGCTGGCTTAAAGCATATACTGGCATAGCTATGTGGGTCAGAGGTGTGAAAAACACACGTACTGCTAGTGACATCGCCCTGGCATAGAAGCAGCTATGCCAACAGAAGAGCCCTTCCATCAGCCGAGCTGATGTCGTTCAGGGAGGTGATGTTCCTACATCACTAGAAAACCGCCTTCTGCTGGCGTTCACTGCATCGCACAAGGACTCACGCCATCAGAGGCTCTGTAAGTGTAGACATAGCCTAAAGTTTTAGAAACAGGACATTGCTCAGGAGCTGGGAGCTTTGTAATTGTCCAGTGAATCTGTGGTGCAAACAATTGCAAATCTTTTCCAAAGGGCCGGGACAGCTCTTCCATGCAAATTCCTTGTGCATGTTTCTTTGCACAAGTGCTCACTTTCTAGCAATGTCCATGTGCATTAAAATACGATCACCCACTGCGCGAGAGTAGGTCACAGAGTGCACTGAGAAGTGAATCGGTGGGTTTGATGAGCTAGAATATTTGCACATACTTTGTCCTGCGTCCGCTCAGCCCTAGGAGTGAATCCTCGTGTGCGCCAGCTGGCAGGAGCACCACACCATCGGAGCAGCTGGGATCCGCGTCTGCCCAGCACCAGCATGTGTGGCACAGCGACACCTACTGGCCATTGCTTTATCACACTGTTCTTATTGCACTGGATGTGAATGCTGGGGTCCCAAGAGCCCGGAATCAGCCCTCTTTCACACCGGTGTGAATCTAGAATAACTCCATTAACATCAATGGTGACTTGGGTTTGATGTTGGTGCCATGGGGATCGGGATCAGGCTGATGGGCAGCAGAAGAGGTGTGCTGGGATCTCTTATTCCATGCAGACGGTTGCATCCTGCTCCCGCATCCCATGTGGCGACTCTCCCATCACGTCCCATGTCAGACATCAGGTCAGGAGCCCTTGCCCCTGATTTCCCTGCAGCTCAAAGCATGCCAACTTCCATCTGTAAATGCCCTCAGTAAAAGAGGGGGCGTGCAGGGGGACAGGGGGCAAACCACAGCCATCCCAGCCGCGTTTCCCTCCGACTCAGCTCCGCTCCACCGCAGATCAGAGCGGTAAATATGTGCAGCATTACGTATGTATAATGGAGTGTAAATAACCCAAAAAAGTGCATTGTAAATAGACTCCAAGTTTATCCTTTATTAATGAGCCACCGAGTGCCCTGCTGTTTTAGAGCAGCGAGACTTTCATAATATCAAAACCTAAATTACACTTGTGTCTCTCATTCCCGGCAAACAACAGTATCATTTCAGGCCTCTTTGCCGCTTGTATTTATTTATTCTTTTATTTATTTTTGCCGACGCGTGTCTGACACGGTGCATTGCAGTTTAGGGCAACGGCAGGGCCTCTGCAGGCTGGAATTAACCCCCTGGGAAGGCCTGCGTCACAAGGTCCTGGGCAATGGGTGGCAGATGCAAGCTAGCTGCCATTCGTGTGCCTAATCTACGTTTTCCAAGCGAAGTAGCATAAGACCTGCTCCTGCTGTGGATTGGAGATCCTTGGGGTGGAGATTGTGCCCTGGGGAGCTACTGGAGTGTTGGCTCTCTGATGAGACTGAAAGTCACTTTGGGTCACGAAAAATCCCAGGGCGCTTCTTGTATGACCCAACACAAAATAGCTGCAAAAAAGGCTCATGATTTTTGGGGCCAAGCTTGTGATTTTGAGGGGTTTGGCTCAGAATTTTTGAGCTTTGGGGGTTGGTGATGCCAGGGGGATGAGCAATGGTTCTACAATCTGTCTCTCTCTCCCCCCCACCAAGCCCTGACCTGTCCCTGCCCTGCCAGGGGTTAGGACCTGTTCTTCTGGGGACTTCTTTCCGCAGTGGTGCTCAGGAATTGCGTCCACTCCAAACACTGCCCCTTGAGAGGAAAACTGGTTAGAGGGGCGACCCACAGGGTTTCCTGGTTTCTCTCTCCTATGGGTGCAATGGGGGATTGGGCTGGACAGACACAATTGGTCCCTCTTTGCCAGGAGAGCCCCTGGCAAGCTCAGAAGCAGGCCTGGCAGGGATGTGCCTGATGATGAGGCTTGGAGTCATGCAGAACGCAGGCAGGGCTTCGGCGACCTTGCAGCCAAGATTGTCAAGTGACTCCTGATGCTGGGCCCTGATTCCCAGAAGGTGCTGAGCCTTTGCCCTGTGAAAATCAGACCCCTTGAGGGTCTTAAGTTGAGCCCCCCACCAAATCACTAATCATGTTGGAAAACCTAGACATGTTCACACACGAGCAGGGTACTGCATTCCGTTAAAATGGCATCGAGGGGCGACTCATTTAGCTGCCATGCTAGAGCAGAAGACCAGGGTAAAGGGCCCTAGGAATGGCATCTGGTACCTGCTCTCACCTGTAAAGGCCTGGGATGCTGTTTATACAGACGGGGTGAGCCACTTCTCCAGCGTTTAGGGTCAATGAAACGTATCACGTTGAGTCTGCTTTCTGGCTGAGGAGGAGGTACTGGAGTGCTCTGAGAAGTGAGCAAATGGCAGACAAATTATTTCCAACTAGTCACTGGATTGAAAAGTGAATCAGATTCAGTTGCCCTTTGCTTCTCATGAGCATTCAGCCTCTCGGGTATCACAAGCAAACCGCCGATTTCAAGCTCCAATGATCAAGTATTCATCAATTTAACTGGGTTTAACTGATTTAACTGGGACTTGGTCCTGCTTTGAGCAGGGGGTTGGACTAGATGACCTTCTGGGGTCCCTTCCAACCCTGATATTCTATGATTCTATGATTCTATGATTCTATGATCAGAGTCTAATTTCCCATTGCACAATCAGCTGAATCATTTTGACCGGGAATATACCTGAGAAGCATATCGACAAT
This sequence comes from Dermochelys coriacea, assembly GCF_009764565.3. Lineage (NCBI taxonomy): Eukaryota > Metazoa > Chordata > Testudines > Dermochelyidae > Dermochelys > Dermochelys coriacea. The sequence goes on from NC_050074.1 coordinate 124,648,589, forward strand.
TGGACAAATTTCTTTAGAGCCAGAAACTGGACTCCTGGGTCCAGTTCTGGTATCCACAACATTAGAAGGATGTGGAAAAATTGGAGACAGTGCAGAGAAGAGTCACAAAAATTATTCAAAGGCTAGAGGAATTCCTTACAGGGAGAGACTTAGAGTTCAATCTTTTTTATCAAAAAGAAGATCAAGAGGTGACTTGGTTACAGTGTATAAGTATCTTGATGAGATGAAAATACCAGGTACTAAAGGATTCTTTAACTTAGTGGTGAAAGATAGAACATGAACCAACAGCCGGAAGTTAAAGCAAAATTAATTCAATTTAGAAATAAGGCAGAAATGTTGAATGGTGAGGGTAATTCCCAAGGGAAGGGGTGGATTGGATGCTTCTCTGGAAGGTTTGCTTTGGTCATGATGAAATTCTCTGGCTCGTGCTACTCAGGCAGTCAGACGAGGTCATCTTGTGGTCCCTTCTGGCCTTTATATCAATTAATTGTACATCAAATAACTTATTGTGAACTATTAGCCCCATTCAAGTTCTGCAGCATTCAGTGCGACATGTTGCCAATCCAGAGATGAGATACACAACTCGGTATTCTCATGCAGGCTATGGAAACGACTTCTGATACTCAGTGCATCGCAGGTGGGATGGCTGATGTACATATGTTTTCTTATTACGGGAACATCTCTGTTCTAAGTGGGCATCTCATGCCAAGTGCTCCAAAGGGGCTCAGTTATTTAATGCAGAGTGGCTAAATTGTCTAGATTAGACCCTCTGCTCGTTGACTTCAATGGAATTAAGTCTCTTGACGCCCGCTGCGTTATCCGGTCCTGTGCGAGAATGGCCCAGACTGACCAGTGTATAAATTCCTCTTCTTTATACGTTTTTCCATCTATCCTATTATCTGTCCTAGAACTATGACACCAGCTTTGGGGTCAATTCCGTATACAATACTAAAGAGCACAGCCTCTGCTGTGTGTATCTAGCAGGCCAGGGTACTACACAATATGCCAGAGCAGTCAAGAACTGGGGGGGGGGGTGACTTTCTGATGTACCTGTTGAATTCAAGAGGAGCGGGGGGTGCAGAGCACCCTTGAAAATCAGGAGGTGCATAGAAACAGGCACTGGGGAAAATTTATTCCATCTACCTTGGTAACCAGTGCAAGATTGTTCCCTGCTGTCTGTCTTGCTTTAAAATTCCCATGTCCTGAGGTTTCCACTAGAGGGTTTTAAGGTCAGGTTTGCCAAAGCCCTGGCTGGGATGATTTAGTTGGGGATTGGTCCTGCTTTGAGCAGGGGGTTGGACTAGATACCTCCTGAGGTCCCTTCCAACCGTGAGATTCTATGATTCACTGATATATTTTACACATGAGAAATGTTTGTTGCAAGGACAGAGAGAAATCTGGTAAACTGCTCACACTCCCCCGGTTTTATTTTTCGCTCTCTGACAATATTTCCTCTTAAGGTTTCTGCAGGGTCTTATTAAACAGGTGAGTCCCCTGAGCTAAGTAGTACTGTAATTAGACACACCACAAGATGGCGAACAAACCACTATATAAGCACATGCCTACTTGCCATGCACCACTTCTCTTGTGGGATGCTGGATTTACACCATGGAGTGAAGGGCTTGGCCAGCTAAACCAGCAGATGCCAGCAAGTGTGTGTGTACACTGGAGATTTATGTGGCATTGGTGGTAATATACAACCTTTCCCTGTTGCAGTAGAGAGCTTGTTTGACAGTCTTTTAGATGTGGTGTGTTGGTCTCAGTTGTGCTTGACCCGTGCTGCTGCTGGAGGAGTCGGCTCCTGTTTTCTTTCAGACAAAACCACGGCACAGGGGGGAGCGAAACGAACAGCACAGGGAGGAAATGCCGCTTCAAGCTCTCGTGCTGACTCTCGCTTGGAGCCTCAGTGCTGGAGCAATGCAGACCCAGCACCTTGTCTGATCACCTGGCAAATGTGTGGCCCCCCCGGGGCTGTTTAGGGCTTAGCTTTTGGCTGCCTTTCTGGTCCCGGGCTCACGGCAGTGTTGCAAAAGATGGAGCAGGCTTGGCTGGCTCAACCAGACTCTCAACCGGCAGGAGGCAAAAGGGGAAAGAGGAGAAATGAGCTGGGGAAGGAAAATGCCATGCCAGGGAGGGGGTGACAGCAGAACCCAAAGCTCCCATCCCGGGTGGAGTTCAGGGTTTAGCCAAAGCCAGTGGAGGTGGTGATGGCTCCTGGGTCACCATCTCTGGCCCTGTCTGGTTGGGATCAGGATGATGAAGGCCCAGGGGTGTCATGATGAGTTCCAGCATCCCAGGAGATGGTGAGGGGTGACAACAGTCCCCTTATTGACTCCTGATAAGCAATGGCCAGGAAGGGATGGCAACCTCATCCCTGTACCATTAATCAATTGAATCACATTTAGGTGATTTCAGCTATAAAAATTTCCTCCTGTTGCTAGACTCTTTCCGCTCGTTGTCATGCCAATCCGTGCTTGTTGCAGGCTTTTCAGACCCCTTCGCCCAGTTCTTTTAACTTAGACTGGTGCAAACTGGATTGTTGATTTGTCTACAACTTTTGCTGACTCTTATAAATGGCTTGATGTGACAGACGGAGCTGGACTCTCGTTACTTTGCACAACGCAACATACAGGCTGCTGCACAGTAACTGTCACTAGACATCTCTGCATGCTGGATGCAGTTCCAGGCAGGAGGTGGTCATCCCTGGTAAACAAGTGGGACAAAGCTGGGACGGAAGCAGGGTGGAAACCTGTTTATTCAAGAAAAGAGTTACAGATCCAAACACACACCTGATTTTTTAATAAGGTCTGTGATTCCATATGTACCAGGGTCTGTCTGTGTCCAGCAGTATCAATCCCAATCTCTTTAATATATACGACAGCTAAACTGTCTCCTCTGTGATGACGTTATGGGAGGGGGCATTTTCTCCCAGTTCCCTAGCTGCAATGACTAGGATAGGTAGACATATTTTGCAAGACATTTTTTTAACAAAACAAAACAAAAGGCTTTTTGACCAAAATGAAAGCTTTTGTGCAAAATGTTCATTTTCGTTAAAATTTTTGGTTCATGGGCAAAAAGCCTGAAATCTCCAATTTTCAGTAAACAAAACCAAAACCATGTTTTGGTCTTTGAAAACCAACTATTTCCCCCCCACAATGGTTTTTGAAAACTGACTTTTATTTATTTATTTTGGCTTTTCGATAAAAATCTGAACATTTTTCAAGGAAACTGTTTTAAATTCCCTATGAGAAATAATTGCCTTTTGCCATCCAGCTCTAATGTCTATGCTTCCCCGACACAGGCCATGGGGTCAGCTCAGAGAAGGGGCTTAGCTGCCCTGAAATAGACATGAAATAGATCTGCTCTGGGAATTATTTTGGGCAAGTTCTCTGGCCTGTGTCCTACAGGAGGTCAGACGAGATGATCACAACGGTCCCTTCTGGCCTTGGTATCTCTGAATTCCTTGCGTGGCGGAGGGTGTTTACACGGTGGAGTCTAGCTGCCCGCCCAAGGTTGTGTACCAGCAGAAGGCACTAAAAGAATTTATTGCTACAGCAAGCTGCCTCTTGGAGCTCAGTCATGTAGGAGATGTCCTATTATATGGGCAGTTGACTTTAATAGTCATTGTGTGCTTAAAGCACAGCAAAACAACAGTGGGGGAAAAAAATCCTTTCTCAGCTTAGATGGCCCTTTTCCCCCCAGCCCTGATAGTCTATTTGTACAGTAAATTAAAAATATGAATCACTTCTCCCTATTGCCTCCCCAAACACTCATCCTGTCAGGCACTGTGTTGTCTTCATTTGTATTACCTTAATTTAATGTTAATTATGTTCTTCATTTACAAAGAACAAGCATTTACACTCCCCGTCTGGGGATTTTCCGCACTCACTGTCTCCACAGACTCGGCAGAGAGGGGAGAGGCGGAAACTGGCGTGTGTGTGTGTGTGCGTGTGTGTGTGTGGCTCGTTAGCACGCCACTCAGAAAGCAGGGCAGGGCAGTTGCAAATGGCAATCTCTCCCCACCCCCACCCTATAACGAACTGACTTTCCTGATCATGCCAAGCGCGATTGCCTTTCGATTTATGAATATTGGTATTGCTCTGGCTTCTAGAGCCCCTTATCAATCATTTTAAAAGTGCTCATCCGCTGGGAAGAAATGCCTTCTTGTTAGGGGGCGTGTTGCAGCAGAATTCCTGTGTTTTAATGGCAGCGCCCAGTTTGGACATGGGGCGAGCTCCCCGAATGGGACTGCCAGACATCACTGATGATGGAAACTTGTGCCGTGGCTTTCCACAGACGAACTGCACAAGGGTTTCTATCCAGGTTCTTCCATCAGAAACACCATGGATCAAGGCTAGCCCTGAAGGCCAGCGGGTTGTGGGACAGCCAGAGGGCACAGCTTGGCTCTGTATATTTTAAACTTAAAAACGCCTTGGCTGCTGTTGAGACCCGAAGTGCTTCGATGGCTTGTTTTCTTTCTGCACTTTCACTGCCCTTGACCTGGGATGCTAGTCTGGTCTGTTTCAGTTTGTTGCTGCTGTTTCACAGCTCTGCTCTCCTGTTACTCCTGGGGGAATTCTGCACCAAAACATTAAAAATTCTGCACACAATATTTTAACACTTTGCATATTTTATTTGTCAAAATAATACAATATAATCATGCCAGTTTCAATTATTTTGGTAATTTATTTCGAAATATCTGTCAGCAAGTATGTCTGTGACAATACCAACCAAAAAAAAAAAAAGATTCAGGAAATGTGTTTTGACAAGTAGATTCCTTACTAGGCATATTAATACAGAACTTTGAATAATAATTCATTTAAACTACAATACAGAAACGTATTTCCGCACCCCTCAGAAGCAGTGCAAAGGCTTGGGGGCACCAGGGGTAACAGAGGAGCTGCAGGAGAGGGAAGGAGCCTGGGAGTGAACCTGGAGGGTTGTTGGGTATGGGTGGGAAAAGTATGGAAGAGGTTTTTTTGGGGGGGTGGGGAGAGGAGGGATTGTGAGGGAGTTGGGGAGCCTCCCCTCATACAGACCCTGGCTGACCCCAAGCCTCTCCCATTCAGTCAGGTGCATCTTCCCCTGACCCCATGTGTCCCTGCACTGCCCCATGCCCATGTGTCTCTGCAGCCCCCATCCCCATGTGTCCCTGCACACTCCTACCCCCTGTGGTCCTACAGCCCCCCCAGCTCAATGCTGTCACCCCACTATCTCCTGAGCCCATGCCCCAATCTGTCCCCCCACCACTAGCCCTTCTGAACCCCACTCTGGGACCCCCCCAGCAGCCCTGTATACCCCACTCTTGCCTAATCTGGCTCTGCAGGCAGGGTGCAGTGATGCACAGAGCTGGCTGTTCTGGCCCCACAGCGGCCTCTGGTGGGTGAAAGTGGAACTGCAGCACTTCTCAGGCAAAACGTATTTTCTGCAGAAAAAAAATTCTGTGCCAGACATGAATTCTGCACTTGCACAGTGGCGCAGAATTCCCCCCAGGAATACCCTGTTTTGGAACCATGCTATTCCGGTTTAAAATCCAGACACATCCCAGACACTTTTCCCAAAGGTTGGAGTTTGTCTGTTTTGTTTCAACCTTCCACTTCAGGGTTTTAAAGAGGCATATTTCATATCAGGCCAAACCCATCCCCTGGTGGGGGGGTGCCCTGCAAACTGTTTTGTTGCCTCATTTTCTCATTGTTAACCCCTTTCTCCCCAACTCTCTGTTGCCAACCGTTGTCTGTTGGCTTATATTTAGATTGTGAGTGGTTTGGGGCAGGGACCATTGGTTTGTTCTGTGTTTGTACAGCACCTTGCACAGTGAGGTTCTGGGTCATGTCTGGGGCTCCCAGGTAATGATAAATAATAATAATAATTTACTATGTGTGATGTTTTCAAAAATGACTTAGGAGTCCAAATCTCACTGACATTCAATGGGGTGTGGCTTGGGGCCAGATTTCTAAAGGTATTTCCGTTGGAAATTAGGTGCCCTCACGGCCCTTAGGCGCTTTTGCGAGGGCTGCTCTGTACGTTTGTACTGCATAACCCGGTGCCCTGGGGCTCTGACCTTATTTGGCCTCCAGGTTCTGCATACCATGCATGTTAAATGACCCTAGTAACCTGGATTCACTGGAGTTCCCCAGTGGGAATTTTGGTGTATAATCATATTATTTTTTAAAATCACTAACTTCTGGGGCTGGAGCCTTGCGGGTTGAGTTCCTTTGGTCCGGGCCATGTGACAAAGCATGGGCCCTTTTGGCCGTGCGTGGGCGTGTGGTGGAGGGGTGAGAAGAGGTGGGCAGCAGGGAACAGGCCTGATTCTGGGCTCTCTGGCAGAGCTTTCACACCATCAGCTTTGCTCCCGATGTACTCGGGTGGGAACGAGAGCTGATCAGACCACTTTGATCTCTTCAGCGCTTACGGGTCCCCACCCAGCCCCAAGGCTTACAGCAGAGGGAGGTCTCATCCCCCACTTGCTGGGGCAGGGGAGAGCCGCTTACCCCTGCCAGGGAGGAGATGGGGGTGGGGTGAGGGGGCTCTTTTTGCGATAGCAGGGGTGGGTCTGTGCTCTGCTGCTTTCAGTAGAGCATGAGAAAGCCAGGGGCCCAAACCCAGAGACAGCAGCACCAGCTGGGAACAGGGAAGCCGTCTGAGGACATAGCAGAGACTCAGGGCTCATCCACCGCTGGGGACCCCAACAGCCAAGGCAACAGATGGTCTCAGAGTCTGACTGGACTCACTGCTGCTTCTGGGAGCTCATACAGCAGCTGTGGTCAGAGCAGCCTCCTTACACGGCCGGAGCCTTTTCCTCCCTGTGCCCCCATCCTGGCTGGTCTCTTGCAATGCACTCGGCCTACTGTGGCAGCATGGACATTCTGCCTCCCTGCCCGCTTTCCCTTCCACCCTTCGCCCAGGGCCATGGCCTGGTTCCCCTGAAGACCTTCCCCACTCACCTCCCCATGCACCAGCTGAGATCGGGGGGAGGTCGAAGCTGGAGAACCTCTGAGCAAGCCTGGGTCGGTCTCAGCAGTGCGCCCTGGCCTGTGGATGTCAGCCCTGGGAATCCAGCCAGGCCCACACCGCGCCACCAAGTGGGTCTGCACCAAGGTTTGCTTGTTTCCCTGTAGAGGCTGGTGGAAAAGGTCTGTTGCCTGGGCTTGCCGAGCCTGTGACATGGATCTCAATGGAGCCAAACCATCCTCTGGGACTTTCTCCAGAAACATCCCCAACAGTCAGGTTATTCCCTTATTCTCTTGCGCCCTCCTCTGATGCCAGCCTCGGCTGCAGAGAAGACACTGGGGCAGGGGGACGCTGGTCAGTGGATTCTTCTGGGGGTGGGTTCTGGGCTGAGTCTGCGCCCTCTGGACTGACCCACCCGGCTCCCCCAGCCCAGGGATGCTGTGTGGCTGCCAAGGCCAGGCCACGGTGGCGAACAACTGGCGGAGTGCTGTCCTAGCATTCAGTGGCAGAAAGGGTTACCCAGGCAGCATGCAGGGGCTGTAATCAAATGGGGGCGGAGGGGCTGTGGCAAGCCCTGCCCCACAGAGGCAGCAACCAAGGAAAGGGATTTGGGGCAGGGGAAGGGACGCTGGGAGCTCTCGCTTGTTCTCTGGCCCTTTGACTTTACCACAGGCTCTGAGGATTGCATGCTCAGCCGCACCAGGGCATCCAGGGCTGCAGCCTCCAGCCCCACAAGCGGGGTCCCTGCCCCGCTAGCCCGTTCCCAAATACCCCCTCCCTCATCCACAGAGGGGGAGCTGCTGCCTCTGTCCCTAACCTGGCGCCACACAGCTCACGCCGGCAGCGCCTGCAGGAGCCTCAGCCCTGGGCACGGGCTAGCGAGTTTTGTCCTTAACATGTGTTTATAACCCGGCTCCCAGGTGGGGAGCCTGAGCCGAGGGGGGAGCCACTCCACTGCCAGCAATGGGTTTGCTCCCGGAGCAAAGCTGACTGCATTTCTCAGCACGGCCCAACTGGGGTGTCAGGCCCGGCTAAGGTGGCCAACTTTCGAATGTCTAAAAACTGGACCCCTCCTGCCCACCTCATCCCCCTGAGGTCCTGCCCCTGCCCCCAAAGCCCTGCCCCTGCTCCGCCTCTTCTCCTGAGGGCCCGCCTCTTCCCCCGAGGCCCTGCCCCTGCTCTGCCTCTTTTCCCAAGGCCCCGCCCTGGACCCACCTCTTCTTCTGAGGCCCCGCCCGTTCCCCCTGAGGTCCCGCCCCTCCCCCAAGGCCCCACCTCTGCTCCGCCTCTTTTCCCAAGGCCCCCCCCTTGACCCACCTCTTCTCCCAAGGCCCTGCTCCCCACTCACTCTTCTCCCCCCCCACTCCCCCCATCGCTCTCTGCTCTTCCACCTCAACTCTAGCTTGTGGAGCCCCACGAGACTTGCAAACCCCAGCTCCAGCAGGCCGCCTGGCAGTGCAGGTCAGAAGAGCGCTGCAGCCCATGGGAGCAGCCAGGCAGCCCCGCTCGTGAGCTAAGACGCAGCCCTCCTGCCCGGCAGCCCCCTTCCCTGCTCGTGTTCCTTCCCTTCTCGGGCATGTGCCTTGCCCGCTGTTAGCCCCTTACCCCGCTCGCCATGGGCCCCCCGCACTCTGCCCTCCGCTGCACCCTGCCAACCCTGCTGCTCAAAGGGGTGTCCCAAGGCCCAGGCTGGCACAGAGGCTGCTGCGGGATCCCCCACATCAGGGCCGGGCGCCAGGCTGCCGCTTCCCACCCCCTGCGCCAGCCTGCAGTAACCGGCCTTTTAGTGTCTGGGCGGTAGATCTGACCGGACATTACCAGGTTCCCTTTTCAACCAGCAAGTCCAGGTGAAAACCAGACACTTGGCAACCCGAGGCCGGGCCCTTTGCAATCTGAGCTTTGAAAGGGTCCCTGGCAGAGAGCAGGGCTGCCAGGCATTTGAAAAACAGGCTTCACCTGCGTGGCTCAGGGGCCGATCCCAAAACCCCGCCACCCCCCTGCCCCTGCAGGCAGCTTTTTCATGTGTTGCACTGGGAGCCCTTCGACCAGGGGGTGACTTTCCTTCTCTGCCTCCTGGTGGGGGAGCGGCCTCGCAGCGAAGAGGGCCCTGTGGAAGTGGGGCGGGCAGAGGGCATTACAGTTTTGCTCCCCCACAAGGCTGTACCCCCAGTGCTGGCCTCTCAGTGAGCAAAGGGGGACAAAGGATCACTAGCTCCCCAAAACGGGGTAGGTCTGCCTGTCCTGCAGCCCCCTGCTCGTCCAACTCTGGGATTGCTTCCCCCCACCGCCAATGCCCCTCAATCACATCCTGCAGCCCCCCCCACCCACCCCCACTATCACAGCCTCGGCTTCCCCCCATATGCCTCTCACTCCCGACGCGCAGCCCCTCCTATCCAGCCCTGTGTGCGCCACCACCCCTGCTCACTTATACACACAGCTTCAGTCACAACAGGCCTGCCCTCCTTGCCCCCCAGCAATGCTGGTGCCCCTCACTCCTGACCCGCAGCTCCCTGCTATCCCAGACCTGCATTGCCCGTGCCCCCAGCTCTGCCCCTCAAGTCTGACCCACAGCCCCCTGCTCTTCTGGTTTTAGCATAAGACGCTGCTGAGCCGAGCCTGCCACCAGCTGTGAGCTGCTGACACGTCATATCACATGCGGTTTAGCCAGAGCCTGAACCTAACCCTGCGGGCGGGGGGGGTGAGGGGGGAAGACACGCCACGCGCCTCATCCACTGTGCCGGGGCTGGGGGGTTGCATTAGCAACGGTGCCTGGAGCTGAGGTTGGCAAAGGTGGGCCCCATCAGGGTTCCTGAGCCCTGGCAAAGACCCTGAATTCCAGCTCCGTGTGGGTCTGAGGAGGAGCAAACAGCCCCCCTCGGTGCCATGGGGCCAGGTCAGAGCTTCGTCCGCAGCCTTGGGGCTGCCACACGCCTGCTCTCCCTTATTACCAGTGACCTGCCTACTGCATTTGCTGCGGAGTCCCCAGCCCCACTTGGCTTTTAAATGTGTTTCAGGAACGGCTCCGTTCCCCGTTAAAAGGCCAGACACGCCCAGGCAAGGGGGAGACACTCCGGGGGGGGCCAGACAGACCCGCCCGCAACGACCCCGCCTGTGCGAACATTTTAATTAATGACACCGGTGGGTTGTATTTTTTCTTCCCCGCCTCTCCCCCGCCGAAGCTCAAAAATGCGTGTGCGCGGCCCACCCGGGCCCCACAGCCATGGAAATATTAGGTTGACGGATGTGCTCTGTCGCAGGGGCTCCCTCGCCGGGCCCAGCTGTCAGCGCGCCGCTGATGACATTAACGCGGGCAGAAAGTGATGACAAATGCCCGTTATCAGGGAACGAGGCCTGTGACAAATCGAACGGCGCCTCCCAAGCAGCCCCATTACGCTGTAATAAAAAAAGATGGATGGTTCCCCGCGCCGGGGCCCGGCGCTAATGCGATTTCGCCTGGTCTCGATGGGTTCCAATTAAGGTGGAAGGGAAGGCAGCAGTGGGAGGAGGCACGGGCGCCCAGGATCGGGGCCTTGTGTGGGGCTCAGGGACTGGGCAGGGCAGTCAGAGGGGGACCCAGAACCCTGCAGCCCTGTGGGGGAGAAGTATGCCCACCTTTGAAACACAAAATAAAATAACCCCGGTACCCACCCACCCCCCCAACCACTCAAACTCCCCATAACAGCCAGTGTAGGATCTAGCGTGAGACCGCCGCTCGATACGATTGAGACCATCATTGTCTTATTGCACGCTGCAGCAGCTGTCGCTGGGCACAGACACTTTCCCCATGCGCTACCCCAGTGTGCTGGGAGAACAAGGCAAAGCTTTAGACCCCCTTAAAAGAAAAAAAAGGCAAATTAAATTATTTTGCTGGCAAACCCCTTAAAAAAAACCAAACCCCAGCCAGGATGGTCAAATACGAGCCAGATACTAGCCCTAGAGGGAAGGGGTCCAAAACAACCTGCCCTTCAGCATTGCTCCTGACCCAGAACTCTGGGCGGGGAGGGCAAGGGGCCCTTGTGGGGTGTGGGGCGGTGCATTCCAGGTGACTAGCCCCTTGGAACATTGGGGGAGGGAGGGTGGCTGCAAAACCCTGGGATGTTGGCACAGGCACTGATTTTTCTTTTTCCCCGGTGGGTGTTCTGCCCTGAGGCCCTGCCCTCACTCCACCCCTCCCTCCAAGACTCTCCCCCCCACCTACCTGCCCACTCCTTGGTCTTCGCCATCCCCCCACCCCTGAGCACCTCCCACCAGATGCTTCCTGAGCTGTGGCCAATTCCAAGGGTCAGCACAGCTGATAGGAAGCCCACCCAGGGTCCCCTGGAATAGCTGATGGGCGGCCAGCCCCGGGGGCCCCAGAACAGCTGATAGGCAGCCCATCCCTGGGCCCCTGGAACAGCTGATGGGCGGCCAGCCCCGGGGCCCCTGGAACAGCTGATGGGCGGCCAGCCCCTGAGGCGGAACCACTGTGGCTGGTGGATGTTGAGCCTCCCCTATATTTTTTCTGTGGGTGCTTGAATCTTGGAGCACCCATGGAGTTGGCACTTGGGAGGGGCAGAGGGGAGTGCTGTGGTGTGGTAGCCCTGGACCCTACCCTGTGTGGGTGAGACTATTGCAAGAGGGGCTGGGCTGCAGCCCCCTGTGACCCTTGGGGAGGTGCCCAATAGGCCACACCAGATGCAGGGGGAGGGAGTCTAGCTGTCTGTCTGGAGCCCCGTCCTGCTGGGGGGGCGGGGGGGTTCATTCAGAAAGGGGGTGTTGTGGCGGGCACTGCAACTGTACAGCCTGAGGGTATCACAGGTGCCCCAGAACCAGCGCAGCTCCCCCCCACCGGGATTTTTTCACTCACTACATGCAGGTACCTCCCCAAACACACCCACCCAAGTGTACAAGAAGCAGCCAAGAGTCAGCTGTCATCAGCGAACGCGCCACACTTTTATGAAACACGTGAGCATTCCGCACAAGCTTCTAACAATACAGTGTAACTTGTCTCCCTCGCCCCAGCCCCCCAAGGCCCTTTCCTAGCAGGTGCAACAAAATGAGAATTTTTAATTGGAAACTAAAGAAACAATTTTTACAAGAAGGAACCATTTTTGCTTCGGTTCATTGTGTAGAAAAATGCCATAAAATTTTCCAACCTTCTTCAAATTCCCCACAAATTGTTTCATTTGATATTTTTCATAGAGAATACCTACCTTTCAAACCAGCCCTGGTCTGAATGGTTCGTTTGGCATAGTTAGATTGGAATTAATTTTGCCAAATTGTTTATTATCTTCCGGAATCTCTGTAATTCTGCTTTGCAGAGTTATTGCATTTGCTTTATCTGGATTAGTGACTGAACCATCTTTCTGCAATGTATGTGCAATGCTGATACTATCTGCTCGACCAGTTTTTTACTTTTTAAAGCTGAGCATTACTACTTGAGGATTCCCTGTTCTGTTCATTTCCTCTGGGGCATGTGGCATTGGCCACTTGCAGTAGACAGGACACTGGGCTAGATGGACCTTTGGTCTGACCCAGTATGGTTGTTCTTATGTTATGTTCATTATGTTTCTTTCTTTCTCATGCTACAAAGCTTGTCTAAGTATTTTTTAAAGTTCAACTTTCTATTCAGTCTATCTTCTGCACCTTGTAACCATGCAGAGATGTATTTGACAACCCTTTGAAATACCGCAGGAGCAGAATTAATCCCAAATGGCAGTCATTTACATTCAAAATACTTAAATCGTATATTAAAAGTTACTAGTTTGGAGTCTTACTGACCTAACTTTATTTGTCACATTGCATATCCTGCATCTAATACAGTGATTACTTATGCTTCTGAGAGCTTATCTGAACCTCCTTCAATTGTTTCCATTGGATAACGGTTGCATCATATGACTATATTTAAGTGGCATTGATTTCCCACAGAACTGGCCCAGTCTGTTGGGCGTTTTACCTCTTCAGTAAGTCTCAGCTTCTCAAGTCCAGTTTTTATTTTATCTGTGAGGCCAAATGCCATTTTTCTTGCTGGACGGAGCACTGACATTATTACTCCATCTCTAGCATTCACCTTCCAGGCATACGACAAGAATTCTCTCAGTGTGTCATCCATGCTCCATGCCTGACTTTCCGTGGCATATACATCAATTGTCTTTGCAACTAACCTGCTCATAGCTAGGCAGGTTTTCATCCCTAATGAAGGAAATACAATATATGCATTTCGTTATTAATTGATTGTGTTTCTTTCAAGCAAACTGAAACAATTATTTGCCCTTGTAGCAATAATAAACAATGAGTGAATCAATAAAAAAAATGCCTAATTCTTATGTAGCACTTTTCCCCAGTAGATCTCAAAGTGATCAGCAATCTTTAATGTATTTAGCCTAACAACACCACTGGGACGCAGTGAAGCATTATCATCCCCATTTTACAGATGGGGAACTGAGTCACAGAGAGGCTAAGTGATTCACCCAAGGTCACACAGGAAGTCCACAATGGAGCTGGGTGTGACATTCCCATCTGGTGTTATCGGGACTGGTGATCAGCTAGGTCACTCCAATCCAGCTTTACCCTGCTCTGCTGTGAGAACCCCCACTCCTGGGCTGTTCACGCACAGCCTCTGGCTTGGAAGCTGCTCCTGGCTACTTGCAACCGAATGACACTAGCCAATATCTCCGGTCCCAGACACAACCCTAGGAACCTCCATCTTGCAGTGTCCTGTTATGCCCGCTGGATGCTGCAAGCTTATATGAGTTTGTCAATTTAACAGAGAAATTGATATGTACCAGGCTTGTTATCCCAAGGGGAGCCTCTGACACACTTGAAACCAAACACACTGCTTCAGATAGAATAAACAGACAGATTTATTAACTGTAAAGATAGATTTTAAGTGATTATAAGTCAAAGCATAACATGTCAGAGTGGTTACCAAAATAAAATAATATAGAAGCATGCAGTCTAAACTCTCAACCCTATTAGACTGGGCAGCAACTAGATTAAGCAGTTTTTCTCACCCCACTGTATATTGCAGTCCTTAATATAAAGGTTTGTTCCTTAAATCTGGGCCAATCTCCTGCGTTGGAGTCTTGTCTTCTTCTCAGTGTCTTGGTTGCTTGCAGCATAGGTGAGGGCAGGAGAAGAGCCCAGTGTGTGTCCACTCTGTCTGTTTTATATCCTCAGGCCATGTGCTTGGGGAGCATGTCCAGGCATGGCTGGGAGGCATTGCTGAGTCTCTCCCAGCAAGGTTGAACAATTCCCCTGGTGTGGCCTCAAGCAGGTGAGTCATCGCAGTGTAGCTCCCTTGCTGAACAATGGCTGTGGATGGTTGGTTGACACCCCACCCGGGGGTTGGTGACTTTCCTTGCTGTTGCCTCTGGGGAGCTAATGTCTGGCTGATTCCCCAATTTACAGCATGATTTAGTGACCACCATACTACACAATTCTCATAACTCCATATGCATCAATGATACACATTTTGGATAGAGAAATGACTCTCAGCCGATCACAATCTTTCCCCTGACACCTTACAGGGCCTGCTTTATATGTGAGATCACCATTATATGAAAATGAGAACTATGGGGGTTACAGCATGCTCCCCCGAGGTATAGAATGTCACTCTGGGAATTGAGCCCAGGTCTCCCACATCCTACACAAGGGTCCCAACCACTGAACCACCCTTCCTCTTAGCCAGCTGACTGCTAGTTTACATCCTGAACATGAAGCGAGCTTTGCATTTGATTCTCCACGGGCTGCATACTGACTGTGGTATAGATTTGCCTGGGAAAAACACTGAGCTGTGTTCCCACATCCAGTTTAAAGGCTACAACTCTGCCACTAATGGTTAGCTCGATTTGTCCAAATGGAGCACTTTGATATGCACTCTCTGTAGCTAGCTAAGAGGTCGGCATGATTGCTTTCCCCACTCTGAAGAACACAGATGCTCTTGCCTTTAATTGTGGAGCGGACCTATAACAAAAACATTTTTCTCTTACTTACATAAGCGGCATTTTTGACCAAACCACCACAATTTCCTGACTCGCGAGGTCTCACCCGAGTGCACAGGAAATTTTTGCCTATTAGCAACCCTGTTATTCCAGTTTTGATTCCCTTCTTTTCTATCTTTACATCTCTGACCTGATACAACATCGATTAAGTGCAGAATGAGCAGCTAGAGCCCACATCACCTCTAACAACTCTCTATGGCTTGGGATAAGGGCATGTAGCATAGCGGAACTGGATTATAGCCCTTTAAATGGTTTCGGAGACTGCTCATGTTTCAGAGGCCACCAGAACCCTGCCAGAGGAGCAGTGTGTGTATGTCACTGGGCCTGGCACGTTGTGCGTCATTAATAACTGTGGGCCTTTGGGTCCCGCTGTGCAATAGGTATTATTCCGTAAAGATCCGCAGACATGGCAATCAGTGACACAGGTGGGATCCTAATCCAGGGAGAGTGATCACAGAGGCCTCAAAATGACCCTGCAGCTACTGAGACCGAGTGACTGGCTCATTTCCGGGGGTGTCCCTGGGTTCACTCGCTGCACCTTCAGCTGGCCATCTTGGGAATCAGCTCTGCCAGCTGGCACTCTCCCTCTGGTGGTGTCTTCTCCCATCTCGTCTCGCTCTGCGGCCCCGCTCGCTCCCAGATCTGCAGCCTCCTCTTCGTGGCTTGGCCCTCCGGCCAGGTCACTAAGGTCCTCCCCTTCTGGGGAATTCACAGCCTTTCCAGACCCACTGGCATCTCCAGCACCCCGATGCTATTACCCAGTGGCTGGCAGGGGAACACAGGCCTGCCCTCTATGGGGAGGTGCCAGCCCAGGGACCCTATAACAAGCAGCCAAGCTCTCTGCAGGGTCCTACCCCGGCTGCTGTTTCCCTGGGTTTCTTCCTGCCTATCTGACTTCCCCCCTCTCTGGGTTTGCCAGCCTCCCAACTCCCCACTCAAGGAGCAACTGCAGCCTGCTTCCCAGGAGCAGCCCCCCTGTCTGTAGCCAGCTAGCTGGCTTTATACAGCCCCACCTGTTCCAGTGCAGGTGAGCCTGTTCCTCTAATCAGGGCTTTCTTTTCAGTGTTCAAGCTGCTAGGTTAATTGGTCCATCTGGCCTCCATTAACCCATTCCACGCCTGTGTGAGGTGGACACCCCATCACGGGGGTTGGGGAAGGGTTTTAAATGTCTGGCAGTTTGGGGGAAATGGACTTGTTTGTTAGCTCAGTAGAGGACTGGCCCACCTCTATTGCAAGACTGGAAGCTACAGAATAGCTACTGGTATCACTGATGAGGAAAAGGTGGCAGTTTTGCTCATAGTAATAGGGGCTAAAACTTCCAACCTGCTCCATGCCCTGATGCTGTTTATTAAGCTGATAAACTAAATATTTGCAGAGATTGTGGAATTTCTACAAAAATCCCTTGCACCTAAAGAGACTGGGGCATGCAGACTGCGTCCACTGTTATAAATGGAATCCAGAGGAAACAGGTTCCGAATACATGGCTGGATTGTGGTAATGAACAGCGAGTTGCCAATTCAGAAAGATTGCATTCAGTGGATGCATAAGGGACCAGTTAGCACGTGGTATGGGCAACAAAGCAATCCAAAAGCCAGCTATCGCCCGAGTTAGATTTTGCCCTCGAATGTGGCGTGTAAATTGCTGTATCGATGTAAAAAGAAAAGGAGTACCCGTGGCACGTTAGAGACTAACAAATTTATTAGAGCATAAGCTTTCGTGAGCTACAGCTCACTTCATCGGATGCATTTACATCCGATGCATCCGATGAAGTGAGCTGTAGCTCACGAAAGCTTATGCTCTAATAAATTTGTTAGTCTCTAACGTGCCACGGGTACTCCTTTTCTTTTTGCGAATACAGACTAACACGGCTGCTACTCTGAAACCTGTATCGATGTAGACAGCTAGAAAAGATGCCAGGGACCTGCAACAGCATCCTGGTATCTGTGCAACAAATAACCTGGGGGTCATGCAGAAAGGCCAGTGCTCCAAGCTCACGAAAGCTTATGCTCTAATAAATTTGTTAGTCTCTAAGGTACCACAAGTACTCCTTTTCTTTTTGCTCCAAGACTGTGAGCTTCCATTGTGGGAAACCGCCTCACAGTGCAAATGAGTGTTGGTTCAAGGACAAACCCTATTGAAATGGCAAGAAAATGCACAGGTCAATGAAAAAAGCACAACCTCTCCCTGCCCACAAGGGCAATACCAGAGAATTTCAGATTCATCCCTTTCCAGGTGACAACCCTGAGAATGTTACAGCATCCCTACAATTGGTTAATTAAGATGATGATAAAGACACAAGCTGAAGTGTCAAAATGACCGTTTTCAAGGCCAGGAGTTCCTGAGCAGATTGCAAGTGACAACGGAACTCAGTTCCATCGGAAGTTTCAACGGCTTGTCAAAAGAAACGGGACCAGGGACACCACATCAGCTCCTCACCTCCCTGCCACAAATGGGTTTTTGTCTCACACCACAGAAAGTTTGTAAGAGCTCAGGGGGCTGGAGCATTAGAGAGATGGCAAAGCGCTTTCCAGTATTCGGGCGCGCAGCCCCGCCTGAGTGCACTCGGGCACCTGGAGGCATCTAAGTTGCACAGAGTGTGCTCAGAGGCGTAACATAGGCATTAGCAGAGTCCATAGTCATCCCCATCGACTCATTTCCTGACCTGGTTGTGTGTAACCACGTCTCTTGAACAGAGCTTTGGGAGGAGAGCTGCTCTGTACCACCCCAGAGCTGAGTGCATTTCAGCAAAGCAATTCCTGGCTAGAGTTTGCCCAGGGCTTTGGGCTTCTGAAGAACACATGGGCTGGACTTTAATTCCCACTTGGCCAGAACCCCCCAGACATGGGGCAGAGGGAAGCTTGGAAGTTAGGGGAGGGAAAAGCCTAGTGGGGCTCACCCGGGCCATATCCCGGCCATGCAGGCCTGGTCCCCATTTTAATCAGCCTCAAGTGTTCTGTCCAGTCTGGTTTTCATTGTCTCAGACAGTGAGTTTTCCACCCCCGCCACCGGAAATCTCAGAGGATGATTGAGAGACAAGTCTGAGAGCCAGGACAGGACTGGACTAGCCGGGGTGGGGGGAGGGCGGCAGAGCTGCGGGGTTGGGTCTCACATCCACATTGCCAGAGCACGAGTCATTTAGGTGGCCGCCCCTTGATCTCCCGAGCGTGTTGGAAAAGCCTGGCGGAGTCACGGCACAGGGTGGCCAGGCTGACAGCCTCCTGGGGGTAGCGGGCGTGGAACCTGGAGGAAAGGCGTGGAGTTTAGGGAGGGGAGATGCAGCCTGAACACCAGGGGAGACCCAGATGGTGAGAGTGACGGGCAGGAACCAGGGACCCCGGGGAAGCAGCCTCCCTCCCGGGGCATTGGAAGCAAGGCTGCCCGACGCGCAGGGTGAGGTGGTGTTGGGCCCAGGATGAACAGAAGCAGCTGCCTGGCCTGGCCAGACCAAACGGCCTCCCAGCTGTTCCTGTCTCAATGCCCACCGGGTGCCCGCTGGTAGAGCAGGGCAGGGCAGCTCCAGTTTCTGGGCTCATTCCCCTGCTCTGCCACTCCCCCTGCGGGACCTTGAGCCAGTCACTTCAACGCTCTGGGCCTCAAACTCCTCCCTCCCCCCCAACCACGCAGCTGTAAACTGGGGTGGCTGATCCTGCTTTGCTCCCTTCGTCTCCCATGTCTAGACAGACCATGAGCTCTTCCGGGTGTGCCCGTGACACACCTGGTCCACTGGGGCACCCACCTCAGCTGGGGCCACACGGCCCATCCAGCTATGAATAATGCAGAACAATAAATAAAATCACACACCCGGAGCTATTGGTCAGAGCACCCAGGGAGGAGGGGGCAGGACTCTTGGGTCCAATTCCAGGCTTCTTGTGTGACCTGCACAAATCTTTAACTCGCCCTATGCCTCAGTTTCCCCACCAAAGGGGGCTGATGATACTAACGCAGCTCCCCAACAGGGTGTGTGACACTGACAGCACCTTGGAGGGAACAGAAAGGGGGGGAACCCCTGGGACCTAGCACTGGAGCCCCAGGAACAACTGCCCAGAGTTGCTTTTGTCTCCTAGCACAAGGGCTCCTGATCCAGAGACCTGCCGGGCCCCAGAGCTGGGCACGTGAGCAGGGAGGGAAGCCCCCCCCACCAGTCAGGTCACTTTCCCGGTACCACTAGTGACCTGCCATTAGTTACAACGCCTCAGTCCAAGGGCATTGCCAGCCAGCCGGGCCAGGAGCCAGCTCCAGCCTGGCGTGGGAGGGTGGCAGAGGGGGCTGGCAGGAGTCTGTGTGATGCCAATGCTGGGAATTCTCTGCTGCAGACCCCAGCGGCTGGTCAGGGAGGGAGGGGATCTCTGAGGATATCATCCGCTCTTCCCCGCCGGGCTCAGTGACTCCCGTGGGCTCCAGGCCTGGAGGGTCTGCTGCCGACAGCCAAGGAGAAGGCACTTGCGCCCAAAGTGCAGACCTGGAGAGGCAGACCCGAGTCTTGAGGATCTGACCCGCGGGGGGGGGAGGGCACCAGCCCAGGGAGCAGTGTGTACAGCTGTTGGGCGAGTGGGTGCTGGTGTGTGTACACACGCGTGGGGGGGCTTTGGGGTGAGAGAAGGAACCACAGCATCCCAGGCTGCCACACGCACTGCGCCCTGCTGCCGACACTGCGCCCGGTCAAAGGTAGAGCCCCAGAGTTTCACGAGGGCTCAGACCCAGAGGCTGCTGCGGGCACCGGCACCGGCACCCTGTAGGCTCACGGGCTTCTCCATTGTCTTGTCCTCCAGCTCCCTCTGCTGCCAGCAACCAGCTGCTGCTGCCGAAGTCCTACCACAGGTCCCTGGAACTGGCTGTGCCAGCTGTCCCTGCAGTGGGGTCCCTCGTGCCCCAGGGCAGGTGGGTAATGACGGGCCCCAGCGGGGGGGTGTCGAGTGACCTAGGGTGTCACCTGATCAGCTGCCCAGGACTGGGAGGTGCTGTGCTACTGGCACGGGGATTCTCTTTCTCTGCTGCCCTGCACCCTGGGCCCTCACTGATGCCAGGACAAAGCGGGTAGGCCATGCCAGCTAGCCAGAACGGCTGCAGCTCACGGTCCCTTCACACGAGTGACTCCGCAAAGGGCAGGACGATGGAGAATCGGGCCCTGGGCTTTTAAAGACTGGCTGGAAATTTGCACACTTGTTTCTCACTGAATCCTTGGGCCAGGCTCCCAGGGAGGTGTGGGGGTGTTAGCCAGCCCATGCCAGACCATTACGCTACATGGTGGGGGTGGGAGAAGGGTCCAGCACTCAATCACCAGTGACTCCCTATGCACAACGTAGTCCCAGCTACCTCCCAGGTGAGCCGACGTTCACAGCAGCTGACGAGCATGCCGTAGGTGACAATTAATGACCCCAGAGCATGAGGCGGGGCAGGGGCTTTTAAAAACATCTTTTATCCATCAAACTCAATGAGGAGAATAGAAGGAAAACTGAGCCGTCCCCTTTTTCCCCTACCCCATAAGAGCAGATCAAAGGGGTATTTGAAATTAAAAGGCAGGAAACTGAGCATCAGAACCATGGACATGTTCCGCTCTCTGGCTCGCACTGGCCCTGTGGACCTGCAGAAAGCCGATGGGCTGAATTCCGCGGCTGAATAACACGTTTTCTTTTAGGAACATAGGACTCACCAGAAGGCATCAGACCTGCCACCCCTCCTGCCAGGTATCCTGTCTCCAACGGCGTCGGCACTGGATGCTTCAGACGAAGGTGCAAGAACCTCCATAATGGACAGGCCTGAAATAACCAGCTTATATAAAAGTGACAGCCTAAACCCAGGCACTGTGCACTTGGCCAAGTAGGGAGGGTTTATCACCACTCAGCTAAGTTCTGATCCTCTTTCACATAATCTCTTATTATCCAGCAAAGTGCCCAGTTCTGGTCTGAATCCCACTCGGTTCTTGCTGAGAGCTGCAATGAGTTCCACAGGTTAATGACCCATTGTAGAGCTAAAAAAGCATTTCCTTTCCCATGTTGTCTTTCCATTTCCTGGGCTGCTCCCCCTTGGATGCATATGATGAGGCTGGGTGATGGGGAGTTGCCTCTTTCCCTCCTGTGAGTATTTTATAAGCCTCCTCTCTCGCGCCCCCTCTTGGCTAAGCTGTGCTGGTAAATACCTCAGGGCGGGGCCTGCATGTGGGGGCTGGAAAGCACCGTGCCCAGCGGTGGTGTTAAAGCCACACGTTAATAAGGCAGTAAAAGAAAAAAGTCAGTAATTCTGGGCAGCATATGAAAAGGCAGCACTGCTGTGCCCAGGCTGGGAGCAGGTTGTACAGCTCCAAGCACCTCCGGGCTGGAGCCAGAAAAATGCAACCAAACACAAGGAAGGGGCAAGAGGGGACAGAGTGAAATCTACAGCCCCGGCCCTGCAAGGACCCACATACAGGCAGCTGCCTGGCGCCCACCCAGGGCTCCACCAAGGACCAGCATTGAACCAGATCTCAGCCAAAGCAGGGGACTGGCTGTAAGCTTGTTTTCTAGCCTGGCTGGTGCCCACACCAAACCGGGAGGTGGAGCCTTTAAGGTGCTCCAGAGGGGTCATGGGGGTGGGATGAAGAACAGGGCGATCTGCTCTTGGGAAACACCTGGTGAGGCCCTGATAGGTTGTGGCCTCAGCTACCGAGAGAACCACCATCGCCTGCATCATGACGAGTGGGTGGATGAAGCCCCAGGTGTGTCCTTTGTAGGGAGTGACCCCGGAGCTTGCAAGGATGGTGCTAGAAGCATAGGGTCCAACGCCAGATGGGCCCATAGCCATCAGAGAGCCTGGCACGGCACAGGCCATGGGACTGCCCCCAAAATCCCTAGAGCAGATCTTAGAAAACAGCCAATCGGGATTTAAAACTTGCCCGTGATGGCGAATCCACCATGCCCCTGGGTACATTATCCCATGGTTGATCACCCTCACACTCACCGCTCAAAAACAATGCCTTGTTTCCAACCCAGATCTCATGACAACGGCGCGACGCCAGCACCTCACTCGACAGGCATGGCTGCCTGGCCTCCACAGCTCCCCCTGCTTTGCGCGCTGGACAGTCCCACTGCACCTGTGGGCAGCGAGGCTCAGCGAGGCAGGCGGGTGTCAAGGCTCAGAGGGCCAGGTGTGGGAGCGGGTTGGGGGCAAATGCACTGGAGACCCAGTGCAGAGCGTGAACTCGGCCACCCCATGGCCACGGCTGACTGCCAGCCCAGTGCCGAAAACAACAGCTCCGGCTGGCCTGACCTCTTTGTGGCTCAGCAACCGCCCCCATGGGACCCATTAACCTTTTATGAACATGGCCATTGGGGCAGACGAGGGCCCAGACTCTCCTCTCTTTTGGTTTTAATACACACACTGCGTGGGATCGTATGGCTGTCACTGGTAGGAAGCCAGGTGGGGCTGTGGGATTTGCAGCAGTTGCTCTAAATATGTTGCAATAACCGGCCAATCCCAGCCACAAAATACAGGCGATGGAAAGACACAGGTTAACCTCCTGCTTCCGAGGTTACGATTAGAGACCAGGACGAGACCCAGATGGGGCAGAATCATGCACAGCCGTTGCTGTGGTGTTCCTACACCTTCCTCTAGCAGCTGGGACCAGCCATCTGGGCCTGGATTTTAGGGGGGTGGCTACATGTGTGTACAGACACAGACGCCAGACACTCAGCCATGCACACATGAGCAATTTATAGACGCCGGTCTATTTCTTTTCAAAACTTGGCATGGGCAGGGAAATTATCCCCAAGTAACACATTTACCATGAGCCGGAAATATTGCTGCTGGAGCGGCCGGCCTCCATTTCCCGGACTGGCTGAGGCCTGAGTTATGGCCCTGTTGGAAAGACAGCGGGTTTGTAAATGCTTCTGTTTGTGCCGCTTGCCAGCGAAATGAGAAAACATTGATCACCGGGGCCGAGTTTGAGCCGGGAAAGAAAAGCAAAATTGGGAAATGCTGCGAGAGACAGACAGCTGATGGATGGGCCTGGGAACCTCCCCCGGCGGCTAACCGGACCTGGAGAATTAGGTGCCAAAACCCATGGGAAGACGGGCAGCTTTGAAACCCCCAGCCAGCGCCCTATGCCCTGCCCGCCATACCGGGGGGGAGTCTCTCTCTTCACTGGGCTTTGGATCAGGTACGTAGAAACAGGCATCCAGAAACCAGCAGTTCACCTCTACCCAGGGCGTGTGTCCCTGAGGGGTGAGCGTAGGGTGACCAGATGTCCCGATTTTATAGGGACAGTCCCGATTTTGGGGTTTTTTTCTTATATAGGATATTCCCCCCCCCCCCCCCAGGTCCCGATTTTTCACATTTGCTGTCTGGTCACCCTAGGTGAGCGACCGAGCATGGAGGGAAGCCAAGGGCACGTGCAGGCCGCTGCGGGAGCTGGCTGAGCCCATGAGCTCTCATCCGGTCAGTGTGCCGCTGTGGGAGGGGTCAGCAGGTAGAGGGGTGGGGCTAATGGCCAGGTACTAAAACCCCAAGGGCTGCCGGACTGGGTCAGACCATCTCGTCCAGTAACCTGCCTCCGACAGTGACTGGCGATGCGGCTTCAGAGTGAGCAGAACAGGGAAATTAGGGTGAGATCTGCCCCCCATCGTCCCCTCCCAGCTCCTGGCGGCCAGAAGCCAGGGACAGCCGGAGCATGGGGCTGCGTCCCTGCCCATCCTGGCTAATAACCATTGATGGACCCGTCCTCCAGAACCTTGACTAATCCTTCTTTGAGCCCTTTACACTTCTGGCCTTCATAACATCCCAGAGTCAGGGCACTGCTGTCGAGAGGGAGGTTCTGTGCCCACCGTGTGTGCCCAGCTGCAGCTGACACCCTCCCACTGGCCACACGCTGGGCATTAGCATTCAGAGACCCACACGGTTTAAGGCCGGAGGGACCATTAGACAATCCAGTCTGAGCCCCTGGCCAGCACAGGGCATCACATTCACCCAGCTCCCCCGTACAAAGGCCAATAACCTGTGTTTGCCTGAGCGTCTGCCAGGAAGGCAGCAGGCAGGCTCTGAACCCAGCACGTCCCATAGGGGTTTGATCAGTGGCGGAGCGGCCCCTGTTAGAAACGTGGGCCTTCTTTCTCATTTGAAGGGTCTGG
This sequence comes from Dermochelys coriacea, assembly GCF_009764565.3. Lineage (NCBI taxonomy): Eukaryota > Metazoa > Chordata > Testudines > Dermochelyidae > Dermochelys > Dermochelys coriacea. The sequence goes on from NC_050074.1 coordinate 124,672,623, forward strand.
TTTCGGCTCCCAGCCTCTGGTTCTTGCTCCCACCCCCGTGACCCCTGTGTCTGTGAGATCAGAGAGCCCTTCAGGGGCTGGGATTTCCTCCCATGAAGGGTGTCTACATTGGCGTCAGCTCGCTGGGGTGACGCAAGCAACAGCTAATCCCAACCCCGGCCAGCGGGCTGGAAACCAACCCCACGTGCTGCCCAGAAACAGCCCAGTGGGCTGGTCAGGCCCCCACTCACTCTAGGTCCCATTGTGACAGGTGCTGCCCAGCCCCCTAGAGAGATACAGGCCCTGGCCCTCACAGTCTAAACAGACAAGACAAGGGGTGGGAAGGGAAACTGAGGCACAGAGCAGCATCATAACATGCCCAAAGCGGCAGCAGTGCCAGGAACAGAACCGACGTTTCCTGCGGCTGGTTCAGGCCCCACATCACCGGACCAGATTCTGCTGCCCTCCCACCCCCCACGTAGTGCCGCTGAAAGCGAGAGGCTGACGTGGGTCTTCACTGGCATACCAGACTTGTGCTAGGCCCTGGCACTGGGGTGAATTTCACCCACAAGCTCTGGGCGGAGATAACCTTGCCCACACCCCACCCGCTTACCCCGCTAGGAACCCGCAGCCCATGTCTTGTCCTGGTCGATTCTATCGAGCCTGTTCTCCCCTCCCCGAGGGCTGGTCCAGACACCGAGTCAGGTCGGCCCAACGCCATCGCTCAGGGCTGTGAAAATCATCCCTGTTAGGATATAGATAGTCAGGCCTGTCTGTGACGGCCTGTACTCTAAGAATGTAGGTCTGTGTTTATCATTTAGCTAGTCATAGAGGTATACAAGAAAGAATCTGTGTAAGGGCCCTTCTCTCACCGTGACAGTCTGAGGCCCTGATCTTAGGCCAAGGCCTTTGGCTAAGCAGCGGGGGCAGCCATAAGCTGGGAAGCGACCGGTCACCTCCTCACATCCCAACCTAGTCAATCTGGGGCTGTTAGGAAGGGGATCCGATCTATCACCTCCAGAGCAAGGGAAGAGCCTAGAAGATGTAAAAGGAAATTTAGGTTGATAGTTTTCTGTCTGGTAAGAACTCACTTATCAATAGACACAGCTGGGAAACCCTTACGTCTTTATAGATGTAGTTGTGAAATCCTCACTTCTGTATTGTTTTGTCATTATAGTTCCCACTTTGCTATTGTTTATTGGCATGGTCTCTGTCTGGTTCTGTGATTGTTTCTGTCTGCTGTATAATTAATTTTCTGGGTGTAAACTAATTAAGGTGGTGGGATATAATTGGTAAGCTAATCATGTTACACTATGTTAGGATTGGTTAGTTAAATTTCAGTAGAATGAGTGGTTAAGGTATAGCTAGGAATATTACTATATAAATTAGGGGCAAACAGGAAGTAAGTTGGGATTCGAAAATAAGGAAGAAGGAACTTGGATTTAAGCTTGCTGGACGTTCACCCCAATAAACATTGAATTGTTTGCACCTTCGGACTTCGGGTATTGTTGTTCTCTGTTCATGCGAGAAGGACCAGGGAAGTGAGAGGGTGAAGTAATAAGCTCTCTAACAATCCCTCTCCGAGCGCTGCAGTTAACCGAGCTAAGCCCCATCGGAGACACCCCAGGGTTGATAGAAGAATTCCTCCATGGGCATAGCTCGCGCCTCCCTCCCCAGTGTATTTACCACAGTGAGGGGCGAGCCCATCCCAGCGACGTGCGACATGCCCACACTGCCGGGGCACCAATGCAGCCCTGGCACGCTGCTAGTGTAGACACAGCCCTGACCTCAGCCACCTCCCTTTAAATAACAAGTGCCGGCAAAACGCACGTCCCGGAGAACTGTCGCCGTGGCACCAACCCCAGCGCAGAGGGCACCACCGTGTAACACACCCACGGGAAGAACGGTGAAGTTCCCGTTCACGGGACGGGCCACTCCTCAAAAAGGGAAGCTATCAGAGGGTTCAGCCAAAATATATGTATGGCAAAGGACTATTTTCTGCTGCCGAAGGATACGCTTATTACAAAGGTTGGGATGCATGATTATAAAAGTGCATCCTTGAAAAACCTGCTCATTGCCCTAAGTCCCCAGCCGGCCGGCTTCTGAGCCTGTCCATTTCCCCGATCTTACACTGAGCCTCGTTACCTTGTGCTAATTACTGGGACCACCCACGGGGCTCTGCATCCTGAAGGCACTTGGCAAGGGGGATCTCAGCCCCCCTCACAACCCTTCGGCTCCTCGCGGGTAGGAAAGCAGCATTCTCCACAGGGCGGGGATGGGGAAACTGAGGCATAACCGATGTGTCAAGAGAGTTGAAGGCCACAGGTGGAGCCAGGCGCTCTCGGGTCCCAGGCCTGCCTTCTTTGGGAACAGGGATGCTGGAGCGTTCCACAGGTCCTTGGCCAGGGCTGGGGGGTTTGCCGATGAGCCGGGGGAGTCGGGGCCCATCTGCAGGGTTTGTGGGGCTCCTGCAGCCAAGGGGCCAGCACAGATCTCCTCAGCGCCCCACCGCAATCAGTGTCATTCCTCCCACCTCGCTGAATTCATCGACGGCCCAGCCCAGAGCAGGGCGACCGGTGCCAACCCCCACACCCAACGCCCCCGCCCCGGTGCACCCACCCACGCACCCTGGGACGCCCCTGCCTGCAGCGTCCACAGCTGGATCCCAGCGCTCTGCCTCCAGGCATCCCAAGGACGTGCTCATCTCCGGAGGGGGGCAGCTGTGGGGCCTGGGCTTTGCTCATTTGGGGCTGGCCCCAGGGGCGTTGCTGCTCGGCATCTCACTGGGCTCCAGACTCTCCTCCTCCTCCAGGTGCTGGCACATGCTGTCCACCAGGGAGTCCAGGCCCACGAGCCCCTGCAGAGACCCAGACGGGGGGGGCGAGTTACCAGCATGGGAGGGCCCCGCTCTGCCCCGTCGGGGGGGCGGGTCCACTGAGCTCAGCTACCCCCACCGCCTGCTCCTGTCCCCTGCCCTGCCCGAGGACCCCCCCCAGTCCCTTCGGGAGACCGTCCCCCAGCCTGAGCCATCCCCAGGCCACCCAGTGCCAGCCCTTGCAGCTGTCCCCCGTGCCCGGCTTACCTGGGGCTGGGCCAGCAATGGGCGCAGGCAGGTTTTCACGCTCTTCCGGAAGGCGTAGGGGTCCTCGCTGCTGGACAGGCTGCTGGGGTCAAAGCAGACGCCCTGGAGGCAAAACAGGAGTGTGGGGAGCAGGTGAAACCCCACGCGAACCTGTCCCCCTCTCCCAGTCACTCTGGCCCCACCACCATGGCCCTGGGCAACAGATCATAGCTCTGAGCCCCCCACGCTATTCCCTGCAGCACAGCCACCCCCAGGGAGCGCCCCCGCCCGTCCCCCAGAGCACAGCATTCCCCAGGGAGCCCCCCGCCCCTCCCAGAGCACAGCCACCCCCAGGGAGCCCCCCCGCCCGCCCCCCCAGAGCACAGTGCCCCCAGGGAGCCCTCCAACCCCTCCTGCAGTGCAGCGCCCCCCAGGGAGCACCCCCGCCCGTCCCCCAGAGCACAGCATTCCCCAGGGAGCCCCCCGCTCCCCCCAGAGCACAGCCACCCCCAGGGAGCCCCCCCGCCCACCCCCCAGAGCACAGCACCCCCTAGAGAGCCCCCCACCCACCACCTGGCAGCACAGCACCCCCTAGAGAGCCCCCCACCCACCCCCAGGCAGCACAGCGCCCCCCAGGGAGCCCCCCCACCCGCCCCCCAGAGCACAGCGCCCCCTAGAGAGCCCCCTACCCACCCCCTGGCAGCACAGCGCCCCCTAGAGAGCCCCCTACCCACCCCCTGGCAGCACAGCACCCCCTAGAGAGCCCCCCACCCACCCCCCAGAGCAAAGCGCCCCCTAGAGAGCCCCCCACCTGCCCCCTGGCAGCACAGCATTGCCCAGGGAGCCCCGCTGCCCACCCCCCAGAGCACAGCACCCCCTAGAGATCCCCCCGCCCGCCCCCTGGCAGCACAGCACCCCCTAGAGAGCCTCCCACCTGCCCCCTTGCAGCACAGCATTCCCCAGGGAGCCCCCCTGCCTGCCCCCCAGAGCACAGCGCCCCCCTAGAGAGCTCCCCACCTGCCCCCTGGCAGCACAGCACCCCCTAGAGAGCCCCCCGCCCGCCCCCTGGCAGCACAGCGCCCCCCAGGGAGCCCCCCAACCCCTCCTGCAGCGCAGCGCCCCCCAGGGAGCCCCCTGCAGCAGGGGAAGGAGCCAGGGGAATGGGCTGTGGCAAGCCCCCTGCACAGGGACAGCGGGCGTGACAGCCTGGCAGAGGAGTGGGCCCCACCTGGGCCGTGTAGATCAAGGCTGCGCCGACGTCCCCGGGGTGGAAGTGGTGCCGTTTGCAGAAGCTCAGGAAGCTCAGCACCTGCTGCAGGGCTCGAGCTCCCTCCAGGCTGGACCCCTCGGGCGGCCGCCCCACAGCTGAGGAGGGCAGAGGAGACAGATCAGCGACCGGGACCCTGCAGCCCCAGGCTGCCTGGTCCCTCCAGCCAGGGCTACCGTCCCAGAGAACAACCCTCCCTTCCCTGGGACCAGGGAGCTGCCCGTGGCCACCAGAGAACGTGTCCGGCCAGCACCCATGGGTCAGACTCGGGACCGGAGACGTGGCAGCCCAGCTCCCAGCCCCAGGGCCCTCTAGGGAGCCGCTGGCACCGGGGGAACCTGCAGGGGGAAAGGGGCTGCCCAGAGTCACGCCACTCGGCTGGGATCCTGCCCCACACGCCTGGGAGCCCGGGGGGGGGCACTAGCCCATATCCCGCCTCTGGGAGCCCCTAGGCACTCAGGCCCTCACTTCCCTCTCCGGTGTCTCGGGCTTTCCCAGAGCCAGGTGGGTGGCAGCCGGGCCAGGGTCTCCCCAAGGCTGTTCCAGCCCGACCTGGGCCGGGTGCTGGGGATCTCAGCGCTCGCCTTCCTCCTGCCCCTCCATTAACGGGACACCGGCGGGAACCTCTCCGCTGTGGCCTGGTGTCCCGCGGGCGCCCATGGGCTGCCCCCAGCTAACCCCCCCGTGCCCAGCCGGGCGCTCACCGTGCACATCCCTGTCCTCCATGAGGTAGAGGATGGAGCCGTTGCGGTCGTACAGGACAGCGTAGGGCACCAGCAGCCCAGGGTGAGGGGGCAGGAACAGGAAATTGTGTAACATCTTCCTCCAGTCGGAGACCGCGGGCACCTGGCACAGAGAGGAGAGACTGAGGCTGCATTCTGGGCCCCAACCAGCATCAGCTGGGGCCCCCTAGTCCCAGGGTCCCCCCCCGGCAGCTCTGCCAGGGCCCCTCACTCCTGACCCGCAGCCCCCTGCCAGCTCAGCCCTGGCCTTCCCCCACCACAGCTCTGCTGGGGCCTCTCACTCCCAACCCACAGCCCTGGGCTCCCCCCACCACAACCCCTGAATCCCGACCTCCAGGATACACAGAGGCGTGTGGTTTGCAGGCTCCTCGGGGCAGGGAGCCCTTCTCTGTCTGCATTCCCTACAGCCCTGAGAACAGGGGTGCGAATGCCATTCCTGGCCCCTCCCTCCCCAAACACGCCTCAGCTCTGGACCAAGTCACCCCACTCCGACCCCCTCATTCAGGCCAGGCCCTGGGGTCAGCTGCCAGGTCTGGCTGAGCCGTTGCGAGCCAGGAGAAGCCGAAGCTGGCTCTTCCCCAGAGCTAAATCTGGCACCGGTTTCCAGAGGCCGCTGTCGACGGCCATCAATAGCGCTCGGTTAATTAATTTGATGGGAACAGCAGGGACCACACTTTGCATTTAGTGAAGTTCCGAGAACTTCCAACCTCATCTTCATAATTGGCCTCATAAATTTGAGGAAAGAGAGATATCAGCAAAGCAGGAGGAGGGAGAGGAGGAGAGAGGAACCGCTGCGCGCGGCAGAGAAGAGAAGTGGCTCCATTTGGCTTCCTTATTTAATTTTATTGCACAGATCCATCTTCCCCCTCCCTCCCCCAGCCCCCGCGCTCCCTGCTGGATTGACCTAATCATGATAAATTCAGATTCATTTCCCCGCCTGCACCGGCGGGGGGAACACGCTCATTACGCCCGCCCGGCCGCCACCCCATTAGCTCCTGCAAATATTTACTCATGAATATTAAGCTCTGCCATTAACATGCAAAACCCGCTGACGCCCCCTCTCCCCCCCAGCTCCTGGTGTCCTCACAGGTCTCCCATGCTGCGCTGGGCGGCCAGGCAGGTGTGATTAACAATTGAGATGCTTGGAGAAGCCGATGATTAAAGCTCGGTGCTCCCTGGGGATGGGGAGCAGAGACGGCGCAGGGGGTCCGTGTGGATCAGGCCCTGGGAGTGCTGAGGAGAGGCTCAGACACTCTGTGTCACCCTGACCCACGATCAGCCCAATGGCCTAATGGTTAGTGCTGGGCTGGGTGGGCCCCACTGTGATCCTGCCCCTGGCTCCCTCTCGCAGCCCCAGGGGCTGAGGATCAGGAGTGAGGGGCACCAGCAGAGCTGGGGGGAGCCCAGAGATGGGCTAGAAGGGGGCTGCAGGTCGGGAGTGAGGGGCACCGGAAGAGCTGGGGGGGCAGCACCGCAGCAGCAGGGGGATGTTCCCAGTTCCAGGACCTCCCACTCCATTTTCAGCTGCTGCAACATTTAGTTTATTTTTAATTTTCAGGACCATCAGATTCACAGCCAGTGGGGGGGGGAACCCCCCTTCCCGGGAAGCAGGAGCCAGGAGGCTGTCGAATGACAGTGCATTAGAGCTATGTAATGTCCTCATCGCTCACTGGGGGCCGCTCTCCCGGTTCTCCTCCCACTACGCAGCCCCACAGAGGCCAACGCAGGACTGTCCCCGGCTGGCCGGAGCAGGCCCAGTCGAGGACCCCTCTCCAGGGCTCTCTGGGGCTCCGGACAGGACAGTTCCTTGGCCATGTACCTTTTTCATCAGCATGCTTTCCCCGGTGACCCGGTCCCGCGCTCGGAACCAGCGATCTGCCAGCTTCTCCGTGACGTAGAACTGGCGGCCCAGAGCATAGTACAGGAAGAGGCTGGAGTTGGGCAGGGTCGTGGCCAGCTTTCGCCCATCCCGCTGTAAAGGAAAGGCATTTTAATTAACATAAGAATGGCCAGACTGGGTCAGACCAAAGGTCCATCTAGCCCAATATCTTGTCTGCTGAGAGTGGCCAGTGTCAGGTGCCCCAGAGGGAATGAACAGAACAGGGAATCATCAAGTGATCCACCCCCTGTCACCCATTCCCAGCTTCAGGCAAACAGAGGCTAGGGACACCATCCCTGCCCATCCTGGCTAATAGCCATTGATGGACCTATCCTCCATGAACTTATCTAGTTCTTTTTAAACCCTGTTATAGTCTTGGCCTTCACAACATCCTCTGGCAAGGAGTTCCACAGGTTGACTGTGCATTGTATGAAGAAATACTTCCTTTTATTTGTTTTAAACCTGCTGCCTGTTAATTTCATTGGGTGACTCCTAGTTCTTGTGTTATGAGAAGGAGTAAATAACACTTCCTTATTTACTTTCTCCACACCAGTCATGATTTTATAGCCCTCCATCATATCCCCCTTAGTCGTCTCTTTTCCAAATTGAACAATCCCAGTCTTATTAATTTCTCCTCATACGGCAGCCGTTCCATACCCCTAACCATTTTTGTTGCCCTTTTCTGAACCTTTTCAAATTCCAATATAATTTTTTTGAGATGGGGTGACCACATTTGCCTGCAGTATTCAAGCTGTGGGCGTCCCATGGATTTATACAGAGGCAATATGATATTCTCTTTCTTATTATCTATCCCTTTCTTAACGATTCCCAGAATTTGTTTGTTTTTTTGTCTGCCGCTGCACATTGAGTGGATGTTTTCAGAGAACTATCCACAACGACTCCAAGGTCTCTTTCCTGAGTGGTAACAGCTAATTTAGACCCCATCATTTTATATGTACAGTTGGGATGATGTTTTCTGACGTGCATTACTTTGCATTTATCAACATTGAATTTCATCTGCCATTTTGTTGCCCAGTTCCAGGTTTGAGATCCCTTTGTAGCTCTTCGCAGTCTGTCTGGGACTTAACTACCTTGAGTAGTTTTGTACCATCTGCAAATTTTGCCACCTCACTGTTTACCCCTTTTCCCAGATCATTTATGAATATGTTGAATAGGACAGGGCCCAGGACAGACCCCTGGGGGACACCACTAGTTACCTCTCTCCATTCTGAAAACTGACCATTTATTCCTACCCTTTGTTTCCTATCTTTTAACCAGTCACTGAGCCACAAGAGGATCTTCCGTCTTAGCCCATGACAGTTTACTTTGCTTAAGAACCTTGTTAAAAGCTTTCTGAAAGGGCAAGTCCACTATATAGACTGGATGGCATTCGCCAGGATAGCGAACCTCACCCCCACCCCCACCCCGTACGGCTGGCTGCATTTTCCGTTCCTAGATGTCAACATTTAGCCACATTCAAATGCATATTGTTTGCTTTTACCCAGCTTGCCCTGCGTCAGGGACCTGTCCTCTCCGTTACTTTCCACTCCCCCAGTGTGTGTGTGTTGTCTGCAAATGTTACCAGGGAGGATTTTCAGTTTCCTTCCAGGTGACTGATCACAATGGTAAGAGGTATAGGGCCAAGAACTGACTGTGGCGGGATTCCTCCAGAAACACCCCTGCTCAATGATGATTCCCCATTTATATTTTGAGACCCATCAGCCAGTTTTTAATACACGTCCCGTGGCCATGTTAATTTGATATCGTGCTAGTTTTTTCAGCAAAATATCATGCGGTACTAAGTCAAGCGCCTGACATGGCCTTTGGGGGTGAAAGGGAACACAAGCGTCTACAAGACAGCTGGGAACCAACCGGGGAGGGCCTTGCGTCAAGCCGCCTAGAGGTACGTGAACCTCACGGAGAGATCAGGCTTTAGGACATAAACCTGCAGGGTCAGGAAGGAATTTTGACAGCAGCTGTACAATTAACCAGGTGCATTATGGGGATTTGGCCTGACTGTGGGTCATAGGTGTAATGCTGGCAGACCTGGCACGAGGTCTCCCGGCCACTGGCAAATACACAGCCAGAGTCCGGCTCACCTGTGGGTTAATCCTGCTAACACAGGTATTCGATTGATCAGCAGCTGTGGTGTGAGTCTCTGTGACTGCGAATCGCCGCACAGGAAAGGGGCATTAACCAGAGTGAAGAACTGCGGAGGGCCCAGGAGCTCCGGGGCTGGAGAGCGTCTCGGAGGGCGGGTTACCACCCTGCCTGTCCACACCCAGAGAGTTATGTGCAAACGCTGGCACAAACTCAAGGGGAAACAATGGGGGTAAGAACATAGGAGCTGCCAGGCTGGGTCAGACCAACAGACCATCTAGCCCAGTGTCCTGTCCTCAGTATCCTGACAGCGGACAGCGCCAGCTGCTCCCGAGGGAATGACGAGAACAGGGCAGTTATCGAGTGGAGGGAGCTGGCTAGCTGCTGCTCGGGTCCATCAGGGAAACCAGTTGGAGGCTTGGCGTGAGCAGCAGGCTGCATTTAAAAAGGTGCAGGACTAGAATTGCCGGGGGCTGTGGGTTGGCGTGAGGGCACCAGTGGGAGACTGTGTGTCAGGATCAAAGAGCATCGCAAAGCTGGGGAGCGGGGGGGAGTATAGGGCTGGGATAGCCGGATGTGGGGTGGGGGCTTCAAACCAATAATCTCATTGAATCAAGGACTGTCCCTGCCTAGCTGTGTACCGCACCTGGCACATTAGGGACACTCCTGTAATCCTGGAGTTCTCAACCTTTTCCATACCAGGACCCCTCCCATTTAGCCAAGACCCCCACCCCCCTTAGCAGTAGGGGATGCCCTGGCAAAGAACCCCTGCTGGGGGTCTCAGTTACCAGCAGGTTCGGGGACACAGGGCAGCAGCCGGCTGTGGGCACTTGGGAGTGGGGTTGAGCCTGAGACAGGTTCCTTGCCCGCTCAGCTCCCTGCTGGGCAGCAGTGACTCCTGAGACGGGCACCTGCCAGGCGAGCTGTCGGCACTCACCATGGGCAGGACGGCCAGCCCCAGCGCCGGGTGCTCCTCCACTCGCCCCAAGACCAGGCCAGAATCCAGGAGCGAGAAGCAGCCGCCCTCAGCGTCCAGGAACGTCCGTCTCAGCTCCTCCAGGAGGGACAGGCCGCACGCCTTGGTGAGCCTCCCACAGGCATCCTCCACGGACGTCTTTGTGGGAGCACTCGCACCCGCGGGCCCCTGGTCCCCGATTCTCTGGGCCTGGCTGGGTGGCTCCTGGGAGACGGGCTTGCTGCTCTGACGGCCCGGGCTGACTGAGCCAACAGAGCTCCCGGTGCCCGGCCGCCACCCCAGCTCGGTGCCCCGGGGCTGTCTCGTAACCGCGTCCTCCTCTGTCCCACCAGGACCTTCTGGTGGCAGCTCCTCTCCCAGTGGGTGTGCTGAGGGGGGGCCTGGCTCAGGGGGGGCGCCCGGGGCCAGCCCGTTGCCCACTGGATGGGGGATGTCCCGTGCCCCTTCCCGGCTGATCACCGGCTCCCTCACGCCCTCGCTCAGCACTATGCTGCTGTCCCACCGCGGCTCGGCTGCCGGTTCCGATGCCATGGGGTCATGCCCACGGCCTGCGCCCTCAGCCCGGCGTGCGCCCGCCCTGCCCGCTGAGAGGCCAAGAGCTGCGCTGGGAGAGATGCCTGCACAGCCCTGCTCTTCCTGGAGAACACGGTGACTCTCGGGCGGAGACACATCCCGTCCCGGCTGCACGGAGCAGAGCCGAGCTTCAGCCCACGGGGAGCAGCCTTCTGGGATGGGGGGCTTCTCCAAGGCTGAGGGGGGAGCCGTCCCATCCTCCAGCCCTGGCTTGGTCTCTTGGCCCTCCCAGAGCTCTAGATCCAGGCCTTTGAGGCCCCCGCACCTCCCTGGCTCTCCCCCAGGCCTGCTGCCCAGCCTGGCCGTCCCGGCAGACAGCTTGCCATGCTGCAGGGTCAGGCGGGGGTCTCGGTGAGGGGGCGCAGAGTTGGTCCCGAAGCTGAACGGCAGGGTGGACTGGCCAAAGCCCTTTCCTGGGCAGGTCCCCGGGGGCAGCTTGGGGTAGGGGGCGTTCCAGAGCCGGCAGCCGGCGGCAGGCTGGGCTCCCGTCTGCAGCTTAGCGAGGCCACAGCAGCGGCAGGCGGCGGGAGAGGGGGGGCCCTCGTAGCCCGGCGCGGGCAGCGCCCCCGTCTCGCTGACGGCCGTCTTGATGGCGTGCTGATGGCTCCACGTCCCCCCCGAAGGCAGCAGCGCGGCGGTGAGGTCGATGTCCGTCTCCGTGGTGATGGGAGACCCGGTGCGCTGCATGGTGACCCCGCACAGATGATGGCTCCCCAGCAGGAACAGCTGCTGGGCCCCTGCCCTCGGGTCCGGCCCTGGGAGGAGACAAAGGACAGCGGTGTCAGGTGCAGGCCGCTGGGCTAGCTAGGCGCTGGGCCTGCGGGTGCAACTTGCTCCCCGGCTTGGATCCAGCCCCAGGGCCCGTCACTGACCCGTTCCCTGAGCAGATCTCCCAGCCTGGGGCCGAGGAGACAAAGGGAAGTTCAGGGTCTGTTCCCACCCCAGGCAGGCCCCCAGCCCACCCCGGATCCAGGTCTGGGCACGCGGTGGATTCTCAGTCGCGTAGCAGGGGCTTTCCACTGCTCCCTGGGTGTCCCACATGGGCGGGTGCTGGGTGGGCACCTACCCCGGCCAGCCCTGTAGCGACCCTCTAGGGTAAGGGGGGGTTGGTGCCCCAGCCCCATTCAGTCCTCGGCCCCATCTTGGGGTCGCCAGTAAGGGGCCTGGTTAGTGCCCAGCATGGGGGCTGTTTGCACGTGGACACCCATCCCCCCGGAACCGGGCTGAGCCCGACCCGCTTGGCACAGGTCACCACTGGTGGTCCCCCTATCCGGTAACCCGCAGAATGTGATGCTGTCTCCTGGCTGCCCTGGAGGCTGGAGGGGGCTGATCGGCGGGGAGCTGGCAGGCGATCAGGCCCCAAGCACTGGCAGCAAAGAGCCAGTAGCCCCGGGGGGCTTTGAAGCAGGGCTTGGAAACGCACCAGAATCAATGAAAAGGAGGACTTGTGGCACCTTAGAGACTAACAAATTTATTTGAGCATAAGCTTTCGTGAGCTACAGCTCACTTCATCGGATGCAGAATCAATGAAGGAATTCCACAAGCCTGGTCCGCACACGGACTTGGCGGAGCAGCCACAAGAGGGTGCCGTTTTCACCCCAATGCTCACGGGCCGGAGGAGCTGGCCACGGTTTGCCATGGCCCCTATACGGGGAGTCAATGGGACAGCACCACAGCCAAGCCTGGGAGCCCGAGGGGCCAGGCAGGGCCTGGGGGCCCCGCTGCCTGCCTCAGCCCCGTCCTAATGCTTTGAGAGCAAGAACGGGTGAGCTTCTGCACCACAGGGCCCCGCTGCCACCCTGGCTGCGAGCTTCCTCCCCGCAGTGCCCTGCCAGTAGCAGGGTCAGTCCCCTCCCGGGGACTGAGTCTCTGTTACCTGTGACCTGTCCCCACCTCTCCATCACTCACTCTGTTCTCAGAGTTTTTCCCACTCAGGAACTTACTGGATTCTCCCCGACCTCAATGGCGCCCAGGATCTGCCCCACAAGCCCTGCACGGACACACGCTCACGGCTTGGCACCAATCCGGGGGTCAGCTGCAGAGAAAGGGGACTGTCAGTGTGGGAGACGGCTCCTGAGGGGCGGGTGCTCTGCACCCTGTACCCTCCCTCAGCCAGCAGGTGGGGCTCTAGGCCTGGCATGAGCAAGGCCTCAATCCTGCCCATCAGAGCAGGGTTCAAGCCAGATCCAGCCACCCACTGTGAGCTCCCTGGCAGCAGTGCCCTGTCAATGCCCCGCCACTCCCCAGCTCAAGCCCCTTTTCCAGAAAGCCTAGATGGGACCCTGCCTAAGGCTCATCTGACTCTGGTTCCAGCCTGATGGGATGTGCCGAGAATCGCCCCCCTCTCCGCCCCCCGCACACACACGGGCCCTATCCTCACACCCAAGTGTTCAGTGAAGCATCTGAATCCAAGCCCCACACCCCAGACTGGCTGCACCAGAGCCTCACTGCTCCTTCTCTGCACGGTTACCCAGGATCACTATCAGCCCCTGAAAACCCCATCAGTGCCAATGTGACCACCCCAGTATCCCAGGCTGCCGAACAGAGCCCCACTGGGACAGAACTCTGATCCCCCTCCTGCACAGGCCCTGACCCCAAAGAGAATCCCCATCAGCTGTTGGCAGTACAGGGCCAATGACACACAGCACAGTGGCTCCAGCTCCATCCAGCAGAGGGCGGCAGCTGCAGAGCACCCTGGGTGGCTTATTGCTACATTCTCCCTCCACCTAGAGACAGCACTTTGCTGTTTTCCCACCCAAGCGCACGGCCCCAGATCCAACCTCCTACCCCACCCTCCACCCCCAAACTCTGGTGCTGGAGCCAGCCGCACAGATCCAAGGGCCTGCATGAAACCCCCACCCGGGCAAGGCCCGTTACCTCGGCCTGGGTTCCTCCGGCCTACGTTCTGCAGCTCAAGCCTGAGCGCATCGACTCTGCGACAGCCACCCCAGCTTCCTTCCTCTCCACCCGGTCACGGAACAGCAACAGCGAGACGGTAAGGGGAGGAAGTGCAGCTGCCAGACCCTAGACAAGCAGCCCTGGCTGGACTCTGCCCCACGGAGCCTGACCCGCAGTGGCCTGTCCAACCCACAACGAACTTCAAGCTGGGCAAGCCGCCCGTCCCAGGGGATCTAAGCAGTTGTGGGACATCGGTGCCAACCAAGGCCAGCCAGAGCAAGCCCCAGTCAGATGGAAAGCGAAAGCAGCTCCCTCCCCTGCGCATGTGCAGCCAACTCCAGAGGCTGGGCTTTGCCAGCTGCCCTGGCTTTGTGCCCAGCACCAGCCCACGGCTTGTTAAGGGCCCAGGGCGGCTGCGTAGGCAGCATCAGGTGGACGGGGTCGGTTTGCCGATAGCTCCATCGGTAGTGGGATGGGGTCCTCATGGGTTAGAGGCCCCCTGGGGTTGGCAGAGGCTGGGACTGGTGCTCCGGTGGTTTTCGGCACCAAACCCACAGCAACGTGAGCATCATGTCTGCTGTCCAACCGTGATCCTGACTCCAGAAGGGGCTTCCCGGAGGATCTCACCTCTCCCAGCCCCTCGCACAACCTCGGCCCAGAACACTCCTTTCCACCAGAGACCGGCACCAGCCACCGAACCGGGGGTGGGTTCAGAGCACCCCGAACCACAGGGTCATTGTCCGGGGGCGGCTGGGAAAGGGGGATCCAGACCCCTCAACCTCTATGAAGCAACGACACAGACGAGCTTTGAGCTCCGCTTCTGCGGCAGCAGCCCAAAGAGCAAGGTGATGGACCCTTTAGCAATGCCACAGCAGGGTTGGGAGCCCAGGCCTGTTTCTGCCCAGACCGTCCCTGTGGCACAACAGGGGCCCAGAAAGGCTGTGAGCATCGCCTCTCTAGCAGGTTGGTGTCTTCTCCCAGAGGGACCTGGCCCAGAAAGTGAACTCAGGCGACGTTGCCTGGCTCTTCTGGTCCCAGGGGGTGGATGGGCTGAAATCTTCCTCAGTGCTCCCCACCCAGCCGCCCAGGGGGTGAAGCAGGGAGCCAATGAGGAGTGTGGTGTGAGATTGGCCCAGGGTGGAACAGGCTCATTAGCGAGGTTACAGCAAACTCAGGACAGGCCCCGGCATCAGCATCAGATGGGAGTGGCCTGAAGCGCTGAGCACATCGTGCCAGCTATCCTAGTGCCCTGTGTCCGGAGTCACCCCAATGACCGGGGGCTAGTCCTCCACAGGGAACCCCAGGAGGACCTGCCGGGCCAGCGCCCCTCACCTAATCACAGCCCCAGGCAGATGGCCAGGCTCAGCGGCTTGGATCAGATCCTGCTGCTGGGGGAGAAAGGAGTGGAACGAAGATGGACAAAGCTGCTGCAGTCGCTACGCTGGGCGTACGGCCCCCTCGAACCAGCCCCAGGGGCTCCCACCTTCCCAGGAAACATTCAACGGAGACAAGACCGAACCGGGGTGGGGGGAACGGCAGGGAGGTTTGCAAAGCCCAAGGAGGGGCAGCTTGGCTCAGCCCTCCTGGCCTGGGGGACCCTGCCACTGGGGGGCTCTCTCCTGGGCAGCCGAACCCCCCGCATGAGTGCCGTGGAGCCAGCTGCTTTCTGGACTATACTTCGGCCAGCTCCGTGCCCCAGCCACGTCCTCTCTGGGTGCCGGGAGCCAGGGGGCTCAGATCTGTCCATCCAAAGCTCTGGCAGGTCCCTGCACTGGGCCAGGGGGCCCTGGGCCTCCCCCACCATCCATGGGAAGAGGGCGCAGCCATGCAGCTTACCCACTCCCAGCCATCAATCGCTGCCCTGGCTTCCTGCCCCCGCGGCCGCTCACAAGCACCGGCGGAGCCGGAGCCGAGCAAGCAGCCTGCGCTCAGCCTACATTTCGCAACTCGCAGCCTCGCCCAGAGCCGAGCAGCCCCACGCGGGGAGGGGAAGGGCTAACGGGCCAGCTCCAACACTGCGCGGGCTTCTGGCCTCATCTCAGACTCAGTTCAGCTCCTTGAGGGGAGTCGTGGGAGAGGCTGGGCTTTCCCAATGGGTGTGAATGAACACTCGGGAGTGTGAAGAGCTGATGGGGCAGCTCTGCTGGTGCCCCTCACTCCCGACCCACAGTCCCCTCCCAGCTCAGGTTCCTTGTACATGCCCCACAGCTGTGCCACTACCTTGCGCTGGATCCTGCCTCTCAGCAAGGAGAGTGGCTGGCGCTTCCCCGACTGCAGGGCAATCCCAGGGGTGAAGGTGGTGCTCAGCAGGGTGATTCGCAGCCCAGGGAGCTGTGGCAGCTTCTCCTCCGTCCCCAAGGGGCAGAGCAAATCAGTCCCACCCAGAATGGGCAACCAAGTCCTCCCAGGCCTAGCTGGGTACAGCTCCGAGCACCCAGAGCCTTCCAGCCCTCCCCCCAACCCCCGACATGGCTGCCGTGGGGCTGGCTTCTCGGGAGCCCAGGGCGTGGTGCTGCTAATCCGGCACTGGCAGGTGTCCAGCCCTGGCAGGAGAGCGCCCAGGGCCAATGTGGGCTGGGAGCTGCGCCAGGCGGGGCTGGGCATGCTGTCTACACCCGCCAAATGGGACGCGGCCACACTGCTCGCCACCCAGGTATGGTCCGTGAACAGGGGAGCACACCCCTCGCCCATCGACGCAGCCCACCGCTCAGCGTTCCGGGGGAGGGGAGGACAATGCCACTGGACCCCCCAGGGCGGGGTGGGGGAGGACAATGCACCGGCCAGCCCGGCACGTGCGGGCCGAGTTGTCGCTCCCCGCGCTGGAGCACCTGCATGAGGCCTGCCGAGAGCTGGCTGGGATCCATGGGACCCACTCTGCCCATGTCCCCCGCTCTCACCCCCCATGGCTGGTGTCCTGTAGGCAGCAGACAGCCGCAGCCCCTGCCCCAAAGAGCTGCCAGGCTAACACAGGGCGAGGGACGGGACCCACCCCTCCTTCCCTCTGCCAGGATGGGGCCATCCAGGGCTGGGTAAGTGTTAGCTCAGCAGCCCCACACTGAGCCGGACGAGCACAGAATAAAGCCGGCTGCGTCCCATACACCGCGCTCCCCAGAGCAACCTGCCCCAGAGCCCCTGGCCTGATCTGCAGCGGTGCTGAGCGCCTGCCACGTAGGAGAAGGGGCCAGCTGGGCCAGGCACTTACCTCTGCACATCAGGCCCATCTTTGGCCAGGCAAGTCTCGGGGCCTACCTGCCCCTGTTGACCCCCTTGCTTTGCCCCTCCTTGTTGGCCTGGCCCGGGGGTGCCCTTGCACAGATAAAAGCTTTCTTTTTGTGCCGGTTAATTTCTAACCCTGGGGTGGGGGTGCTGCCAGGCCAGGGAGGGGCAGGCCCATGCACAGATGACATTACAACAAGGCTAATGACTTCAGCAACAACATGCGATCCTGCCGTGCGAATTTTCTCAGGGGCTGGATCTGCAGGGGCGCCTGCCCGCCCCTCCCTGGGACAGAATCCATGACAAAAGGGTCTGGGCTGGGCTCTTTCTGGGGGCTGGGAGAAGTGGCCCCGATCAAGCTCTGGCTGCTGTAAGAGCAACAGCATCACCCCGGCTCCAAGCTTCTCGGCCTTTTGTCACCGGCTCGTAAAAGCCCTTGTAACTCCAAGGCCGGGCTCTTTGATGAGCCGCAGCCTCTGGTTGGCACCTGGGTGTGAATTGTGTCTCTGGCCCCCTCTGCAGAGGGACTGACAAAGGGAGAGAATAGGGGGGTCCCCAGCCCCATCTCACATTCCCAGCCAGCGAATACCTCAAGGGTGCAAAATCCAGGGCAGGTGCAGAGTGAGAATTTACCCCACCCTCACTGCCCACGGGTCTCCCCAGTGCTGCGGAGGGGGCATTCAGGCAGTGCTGGCCCAGTCAGGAGGTGCCGGTAGAGACGGGACAGAGTGAGCAGAGAGGGCATTGCCCAGGGCCTTGTCCAGTCTAATTTCATGCCCCCAAGGGATGGGTTTCCACAGCCCCACAGATCCCGCCCGGGGAGGGGAGGGGGAAGCTGATCTTGCTGGTTGGCTTCTTTCTCCTTCCTTTTTCCAACCCCACTCCCGCCCCCTGGCTTCACCCCTGGAGCCCCTCAACGGTTGCTCTCCATCCTTGCTCCTTTGAAACACACCAACGCTCTTCTGTCTCTGCCATCGCTCGGCCAAGCCAGACAGACTCAGCAGTTCCACCTGTCCTCACAGGCCCGCCGATTTCATTGCCACTCTCAGCTCCGGCCATTGCAGGATGGAGGGGCCTGGCCCGGAGTTAGGGCAGTAGCGATGCCTCCCTGTCTGCTCCGCACCACGCTTCTGCTCATCCTGCCCCAAATCACGGCCACCAGTTACGCAGGACACAACGAGGACTCGCTCTGCCCTGGCCAGGGGAAGGCGCAGGTGACCTGCTGGGGCAGGTTGGAATCAGTGACCTACGAGTGACAGGGCACTGACCCGGGTCCTGTTGCCTCACACCCCTATAGCCCGAACATTGGCAAGCGGCAAGAGGGGAGCCGAGTGCCCTGGTCTGGGAAGGGCTGAGGCAGGTGCTGAGCAGAAGCAGACGAGAGCTGATGCTCTGGGTTCTGTACTGGAAAGGGCTCCGGACAACAGCTCTGCTCCACTCCAGCCGGAGAAAGCCCAGGTGCCTGACGCCAGCCGAGGGTGCTGAGCTGTCACCGGGATGAGGGCGGGATAAGAACGTGGACAGATCAGAACAGAATGAACTTACGGACACCAGCAGAGGAGAGCGGGTGGATTTTATTGTACTTCCCTTCCAGGAACCCAATTTCCCAGGGTTGTGGCAGATTCTCCACCATGGAGTTTTTAAATCAGGCCGGGCTGTGTTCCCCGAAGCTCTGCGCTAGGGCTATCAGGGGGCAAGTTTCTGGCCGGCCACGCAGGAGCTCAGACTAGATGATCACAGTCATTCCTTCTGGCCTTGCAGTCGGTAACAGTAGCGTTCCACTGGCAGCCCCATTCTGGATTTTCAATGAGCACAGCACAAGGAGCACCGATCAGCCTCCACCAGCCCACTGTGGGTGGGAGCAGACCCCCGACGGACGGGTAGGAGACAGCAGCTGGACCAAAGAGCCCAGCGGGAAGTTAGCGTGCATGTCTGGGTTAGTGCCCCAGGGCCTGCCAAGCAGCATTGTCACTCAGTCGCTTTCCCATCCACGCCGACTCCAGCAGCGCCCGGAGAGAGAAATCAGCGTATGGTTCACAAACCAGCATCCGTCTACATCATCAGAGTGAGGCACTGGAGACCTTCTGGAGAAAACACGGGAGTGGGAGATGAGAGATCCGCCATACGGGAGGAAGGCACGGCTTGCCCACGCTGTGAGGTCTGGTGAGCTTGCTGGTAATTCCATACTCATGACATTGAGCCCCACCATGAGGGGACGGCAGAACTGAATTCACCTGACAGCTTGGAACACTCCTGCCCCCCAGCAGCGTGACCTGTACGGCGTCAGACCAGAGTGCTGGTCTCAGGCACCACGAAATAGCAGCTCCCGGGGATGCACAGGGATGGAGAGCGGGTTTGTGCATCTCTGCGGAGCTACGTTTGCTGATGTGTAACTATTGGGCTCCTGGGATCGGAGGTGCCATCACATACACCCCCACCCCCAGGGATCCCAGCAGGCTACTGAACTACATTCCAGAGCTGGTGATACGTCAACCCCCAGGCCTGGCTGGACAGTCACAAAGTGCCACTAAGCAGCAACAGCAGCCACTGTCCATTGGGGCCACCTCAGAGCGAGCCCGGAGCAGCCCAGATGATATGAGATTAAGGAGTGCCCCCCTCCAGTGTCTGGCAGGGAACCCCCCTTCCCTGCCAGGGCACTGGTGCCTGCAGGACTCATCAGGCAGCTGGTAGGCTCCCCATGACACGCTGGAAGGCAGGAAGGATAGGGTTGGTCCCGGCCCCATCACCAGTCCCGCTCGGCGGGCTCCCTGTAGGGCAGCCCCAGCAGCATGAAGACATCCCTCTCAGTGGGAGTGGGCAGGACAATGCCGGGCCCCATCTTGCGGCCACCGGGGGCGCGCACCACGGCGGTGTGGAGTGCATGCTCCGACAGGCTCATGCCCTTGGTCTTGGCCAGCGCTCGCATGGAGCGGTTGAAGTGGGCTGAGCCAGTGAAGTACAGGAGGGAGCAGGCGAACTTGCAGTGGGGCGCCATGATGATGTCGAGGCGTCGGTGGCGCCGGCCTGGCCCAGGCAGCCGGCACACACCCAGGTACTTCTGGCTGCCACTGTCTTCTTGCCTCACCAGATCGTCGGTGAGAAAACCTGCCAAAGGAGCAACGTGAGAGGAGGGGCCAGCCTATGACCCCACCCTCTCCCCTGGCTCCTGCTGAAGCATCCCATAATCCACTGCACGGGTCCTTGGCACCTCCTAAAGGGGGCACCTGTGCACTACCTCTGGGTGTAGCGGGGGCCCTCACCAAGCTGCACCCTTGCACCGGCAGCACCAGCGCTTGGCCGCCTTTGTACAACACTAGCGACGAGGATCCTGTTGGAAGCCGCCCCCGCCACAGCACCAACCCGGCCAGCTTCCCGAGCTCTGTCCCAGGCCCCCCCTTAACATGGCCCTAGGACCAGCTGGGATCCTGTGAGCTCAGCATCCTGGCTCAGACAGGGGCCAGGACCAGATGCTGCCGAGGAAGACCCCTGCAGCAGGTACTATGGGACACCCACCCACAGGGAAAGTCCTCCTGACCCCCAAGGCAACAGACCATCCTGGATTCAGCCCTTCAGTGTCCGATCCCCAGGCAGGGCAAGTGCCACGCGCTGGCTGCTCACACTGACACAAATCCCTTCGCCTGCCATCTCGGAAAGAGCCAGCCAGCCTCCTGGCTGCAAGCACCTACGTACCGCTCCGCCGGAGACTGTCAAGCAGCTGGCCAAAGATGCCGCGGTGAGACTGCCCATCAGGGTGGGTAACCAAGACGTCCACATCGCCGCAGGTGGCCTTCCCCCGTCGGTACGAGCCACACGCCACGCACACCAGCCCAGGGTTCAGGGACTGGGCTGCTTCTCGCACCTTGGGGAAGAGTCACACGAAAGGGATCAGGAACCAGAGACTAGCGCTCGCCTCCTAATGCCCTGGCCCAGACTCCATGGCTCCCCCACACAAACAGCACCACCTGCTGGCCAAAGCCCGGTGCCTGCACCGACCCTGGAAAAGGCACCAGCACCTTCTGTTCAGCTCCGCTCTGCCTAGGCAACACAGCACAGCCACTCGCCTTTTCAGAGGCCACCTGCCTCCACACTGGGTGATTCAGGGTACGTCGGCACAGCAGCTGGGAGCTGCCGTGTAGATGGACCCAAAAACGGCAGAGAAAATGTGGCCTGCAGTCACGTACCGAAGTCGGAGTTTGGGCTGCCAACCCCTTTGAGGGGGACAGGGATGGATCAGAGTTCATGGGGGGACCTTAACAGCAGAATGCAGGGGGTGGGGGAAGCAAAGACAGGGTAGGGACCCCATTAGCCTACAGATAATTAGTGAGCCGCAACAAGCTTTCAGCTCGGCTTCCACCCGTTTCCCCGTGCCTGACTGGGTCTGCTACCGCAGGTCTGCACGGAACAAAAGCGCTGGAGAGCAACTGAGGCGGCAGAGTTCAGCAGCAACTCACAGGCCGGAGAAGCAGTCACAGCCCCAGGGACAGCCACAGCCCCTGGCTAAGTGATAAACAACGAGGAAAGAGACAAGGCCAGAAATAGGCCAAAGGCTGGAATGCCCAACAGGGCTTCCCACCAAACTGCTGCGCTGTGCGTGTAGATTTAATGCACGTCCCTCCCCAGGCCTGCTAGCCAAGTGCACAGCCTGGCCCCAACCTAGCAGGGCTCCAGAGGAATGGGTCTCTGGCTTGGCAAAACTGGCAATCCAATGATATTAGACACGTTTGCCATTAAAGTGCCACTTATTTACACAGCCACGCACGGATCGCTACCGGGCCTCCCATCCCAAAGGATCCCAGAGAGCCTTATGGAGCACAGAAGTTGGGATTGCTTCGCCAGTGCGCTGAAATGCAGCCACCTCTGGGGTGGAACCTGGCAGCTATTCTGCATGGGCAATGCGAGCCAGCCAGTTCTGATGGCTTCATTCCGGAAATGCTGGAGCGATGCGAAGGGCTATTACGGTATTACTGTGCCAATCACTTTGACAGCCACAAATCATTCCAACACCAGCTCTTCCCTCTGCTCTGGCTAAGAGACAATCCCAGCCTGTCCAGAACACAATGGCAGGGGCAGGGAAAGCAAGCTGGGGCTCGAAGGGGGGTGTCAATCTCAGCTGTCCCAAGTCAGTCTCCAGGATCATCCTTCATTAGGGAGAGAGAAACCCATTAACCTTTGCCCCAGAGGTGATCTGAGAAGCCAGGCCGCTTTTCTCATGCAGATCGACCCCTCCCCTGCTCCCTTTCTTGCCTCAAATGAAGATTTCTAGAGAACCACAAGCCCCGGCTGGAGTCTGAAAGCTCCTCAGATCTTGGTGTGAGAGGCAGCAGGGATGGTGGCTAATCCCGTTATTCTCCTGTCTGTCTCCTGGGGCCCAGACCCCAGGTGGGGGGAGACACGTAATCCCCTCAAACCAACAATAGCCCCACCCCTCCTCCCTAAGGGCCAATGTTACTCCCTAGCGGGCTTGGGAAAGAGACGGCTCGCTCCTGAAATAGCTCTAATCCCGCAGTGGGGATGGCAGCACCGGTGGGGGCGTATTCTTTGCGGCCAGGCCCCGTGGCTGAGTGACAGCGTTGCACTGGCCGCTGCTTCCATGGTGATCACAGAGCAGGAGGGAGCAATGACAGAACGAGCCCTCCCCCGCTCTCTGCTAGTGCAGGGCCAGATTGGGAATTCCGGGTGGCTTTACACATCTGGGACCAAGCGTGCCCCTGGGCTGAGTCAGCATCCAGGCGGCAAGGGTGAGGTAAGACCTTGATGCAGAGTAACGTTCTGCGGGGTGAGGAGGGGCAGATACAGCCCATTTCGCTCATACGAGGATTTTTCATCCAATTATGCTGACCGCGGCCTGATGACCAGCAACGGCTGCCTCCCATGAGGCACTCCCAGAATCCTTTGCAGAAGAAGTGCCAAGGAATGGGTACAACGATTTGCATGGCTCAGGAGGACCTGGGTGACGGCAGCTGGTTCTGTGGGAGATCAGTGACAGAGAACAGGCGCTGGAGACTATTCCCAGCCCCGGAGGGTAATGTGCAAACTGCCCCCTTCATAAGTTACAGGAGGCATTAGTGCCAGGGACAGACCTGTACACACACAGACAGACCTGCTCTGTTGGCAAAGGGCCACTTCACTAGCTCTTGCCATCCTGGATTACCAGCACCAGGGATTTCAACAACAGAGATCCCTTTGAATCACAAACCAGCACTCACAATCCAGGCCTGCTGCAGTCTAAACCGCCATGGCAGGCAACGTTCCCAGCTCCCATTGCTCCACGGTGCAGATTGTCAGGGCAGAAAACCAGACTCCAGTTGGCCTGGTGGTTGCTGTTGGACTGTGCTCAGCATCAGGCAGAACCCAGACCCACTGCAAATCAAACAGCTTCACCACACGGAAAGGGGCATGACACTGAACTGCTCTGTGCCTCAAATCTGCATTAAGCGGGGAAGAGGGGGGTGTGATCCTCAGGGGGGGCAGGCACTTTGAGATCCTCGGATGGAAGTCCCTGACAAAGCACTCAGTTAACCATGCGGCCCTTGGCAGCTCCTCTGAGCAGGGCAGGATATCTGATGCAGGATATGTCCTACACCTTTGCTGGACGCAGGACATGAACTGGAGAAAGAAGTGGTTCGGGACTATTTAGAAAAGCTGGACGAGCACAAGTCCATGGGGCCGGATGCGCTGCATCCGAGAGTGCTAAAGGAGTTGGCAGCTGTGATTGCAGAGCCATTGGCCATTATCTTTGAAAACTCATGGCGATCGGGGGAAGTCCCGGATGACAGGAAAAAGGCTAATGTAGTGCCCATCTTTAAAAAAGGGAAGAAAGAGGATCCTGGGAACTACAGGCCAATCAGCCTCACCTCAGTCTCTGGAAAAATCATGGAGCAGTCCTCAAGGAATCAATTCTGAAGAACTTAGAGGAGAGGAAAGTGATCAGGAACAGTCAGCATGGATTCACCAAGGGCAAGTCATGCCTGACCAATCTAATTGCCTTCTTTGACGAAATAACTGGCTCTATGGATGAGGGGAAAGCAGTGGATGTGTTGTTCCTTGACTTTAACAAGGCTTTCGATACGGTCTCCCACAATATTCTTGCCAGCAAGTTAAAGAAGTATGGATTGGATGAATGGACTATAAGGTGGATAGAAAGCTGGCTAGATCTTCGGGCTCAACGGGTAGTGATCAATAGCTCGATGTCTAGTTGGCAGCCAGTATCAAGCAGAGTGCAGCAGGGGTCAGTCCTGGGGCCGGTTTTGTTCAATATCTTCATTAATGATCTGGAGGATGGCGTGGACTGCACTGTCAGCAAGTTTGCAGATGACACTAAACTGGGAGGAGTGGTAGATACACTGGAGGGCAGAGATCAGATACAGAGGGCCCTAAACAAATTAGAGGATTGGGCCAAAAGAAATCTGATGAGGTTCAACAAGGACAAGTGCAGAGTCCTGCACTTAGGACGGAAGAATCCCATGCACTGCTACAGACTAGGGACCAAGTGGCTCGGCAGCAGTTCTGCAGAAAAGGACCTAGGGGTTACAGTGGACGAGAAGCTGGATATGAGTCAACAGTGTGCCCTTGTTGCCAAGAAGGCCAATGGCATTTGGGATGTATAAGTAGGGGCATTGCCAGCAGATCGAGGGACCTGATCGTTCCCCTCTATTCGACATTGGTGAGGCCTCATCTGGAGTACTGTGTCCAGTTTGGGGCCCCACACTACAAGAAGGATGTGGAAAAATTGGAAAACGTCCAGCGGAGGGCAACAAAAATGATTAGAGGACTGGAACACATGACTTATGAGGAGAGGCTGAGGGAACTGGGATTGTTTAGTCTGCAGAAGAGAAGAATGAGGGGGGATTTGATAGCTGCTTTCAACTACATGAAAGGAGGGTCAAAGAGGATGGATCTAGACTGTTCTCAGTGGTAGCAGATGACGGAACAGGGAGCAATGGTCTCAAGTCGCAGTGGGGGAGGTTTAGGTTGGATATTAGGAAAAACTTTTTCACTAGCAGGGTGGTGAAACACTGGAATGCGTTACCTAGGGAGGTGGTGGAATCTCCTTCCTTAGAAGTTTTTAAGGTCAGGCTTGACAAAGCCCTGGCTGGGATGATTTAGTTGGGGATTGGCCCTGCTTTGAGCAGGGGGTTGGACTAGATGACCTCCTGAGGTCCCTTCCAACCCTGATATTCTATGATTTTTTAAGACTCTAAATGAGTCTGGATCCCGTTTTTTTCCCCGTCTTTTTATTTTCATTGCTGCCCCTGCACTTTCGCCCAACTTGGGATCCAGAGTCCCAGCTTTGCTTGGGGACAGGCTGGGAACCTCTTGAGAACACCCAGTTCTGCAGGCACAAGAGCGTGGGAACCTTTGGGTGTCAGCTCCCAGCTGTGATTCCCTGTTATGGCCGTGGGGCTGGGTTACTTACAGTCTGTTCTATTTCTGTAGCCTCCTCTCGTGGCATACGCTCCAGGAAGTCTTCGTAGTGCTTCAACCCTATGGCCTGCTGGCTGGTCAGAGGAGTCTTGGTGCGGATATCGTCCAGGGTCCGGAACCCCTGCCCCAGAGCACATGGAGACATTCAGACAGGGGATCACTGCAGGGACTTCGCTCCTCCAATACCCCCACGGTGGGTCTAAGGGGTATCACAGCTCAGGCGACCAAAGTGGCTGGGCCCAGACCTTACCCAGGGAAGCGACCCTACCTGTACGGCTCCCCCTGCCCGTGGAGACTCCAGCCCACACAGGACCGTTAGGTGTGCAGCCTGGACGTCACAACGATGAACGCTGCCTCACCACGTGTCAGCACAGCGTCACCGCAGACCAGCCTGTGACGTTGATGTCAGCCTATCACCCAGACCGAGCCTGTTCGATTCCAACATGAAACACCCCAGGTGGCCTCTTGCAGGTCAAGCCTAGGTTCTAGACTCCCCCCCCCGCCACACACAAAACATTCACAGGCCAGCCTGGGATACACCAACAGCCAAGCCACAGAACTGACAGCTCCCCACAGCTGTCCCATGAAACCTTCTCGCTCCCACCCCTCCCCAGAGGGCCACACTCACACACGGACTTTGCTACCTGCCCTAAAGACCAATAAATATGGGCTCTGGCAAACCAGAGTGGAGCGGTGAATTCCAAGGCCACAGACCCTTCCCAGAGAACGTCCTGCCATCAGCCCCCACTTTTATAATGGGGGGTTCCTGCTTGGGCACCTCCTGTGATCTCAGCTGTGGCAGTACGGCCTAGGGAGAGGGGTCTCACACACATGCAGACCTTGAGCCATTTAAGGATTTCCAGATCAAACCCAACAACTTCAACCCACCGGAAACACCCAGCCGCCAGTGCAGTTCATAGAGCCTGAAGTCAAGTGCTCAGAGCCAGACACGTTGCTTAGCACACAGGCTGCTGCATTCTGCACCCACTGCAGCTTGGACAGGATTTAAGCAGCAGCTGCAAGCTTAGGGTATTACGAGGGGTGACAGAGCAAAGAGGGGAACCCTCTGCTTGCAAAGAGAGAGTTCTGAGCAGCCCTGCTGAAACACTGCAGGCAGGTCAAATCCTGCCAGCTGAACACCATGGGCAGAGGAATAGCAGGAGGGAGTCTCTGCTATGGCCCGACAGGCCTTCTCTGCTCACGGTGTCTGAGAGCACACACATTCCATTGGAAAGGAAGAGACAATGACCTGTTGGTACCACATCTGGGCTGTCTTGACTCCTGCTCCCCAGATGTTGGAGAAGACCTCCAGCACTGCCACGCTCTCACTGATGTGGTCCAGCTTACGCAGGTGGCCGCTCTCCAAGATCTCCAGGATCTTCTCCGCCATTCGCTTCCCGATCCCAGGAATCTTACTGGCTTCCTAAAGGCAAAGGCAAAAGAGCAGCTGGCTAACAGGCAAGCTACTGAGCTGCCCCAGGGCACAGAGATGGGAAAGCCCAGGGAATTGGTTCACACCTCTGAGCCAAGTTAGCACTCAAGCAGTGGGTGGCAGCCCAGGAGCAGCAGGGCCTGGGCTCTACACACCTCTTGGCCAGTTTAATTGCCACGTCGTAGGACACAGTGTAACTGTATAACATTGATTGGACACATCCCAAGCGCGAACGTAGCAATTGCCTCAGCACAACAGATAGGCATCCTGCTCTGCCATTGGCCAGTAGCTGAGGCTTCAGCAGAAGGAGAAAGGCCCCTCCCTGCGCTGCTGCGAACTGAATGAGGCAGTAATGGGGGAAGGATAGAAAGCTGGCTAGATCGTCGGGCTCAGCGGGTAGTGATCAATGGCTCCATGTCTAGCTGGCAGCCGGTATCAAGTGGAGTGCCCCAAGGATCGGTCTCGGGGCCAGTTTTGTTCAATATCCTCATTAATGGTCTGGAGGATGGTGTGGATTGCACCCTCAGCGAGTTTGCAGATGACACTAAACTGGGAGGAGAGGTAGATACGCTGGAGGGTAGAGAGCAGATACAGAGGGCCCTAGACAAATTAGAGGACTGGGCCAAAAGAAATCTGATGAGGTTCAACAAGGACAAGTGCAGAGTCCTGCACTTAGGACGGAAGAATCCCATGCACTGCTACAGACTAGGGACCGAATGGCTCGGCAGCAGTTCTGCAGAAAAGGACCTAGGGGTTACAGTGGACGAGAAGCTGGATATGAGTCAACAGTGTGCCATTGTTGCCAAGAAGGCCAATGGCATTTGGGATGTATAAGTAGGGGCATTGCCAGCAGATCGAGGGACCTGATCGTTCCCCTCTATTCGACATTGGTGAGGCCTCATCTGGAGTACTGTGTCCAGTTTGGGGCCCCACACTACAAGAAGGATGTGGAAAAACTGAAAAGCGTCCAGCGGAGGGCAACAAAAATGATTAGGGGACTGGAACACATGACTAAGAGGAGAAGCTGAGGGAACTGGGATTGTTTAGTCTGCGGAAGAGAAGAATGAGGGGGGATTTGATAGTTGCTTTCAACTACCTGAAAGGGGTTTCCAAAGAGGATGGATCTAGACTGTTCTCAGTGGTGGCAGATGACAGAACGAGGAGTAATGGTCTCAAGTTGCAGTGGGGGAGGTTTAGGTTGGATATTAGGAAAAACTTTTTCACTAGGAGGGTGGTGAAGCTCTGGAATGCATTACCTAGGGAGCTGGTGGAATCTCCTTCCTTAGAAGTTTTTAAGGTCAGGCTTGACAAAGCCCTGGCTGGGATGATTTAGTTGGGGATTGGCCCTGCTTTGAGCAGAGGGTTGGACTATTTGACCTCCTGAGGTCCCTTCCAATCCTGATATTCTATAATATTCTATGATTCTATGAAGGAAATTACTCCAAAGTGGGGCCTGCTAGCCTGCAGAAGCTCAAGGCTCCAGTCCCCTGGCTATTTTCTTACTCCAGCTTGAAGTCTCAAAAATAACACTCATGCTCAATGAATCATATTCAGGCTGACTGAACTGCTCATGTTCACAGCCTCCCATGGCAGGGACCAACTCCAGGAAACTGCACATCTGGAGAGAGGACCAGGCAACCTTGTGATTAAGGCCCAGGACTGAGAGTTAGGACTGGTCCCTATTCCCAGCTCTCCTGCCGATTTCACCCTGCTCACAGGGTAGCAGGTTTCTGGTTACCTGATAAGAGGTGACTGGTTTGTGGTAGCTCTTGAGTGCATTGATGGCTTTGGAGTAGCCCAGAGCCCTCCACTTGTCCCCCTGGACGGTGTAGGCTTTTCCCAGCACTTCCAGCTTCTCTGTGATGTGCCGGTTGTGATTCTCTTTCTTGCTGTCAGAGGATTGAGCACAAACCCACTTGCCAGCAGGAGGGGACACTGTGGTACAGCTGCCACTGGACAGCCCCGATGAGGTCTCAGGGCAACGTCCTGAAATTAGTGCTTCCAGGTCTCCCTGGGTGATGCTGGTCTCTTCCCCTTCGTCATCAGAGACCCTCTTCAGGAGAGACAGAAAAGCAGCAATGAAATAATGCCTGTCTCTCTCAAACATTTCCTTAAGGATGGCAATTCTGCCACAGAAAAGCTTCAAAACAGACTCCAACAAGAAACTGCTGAGCTTGAACTAATATGCAAACTAGATACCATTAACTTGGGTTTGAATAGAGACTGGGAGTGGCTGGGTCATTACACATATTGAATCTATTTCCCCATGTTAAGTATCCTCACACCTTCTTGTCAACTGTCTAAATAGGCCATCTTGATTATCACTACAAAAGTTTTTTCTCCTGCTAATAATAGCTCATCTTAATTAATTAGACTCTTACAGTTTGTATGCCATCTTTCACCTTCTCTGTATGTGTATATATATCTTCTTACTATATGTTCCATTCTGTGCATCAGATGAAGTGGGCTGTAGCCCACGAAAGCTTATGCTCTAATAAATATGTTAGTCTCTAAGGGTGCCACAAGTCCTCCTTTTCTTTTTGCAGATACTGACTACACAGCTGCTACTCTGAAACCAAACATTTCCTTGGCACTGACCCCAGCATTCCCTGGGGCAGGAAGTCACCACAGCACTAGGGGTAGGGTGACCAAATGTCCCAATTTTATAGGGACAGTCTCAATATTTGGGGCTTTTTCTTATAGAGATGCCTATTACCCCCACCTCCTGTCCAGATTTTTCACACTTGCTATCTGGTCACCCTAACTAATCTCCAGTGTGTGCGGGAGTCCTGTTACAATAGTGGGAATCGGCTGTGTTCTCTAATGATCCATGGCTGTATATACACTCCCACCCCCAATCACACCTAGTTCACACATAAAGCACAGGGGAAAGAAGCAGCTGCATATCAGGTGAGTGATGTGTGCACACAGAACGTAAAGGGCTTCTGAGGTGACTTGGATGCAAGGGGTTCCACAGATGTGAGATAATAGTGTAACCAGCAGCAATGGAATGGCCTTTATGTGCTGTAGGCTGCAGCCACTAGAGGGTGACATTGTCACCTAATCAGTAGTACTGCACATATGCACATGATGGGTATTAATGCAAAACCCGGTGTTACTGCAGTATTATGGTTGCGCAGTTAAAAAGTCAGGCAATGTAAAAGTTAGTGTTCAGAAAGCATCCACCAGCTGTGTTGCACTTCCTGGATATTTCATGCCAGGCAGCATGATAGAGTTGATGGAACATTAAGTGACAAAAAAGCCAGGGAGTGGGAAAACAAACTGTGCAACCCTAATATTTCACTAACACCATTTTTTGCATTTTATTTCCTAGGAAAAAAAATGAATGAAGCCTGGAGCTCAGAGTTGGCAACAAGGCTTGTAAGCTCTTTAAAACAACCTGTGCAAACTTAACAAGCCACACCTGAATGCACAGCACACATCCCCTCAAGTGCACACTGGTAGCCTAGGTCAGTCTGTGATTTTCAAATGCTCATCTCTGTTAAATCAAAAACATTTTTTCCAAATCTAGAAAAGAGCCTATGGCTAAATGAGGGCTATTTCCAAGCTAAGATTCCAACCTCACCCTTTCCTGCTATGTTTGTGTCTTAAAAGAATGGTCAGAACTTTCTTTAAAGTGTTTTTCCCCCTCACCTAATCCTAAAGACAACTCAAGAAATTTTGCTCAAATCTTGAAAAGACTGCTTTCCTGCACAGACCAGGCCTGGAAAATGTAATCACAGAAGGTAATGCTATGAAAAAGTTACAAGTCTGCAATCAAATCTCAACCACAGCAGATGCTGCCAAGCGACCAGTACAATAAAACTCCTCACAAAGCAGGAGGCCTGCAATAGAATCTCTAAGTATATTACAATTGCCCCTCATAGTGGGGTTCGTTAATAGTGATGATTACTATGTTATTAAGTGACGCAAATATCAGTAAAGAGAGGGGAATGCTATGAAGGGGCCTGGAGAGATTGGAAACATGGGCACAGGAGATTGTGCCTGTAAATATACCAGCTAATATATCTAGGGGACAAGGAGGGAGAAACCTTAACAAAGAGGCAACCAGTGGACAGCAAGTTAGGTACTGGCTGCAGTTTCTGTGTCAGCGCCCGGCCATGGTAACTGGGGGCAGAGACACCACACCACAGTGCGGAGGAGCAGCTCACTCTCTAGGTGGCCCTGGGACGACTATGCTGGGATTCTCTCTGGAGAGCATCTCACCAAAAAGATGTCAACAAACAGGAGCGAATTCAGAAAAGGGGGAAAAGATAACGCAAGGTCTGGAGAGGCTGCCTCTGTAAAGTATTATCTGACCACATTACCATAGTACCTTGACACCTCTCAATCTTTAATGGATTTATCCTCAACAGTCCATAAGGGCGGGGGTGTTATCCCTACTGTGGGGAACTGAGGCCGAGAGGCTAAGTGATTTGTCCAAGGTCATGCAGGAAGTCTCTGGCAGAGCACAGACTTGAACCCAGGTCTCAACTCCCAGGCTAGTGCTCTAACCACTGGATCATCCTTCCTTGCTCTGAGAGTGATTCACGGGGAAGGAGCCTAACAACCTGGTACGTATACTCTGAGTGCAAATGATTGGGTGCTGGGAAGCAATATGATCTCTTATAGCTGTATGGGTGTTTGAAGGGGTAACCCCATGGAGTGGGGAAGTGGTTAGGGTGGGTCAGGGTGAAATATGGGATGAAGTATCAGAGAAAGCTTCCTAGCAGGGAGGTGTCTTAGGCTGTGGAAGTCTCTCCAAGGATGCAGGGGAAACACACGGGAGTTTTTCCGGCTTAGCTTGGCCAAAGCCCTAGGACTTGTTTGGCTGGGAATGGTCCTGCAGGGACAGACGCATAAAAGGTGTTTTCCCACCTCCAGCATCCAGGAGAGGCAGAGAGAAGCAATAACAATGCCCCTAGACTGAACCTGTTGCTGGCACATCACTGAAAACCCCAAACACTGTGCTGCTCTTTTTGCTGGGGTAGAAACTGATACTCATTACCCTTGCTAGGCTAGCACAAGCCAACAGAGCAACCATGCAGCACGTGTGTGGGATGACACTGACCTGTGTTTGAAGGCTTTGCTCTTCCACACGTTGCTGTACTGAGGTGGCTGGGCCCTGAGGCAATATGGCTGCTGTCTGTGCTTCAGCCTTCTGCTCCAGTGCTTCCTTTTCTGGCTGGGGTTGGACAGTCTCACTGCCCAGGAGCTGCTGTTGACCCTTCGGCAGATCCCCCTCCTCCAAGTACCTGCCAGGGGCCAACATGGAGCTGAGTAGATTCACACGCAAGGAACACGAAGACTTCTCAGTCCAAATCCCAGGCTGGGAAATCCTCTCTCTTGTTTGGGGATGGGGCAAAGAGCTAGTGTTAGCTTTGCTCACTCAACCTAGAGATTCATTGCTCTGGCTATGCCTGGCTCCCTCATACCTCACTGACCTGCCACGTCTACCCCTTGCTATTCCAGCCCTGGGCTCCTCCTACACAGCTCTGCGGATATGCCTCAGTCCTGACCTGCAGCCCTCCACTATTCCGTTCCCGGTCCATTCTTGTGTTTAACTGCCAACCTGCTCTCTGCTTTCCATCTGCAATACGCAGGAAACGGTATTTAATTGTTAATCGTTATATTAAAAACATGCCCTTGTTATCTCTAATGAATCAGGAATGTGTCTGTTAGAGCAGGTGACTAAGAATCAGGATTCTTGGGTTCTATTCCCAGCTGTGCTATGGACTCATTGTGTCCCCCTGGCGCTCTGTGCCTCAGTTTCCCCATCTGTGACATGAGAATGATATTGACACCACCAGCAAGAGGGTTGCGAGGCATCATATGTGCTCTCTGGGTGAAAGATCAAGATCTCAGCCAATTCGGACAGGGACAGAGCTGCTGCGGGGCGCTGAATACCTGTCTGGGATGAAGATGCTGTACCCAGTGGTATCCAGCAGCTTCTGCTCTCTAATGCACAAGCTCAGCCAGGCTGCCTTCACCAGCTGGGTCCCCGGGGGAAGTCTGGCCAGTCTGAAGAGGCGAAAGGCCCGGTCACAATCCATGTCTTCTGCCACTATGACGTGCGTCACCTCCGAGGAGAGCTGGTTGCAGACACGACCCCCCTTCTGGACAATCTGCTTGCGAAAGATCTCTGCCCTGGCCTGTCCGACGCCCGCTGGCAGCACGTAGGCTGTGACCGGCTTCAGCCATTCTACAAAGAAGAGGCACAAGGGCAGAGACTCAGTGACATGGAAACAGCTTCCCAAACCAAACAGGTTACATACCTTGCATGGCATTACTGGGACTGTCAGCAGTGCCTGGCCCCAGGATGACAGAGAGCATGGGGTGCCCTGGCTTGACACACAGAGTTGCCTAGCCACAGCCCCGCCCCCTCCCCGAAATCAGGGCTGCTTGGCACTGAATGACCTGATAGTACTTCAGGAAAGATCTCACCCTGCAGTTAATAAACAGGGACATGGGTCTGACAGACTGCGTGACTGCTCTTAAAGGAGAGGAGTGGGTGCAGCACATACTTTCAATGCTCCCAGTTTCCTCTTCTTTCAGGACCTTTGGAGGGACCTTCCTCTCTGAGTCATCCCTCATCTTCTTCCTCTTTGGAAAGACTTTGACAATTCCCCTGGGCTCCATGGATTCTCATTACAGGGTGTCCCCTCCCTGGCAGGCAGTTAACATTCCACTCACTGAATACCAAAGATAAAGACAAGAATTTTTTAGAATGCCACCATGTGGCCAACCGTGTTTCCCTAACCGAGTTCTCAGAAACAGCTGATCAGTTTTTACTGAAACTTTCCAAAAATATTCAGTCTGAGGCAGACACCCATAAAGGAAAAGTTCAACCCAACAGCTATAGTTTGGCAAAGTTATAAGCAACTGAAAAGAGGTTCTTATAATGGAATATGTCAGATAATTAACTACAGGCATCACTACCAGCTCTGCATATAATAATCACCTTATAGCCACTTCCCAGGTTAGCAGAGGAACAGATTCCTCCAGCACTGAAATGCAGCCACCTCTGGGGTGGGATGTGGCAGCTGTTTAACACTCAGACACCATCACTATCTAAGACAGCAAAAGAAGGAGAACCTGATCTCCAGCTTCAGCTGCAAGTGAAAATTAGCAAGGTATAAAGTAATTAACTGAATTCATATTTGGTCACCACCACCAGAGTTAACACCCCAAAAATAACATTGGATCTTGCCTCAGGGCAGGGGGCTGGACTACATGGCCTTTCAAGGTTCCTTCCAGCCCTACATTTCTACGCGTCTGTGATCTTTAATGACCATCCATATGTCATCAGGGCCTTAGTTTTCATCCCGCCCAAAAGCCAGACCTCTCCGGCATCACTAGCACTATGCTGGAGCTTTGATTCTGTATGGACTCTGAGATGGTCCAATTCCTGCAGCACCAGAGTTTTGCTTAGAGATCTCTCATCCAAGTAATGAGGCAGCCTGACCCTGAGTGGCTTGCAAGATATAATAAACCCACAGCCAGTCTGGTTCTAACAGGAACACAAGCTAAGTGTCAATACAAGGCCAACACAACCCTATATTTGGTTTTCAACACTGTAGGGGAAGATTTAACTTAAAAAAAAATACCTGTACATTTTAAAAATTCTAATTAATGAAAACGTTTCTGTTCCTATGAAGTTTTGTCAGATGATTCCTTTAAAAAATGACATTCTGGGGCCTGAAGTAAAATCCTCTTGAACTCTTGAGAGATTTCCACCACGATTGCAAACAGACCCGAAACTGTGGAGATCGTTATGGGCCAAGAATACTAGAAGTGGGGTTGCCGCACTGATCCCAGATTGGACCACACCATACCCCAGCCAGGCAATTCAGGGTGCAGAGCAAGGTGCTGTGATGGGGGTGGGGATGTGTGTGGGGCCATCAGAGCTCACTGCAGACATTTCAAAAGCAACCAGCAGGGTGGATAAAAATCAATGATTTTTTTAAAAAAAAAAAAATCAAATTGTTTCGATAACATGCTTTTTGAGGAAAAAACCTATCTAAAGATAGTTTTAATTAAGATACATTATAGCTCAAAGATCTCTCTCATCATGGGATAGGGATTATAAATTCAAATTCTATAGTATGAGACAATATAGTCATGTAATGTTTAAGAAAAGTTTTGTAAATGAGTTCCAATAGTTCATGGATTAGGGACCCAATCTTATGGGGTTCCACAGGCTTCTGTATAGATTATTTATCTTTCTATCTACCTAATGGGACTCAGTGCTCAGTCTAGAAGATACCATTAGAGTTGCTTAGTTTTGCAGCTCTCAAACTGTGGATTTGTGTCTCCATGGGTAACATGCTTGTTAACAGCAAACATGTTTTTAAATAAATACATAATATATAGAGGTGAGAAATAACAGATTTCAACCCTATTGTCCCTCTGCAAATTTGTGTACACAGAGGCAATCCCTTACCTCTTTCTAAAAGTGGAAAGTTTCAAAAATTTCAATGAATAGAAGATTGTTGGGGATGGAATAGATCTGGACAAGGAGAAGTCTGGAGATAAATGTGAGAAGTAAAGAACATATGCTTGTTTTGTTAAAATATTATAGGTTTGCTGTTGAAGAAAAAAATCCAGAATACTTAACTGTGTTGTTTTAGTTAAATAAAACAATTTAAATGTCTGTCTGGTGATTTTCTCCAAAAAAAATCCTCCAAACATTAATGATTAACCTGTTGAATTGGAAATAGTTCACCTCCCAGTGACTTCATAAATATCTGCTTCAATTACCTTTGGTAAACGAAATAACCAAACAATCCTTCATTTTCTGATATAGCTGTAAAACTCATCTGAAAAGTTTTCAAAATAAATACTGTTTAAAAATGTATAGTGTGCACCTTCTAAGAAAGAAACCTCCATTGATCTCTGAGTTGTGAAGAATATGTATTAAGGTTATAAGAACCAACAAAGAAAAGGAGGACTTGTGGCACCTTAGAGACTAACAAATTTATTAGAGCATAAGCTTTCGTGAGCTACAGCTCACTTCATCGGATGTAAATGTATCCGATGAAGTGAGCTGTAGCTCACGAAAGCTTATGCTCTAATAAATTCGTTAGTCGCTAAGGTGCCACAAGTCCTCCTTTTCTTTTTGCGAATACAGACTAACACGGCTGCTACTCTGAAAAAGAACCAACAAGAATGCACTTTTACATAGAAAACCATGATTAAATCGAGTCTTCCCGACTAGTGATTTAAACCAAATCCACCCTGGCAGCCAGTGATTTGGATGCCTCTGTCCCCGGGGCCCAACCCTGAGTCGGCGCTCAGCACCTACTGTGGACCAGACCCCTTTAGGGGACCTCACGCCAGGGCCCCAAGAATGGCCACAGCACTATGGGAAGCACAGGCTGAGCCACCCACTCCCCTGCTTGCACCCCACCCTCCAGGGGTGACGCCCCAAAACCCCACAGTGGGGAGGGGTGGGACTGGGGCGGGGCCACCCCATCATCCCAGTAAGGTCGGACAAGGGGCCCCACACCTAGGGAGGGGGAGGGGAGAAAGGACCCCTGGTACCCCACACTGGGGGGAGGGGAGAAGGGGCCCCGGGACAGGGGGAGGGACCCCAGCTTAGGGGGGAGGGGGGGAGAAGGGGCCCCAGCCATGGGGGAAGGGCCTGACGCCTCCCCCCTCCCTCCCCCGCCACTTACTACTCGGGCGGGCCCGGAGGAGGCCTGGGAGGGGGCGGGGCCTCGCGCGCCCAGCGCTTCCGGGTCCGGCCGGTTGCCATGGGGACGCGGCCCAGCCGCCATGGCGGGGCCGAGCTGGCTGGAGCGGCTGCGCGGGGCCCGCAAGACCGCGCTGCTGCAAGACGGTACCGGGGGGGCTCGGGCAGGCCGGGGGCGCTGGGGTCAGGGCGTGCGGGGCGGGGCGGGGCGGGGATGATGGGGGCGGGGGCCAGGGCACATGGGGGAGGGGCAGAGGATGCGGGGGAGGGGACGGGAGGGGGATGAGGGGGGCAGGGATGATGGGGAGGGGCAGGGGCCAGGGGGAGGGGCGGGGATGATGGGGACGGGTGGGGGCCAGGGGGACGAGCGGGGATGATGGGGGAGGGGCAGGGGATGTGGGGGGCAGGGATGATGGGGGACAGGCGGGGGCCAGGGCACATGGGGGAGGGGCAGAGGATGCAGGGGAGGGGACGGGAGAGGGGTGATGGGGGGGCGGGGGCCAGGGGGAGGGGTGGGGGAATGTGGGGGG
Organism: Dermochelys coriacea; assembly: GCF_009764565.3. Taxonomy (NCBI): domain Eukaryota; kingdom Metazoa; phylum Chordata; order Testudines; family Dermochelyidae; genus Dermochelys; species Dermochelys coriacea. Next base: position 124,709,395 of record NC_050074.1, read on the forward strand.
CAGGGATGATGGGGAGGGGCGGGGGATGTGGGGGGCAGGGATGATGGGGAGGGGCAGGGGCCAGGGGGAGGGGCGGGGATGATGGGGACGGGTGGGGGCCAGGGGGACGAGCGGGGATGATGGGGGAGGGGCAGGGGATGTGGGGGGCAGGGATGATGGGGGACAGGCGGGGGCCAGGGCACATGGGGGAGGGGCAGAGGATGCGGGGGAGGGGACGGGAGAGGGGTGATGGGGGGGCGGGGGCCAGGGGGAGGGGCGGGGGAATGTGGGGGGCGGGGATGATGGGGACGGGTGGGGACCAGGGGGATGAGCGGGGATGATGGGGGAGGGGCAGGGGATGTGGGGGGCAGGGATGATGGGGGACAGGCGGGGGACAGGGCACATGGGGGAGGGGCAGAGGATGCAGGGGAGCGGAGGAGGGGGATGGGCGGGGGCCGGGGCCCCGGGTCTGGCTCACCTTGCCCCTGTTGTGCGTAGGGAAGAGGAAGGTCCATTACCTGTTTGAGGACGGGCTGGAGATGGCTGAGGAGTACAACCTGAAGACCAGCCAGCTGCTGGGTAAGCGAGAGGTTCCCCCCGCAGCTCCTGGCCCCTGCCCCTGAGCTGGTCCCGGAGTTGCCCTTACTACTAACTCCCCCCGGCAGCCTGGTGCAGCGGGAACATGCCGCGAGACGGGCAGTTGGCCAGGGTGCAGCCTTTTCCCAGGCGTGCTGCAGAGTCGGTTCTGCCAGGGGTTACCTGCCTGCAATGCCCAGTGACTTGAGCAGGGCCAGCCCTGCTGTGAATGAGAGCGGAGCTAGGCCCAGGCAGCTCTGACGTCCGTGCCACGTTGGGGAACCTCTTCCCCGAACAGCAGCACTGCTGCCATAAGGAATTCAGCATGGCAGAATGGCACGGCCATTTGCAGTGGCCGAGGGTGCAGGGCAGGAACACGTACCCTGGTGAAAAGTGCCACAAGGGCTTCAGTCACCTCAAGTGGCCAAGCTTTTGGTTTTATGTCTCCCTCCAAAGTCAGCCTCTCCAGCACCTGTTGTGAATGTAGAGTATTGATTCAGTACCATCTCACAAAGCCGAGCCCCTGAGTCACTAACTCCACGGGCTGAGTTCAGCTGCATGGGGAGCAGCTGGTGGTCATCTGCCCTTTGGGGGAAAGGACTGTGCAGGTCATGGGAATGAGACTCCATCAGCCCCCTAGTCTGATGTAGCCAAGGCTCTGGCTGAGGTGTTGGCTGGGATTTTTCACCAAAGCGCAGCTTAAAGAAAAGGGGTGACCCTTCTTCTTTCCTCCACAGCTAGAAAGTGGCGAGAGAAGAATGCTCTGGGGAGCTGCGGCAAGTGGCAGGTTGAGGTGGGAGAGCCGACCATGCACCCTGAGGGGGCACTGGAATCGGAGCTCATAAAGGAAAGCAGCTCCAGTGTACGTAAGGTGGTCCTGTTCACAGCAGTAACTAGACCTACAGCCTCACAAACTGCAACCAGTGAGTGGCTGGGAGGCTGAGGTTATGGCTTATCTCTGGGGATTTGTTGGGCTGCCAGGGTAGAACACCAAATTCTCGGGACACCTCTCAGCTGGGTTAGGACTCAAGTCTTCGGCATCCAGAAGGTGGGGGACTGGGGAAAAAGGGAAGGCCTTACTGTTTCCAAGGGACCTGTAGGTTTCCTAAGTGGACGACTCTCCTTTATTGCCCTGCTAGTTGCCTCAGTTTGTCTGTCTTCCATGAAGCGGCTTGAAAGGGCATCTGGAAATGCCAGTGAGTGTAAAGCACTGAGAAGGTGACAGCTCCAGTCGCTGCTATTACTATGTCACACATGCAGTGCTTTGTGCTGGTCGGTCAATCCTCCTGGAAGGGATGGGGGGGGTGGTCTGTCTTTGTCTCTATTCTGCAGCTGAGGAATAGAGGCCCGCAGACATGCCCAGGGCAGCACAAGTTAGTGGCAAAGCCAGATCTAGACTCCAGCAGTTGTGGATTTTTGCCCACGCTGCTGCTGTTGCCCTTCCCATGAGGAAAGGCAGTGGGCAGTTCCTGGAGAGCCTGAGGCCAGATTTCCTTGTACCAATGGCAGCATAAGTCTCCCCGGCCCACCTACTCAGTGGGAGAGTGATCTAGAGGAAACCTACCCTCATGGATGCTGATCAGCAGCAGTGCAGGTGCTGCCATGGGAACAGGGGGAGAGAGTGCAGAAAACTCTCTGGGTGCCTCATCACAGGCTCTATATTCAGACTGGAGTGCCTGTCTGACACTCCTGGCCCCAGTCGGTAACCTTAGCATGTAACCCCAGGAGCCCACCCCAGCGGTGTCCCATCAGACATGTCTGTGTTTGCTGTAGCCTATCTTCATGAGGAGGGATACTCAGACCAGTTTCCAGTGGCGGATCCGGAACCTACCCTACCCCAAGGAGGTCTACAGCATCTCTGTGGAGAAGGAGCAGCGCTGCTGTGTTGTCCGCACCACCAACAAAAAGTCAGTAAGCACAGCACTGCCTTCACCAAAACCTCCTGCCTTGTTTTGGTTGGTGTGGGAGAGAGCTAGAGGCGGAATAGGTGATCAGACCGGAGAGATGTTCTCTCCAGCCTCTGGAGGAAAGTGGGGGGGCCTGAGCAATTTCTTGGCTGCTTTATACATATGGCTTTGCAGACCCCTCCAATCCCCACCACTAGTCAACCCTTGGGCTCCCCAAACTGTTCCTCTGCTGCACCTCAGTCCTGTCCTGCAGCACCCTCTGGTATTCAGGCCTGGGTCCCTGAACATACCATAGGCAGTGGTTCCTCCTTTCCTCTTCCCTAGACTGGGATCACCCTCAATTAATGCACCTCAGGTATAACCAGAGGGTTCACTGATCTCTCTTTTGAGGCCAAGCTGCATTGGGAGGTATATATACCTTTGAAAGTGTAATGCCTCTTGTGCCCCAATATGGTGGAGCAAACTGCAGAGTGCATCTGTAATGGATGTGGCCAGTCCTCCCCCAGCACAGCTCCCCCTGCCCTTCATGGGGGCACTGCAAGCACCACTGACCAATCCCACTGCCTGAGGAAGGGCTTCCTCTACCCTCTCTGTACTGTAACGAACCCTTTAGTGACCATGAGATAGAATCTAGAGTGGGGGAAGATCCAAGTCCCCTCCCAGCCAGCTCCCTGCTGCTTGCAACTCTCCCCAGTTCAGTAGCTTCTTCATCTGTCAGTAACCTGCGGCTTGTTCCCTCTCCTAGATCACCAATGTAAAATTGGCCCTATCCTGACCTGGAGGGTTCCCTCTCCGGGATACATCCCTGTAACTTGATATTGAGACACTAATCAAATTAATCAAGTCAGGGTACCTGAAGCCACAGCCAGATTGGAGATGGGGACGCAGCCAGCTGCAGAAAGGTGCCTCAGTTACCCCCAAACAAGCCAACTTTCTGATCTAGAAGTAAAAAACGCAATGAGTGGCGAAGCCAGCCTGGATCTGCTATGGGTAGGGAGGAGCTGTCAGAATAAAGGGAAGCTTAGGTCTGTCCACATGGCAGTGGGGAGCGAGCCTCCAGCCCGGGTAGACAGACTCGCATGATCTTGGCTTGAGCCAGCACACTAACAGCAGCAGGGGGGATGGTGCAGCTGGGGCTCTCAAGCCCACCCGAGCCCTTGGCTCTGAGCAGGGGTGGCTAGCCCAGGTATCCTCTGGAGCCACAGTGTCCACGCTGCTGTTTCTAGCCTGCTAGCACAAGTGTCTCTCCTCCATGCAGACATACCCCTTGATACCTGCAGCAGCCCCTGGTTTGTTAAATATAATTCCCTGCTGTATAATGACTTGAATGAGACCAGCTCTGCTCCAAAGCGATTACAGTCTGGGTTCAGACACAGGCCTGCAGTCATGGGGAGAGGAGGAAATTCTCTTTCCCTCCACGTGCGAAAGGGCCTACTTGCAAATCGGGGACATTCCAGGGGTTGCTTAGCAGGAGCTGGAGGCAGCTGCCTTGTTGTGCTCTTCTCCATCTCCCAACGCTGTCGCTGTAGCCAGAGAGAAATGAGTTTACTGGGGAGAAACCCACGCTGGAATTGCCCTGCTTAGCACCCAAGCCTTTCTCGTCCAGCTCCTCGTAACTGGCTGTAGGTGGTGCTGTTGCCAAATAACTGTTCCTTCCCTTTCTCTTCCGATCCCCCGCTTGGGACATTTAACAAGGCCTGCTCCGAAGCAAAGCCGAACAAGTGGCGGTAGTAACCCTCCTCTGCCAAGTACCCCCAGCAGTCCCAGAGAGGGGGGGATGCACTAGGAACAGGACATGGCCACCCCTCCGCATTTAATAACCATAATGTCGGTAGGATGGGGGCAGAGGTGCCTTTGCTCCCATGGAAGTGCTGAGCATTTGGGGTTCTCAGCCTGGGGAGGTGCAGGCTGAATCCACCCAACTGGGACTCGAGGGGGAAGAGTGGCCAGTTACTCAGACAGAACCAGGTCTCTGGGGATAAACTGATGAGCTGCCTCATACACAGCCAGGCTCATCATTTCTGCCCGGGCTCCACATCGTGCAGCTCAGGTTTGTTCCACCTGCTTGGAGCACTGAGCAGGGGTCAGGTGACTGCCTCCCATGCCCTCAAGGTGTTGGGTTGTAGAGGGGTTTCTATGCAGAGGCGGCAACCCTTCCTTTGGCCTCTGGAGAGCTGTGAACGGCAACATTTCTGCTGCAGGCCAACCTGGGCCCATGCATAGAGGTTTGCACATGCATGTACATTTGCCATTTTCATCTTGAAACTCGTTCACCAGCTGGAAGGGGAGAGAGAGGGCACGCGGACAGGGACATTCACAAATGCTTGGGATAGCGTGAGTGGTTGTGCACAGGAGTACTGAAGTGACAGGCCATTTCATTAAGCTGGAAGGAAGGATTCTCACTGAATGGGCAGCAGTAGATGACTGCTGCTAGGACCTAGAAGTGATTTCATCAGAGCCTCACCTCTCAGTCACTTAATTAGTAGCCTTGGAGCTGAAATTGGCCATGTCTAACCTCTTATCTAGGGTTTGAGCCGGCTCCCCTTCAAATCAATGGGCGTCCTTCCCTTCGCTGCAGTGGGCTCTGGCTCAAGCCTTGGCTGAGCACTGGCAGTGTGTTTGGTGCTGTACAGTAGAACACCAGCGTTACGAACTGAGCAGTCAATCACACCCCTCATCTGGAACCGGACATACGTAATCAGGCAGCAGCAGAGACAAGAAAAAGGCAAATTCAGTGCAGTTCTGTGTTCAACAAACTACTTGAAAAAAAAAAAAAAAAAAAAGCAGAATTTTTTTCCTGCTTAGTGACGTTTCAAAGCTGTATGAAGTCAATGTTCCGTTGTAAACTTTGGAAAGAACCAGAACCTTTTGTTCAGAGTTCCGAACGTTTCCGAGTTATGAACAACCTCCATTCCCAAGGTGTTTCGTAACTCAGAGGTTCTACTGGACAGTCACAGGGCCTGACTTTGCAAGAGGCTGAACACTTTTAGTACTCCCTGGTTTTGGTGGCACTCAGTGGTCCTTTGGCTCCGGGAGGATCACAAGCCCGTGGAAGACAATGTACTAGCAAAGACAACGTGCGATGCTCCAGGCAACACGTTCTCAAAAGGCGACTTCTCCTCCCACAGCAGGGAGAATCAAGAGAGACTCTACTCAAGCCAGTATGGTTACGCAGCTGTAAAGCTAGCGAAAGATCAGAATCACACCCCATGCCCATACAGATCAAGTACATCCCTGGGGCAGCGCCTGGATTGTTATTTGTGTTTGGTGTGGGGGTTATTGTGGCAGCGTGTTAAGGAGGGAGCTAAAAGTTGTTCGCCTGCAGCTGGAACTTCAGGTCACTCAGAAAGGGCTTGCATTTAAAACTGCCATGTTACCTCAATGACAAGTTCCTTGGCCATGTCTGAGGAACCTGGCTGTAGAAATAAAGTTATAAGGATCTGAAAATTGCTCTCCTTAAAGGACGTCAACTACACTGACCACGCTGCCCTGTGAGCACAAGCCAACCAGAGTGGGATCAGCTAAGAGTTTTGCAGCTGTCCGTTTTGTGCTTTGGTTTTTAAATTAGTTTTCATTTGTCTTCTGCTGACTCTATGGCAAGCTTGTGCAGGGAGGAGCTAGGAGAAGTAGTTCTGGAAGTAGCAGCAGCAGCTGAAGCAGGCTAATGTCCCTTGTGGACAATTCGGATAGATCACTTGGTCCTAGGCCCCTGGTGCTCAATTCTGTCCACCGTAGCCAGTGGGAGCTCCATCACTGACTTCCTTGAGAAGCATCAAGCCCCCTACAGATGACAGATGCGTCGGGCACAATGCCTTAGATAGATGAATTCTTCCGGATCCTGGATCCAGACCCTGCTTGACTAGAAATAAGCAGACAGTGGCAAAGGAAATGAATCCACAGGTGGTTAATGCACCATCACAGGAGAGAAATTAACCGCCCAAGAGTTCCCACAGCACTTGACACTTCAGTTAACTCTTTATACAGGGGAACTAGCAGTTCAAAGGGGAGAGGTTCTGATTGGGGAGCAGTCGCTGCTGAATGTCTGGGCTCTCTGGCTCTAAGTCCTTCGTTACTACAGTGCAGTAAAGGGTTTTGTAACTAGAATTCTCTCTCCAAGTAAACCCATTTCAAACAAGACTAACAATGAATTCACTTAAGCAACATACAACCTCTGCCAGCATCTAGTCAAGGAGTGGCCTGAGAGTGCAGTTCCAACCTCTGCCACAAGGTGAGAGCCAAGGGCCGAGAATCCCAGTCACCCGAGCAGGGCTAACAAATCCATTTGCCGGCCTCGGAGCAAGAGCCACACACCCAACGCAAAGGGTGCTGGTAGCTTCTGCCCAGTTGCTCCCATTCCCTCTGGCCACGGGGAAGGCTGCTCAAGTGGGATTTGCCTAAAACCTCTTGCTGTAAAATAAATCCATTAAAGTAAATTCTGAAAACAAAACCGCAAAGCCGCCTCCGCCCGCCCACCAAACCTGATTCAATTCTTGAAGCCAGAGGTAGCGGTAATGTTACAAGGAGGAGGGGGATGGCCAGGCAGATCTGGTTTCCTTTGATCTTGTCACAGATTTGAGTTTGAGGCCAGTCAAAGCCATTCTTCTCCCCTGCTCCTTAGTCCTGGGGCAGCAGAAGGCTGGTGTTTCCATTGATGGCTCCCAAGCCCTTTCAAACAGTGGGTTTTTCTGTGTACTGCAGTTTTTGTCTAAGCGGTAACACTTCCTTACCATGGCTTTGTGTTCATCTAATCTCTGCTGTTTAACCTTTGACACTTCCCTTATTATCCATGTCTGCCACCTTTCCCAAACACCGACAGCAGCGACAACACAGAATGGTTTGAGCCCTGCGGTAACAAACCGCTTGCATTCCTCCTGAGCGAGAGAGCCATTTGCCCTTTGTATCTGTTTTCACCAGGACTTGGAAAATAAACTAGCTGCACTTGGGGCAGAGGTAGAGAGATGCCGGGCTTCATGCAAAGCCATCTTAATGGAGGCGAATCCCTCATGCTCTGACAGTAGGAAATAAACCCTTTTCCGGTCAGTTCGGGGCACCTTGGGGCCAGAAACGTGTCAGTTTCACAGACCAATGGGGCTGCAGGCCTTGATGGAGGACGAAAGCCTGAAACCTCAACAAGGGCTGGAGGGGGGATGGAACCATCTCCATGGAGGATGTCAGCACCCAGAGAGAGAGGATGGTTCAGTGTCAGCCATCAGGCCGCAACGGGGGGCTTGTGGTTAAAGCCCCAGCAGTGGGAGCCACCAGAGTGGAGTTCCCAGCCATACTGGGCCAGACCAAAGATCCATCTAGCTCAGTATCCTCCGTCTTCCAACTGTGGCCAATGCCAGGTACTTCAGAGGGAATGAACAGAGCAGGTAAACATCAGGTGATCCATCCTGTCACCCATGGGGCTCTCTCTGCCTTACCTCAGGCAGGAAAATGAGGCTACAAGGACTTAGTAGTGTGTTAATGGGTCATGTGCACCTACCTCCTTCCCTCCCTGGAGAAGTCTCTGCTCCTGCACGCAGCATAAAGCTCCCCAGGTTACTCCGTGAAGCTGTTCTTGGTTCTGGCTGCCCAGCCGAGAGTGGAGAACAGAGCCAGCTGCTGCCTTTTTCTCCACCCTCTTGCTGGCCCAGACGCCCTCAGCTGGAATGCAGTGTAGCAGCAATGGCAGTGTGAGGGGGACTGCATGGACAGGTGTCAAGAAGCAGGCTGCCGACAGTCCCTTTTTGTAGGGGGCCAGCGCGATCACCCCTGGAATCCTGTGTCCCAAGAGCGGCACCTCATCACCAGAGAGCTTGACAAAGTCTAGGCAGTTCCGAGACGAACAATAGAAACGATTGGGGGACTGGACGGCTTGATTCAAACAACTGAACATTTATGGCTCCCGGAAGAGACGGCCAAGTGGTGGAGATGCTGCTACAACTATTTCAAGAAGAGAGGATTGATTTAGGATGGGCCAGGGGGAAACCTAGGCGGGATGAGATCGGGTGAATAAAGGGGTGAGTTTGAGGTTCAGGAGCAAGGAGACCCTCCTGAGTCACCAGAGCCGACGCCTGATTAGTTCTCCAGGGGATGAGAGCTCCAGTCATGGGGACATTTAAAGCCAGATGTGACCAAACATTTGACTATTGGAAGGCACAAGCCTGCACTGAGCCCCAGGTGATGGGCTAGTTGGGACCCAAGGAGCTTTTCATTCGGATTTCTATGGCTATGAGTACAGGTCCTGAAGCAAGCCCCTCCCTGGGCCTGGAGAGAGCAGCAGACACGCCAAGGGACATATGGACCAGCTAGTAATGCTGCACTTGAGGAGCGTCGGGTGCCTCCCTTCCCTTGGGAGCGCTTCTGTCCCCTCTGCGCCAAGCAGATCCGCTGTACCACATGCACCTTGCCAGGCCGTGCCCCGCTGATAGCTCAGGAGGCAGCAGCACTGCATCTCGGAGCCCTTGCGCTGAGACAGCGGGAAGCCCAAGGCCCTGCCCGCCCCGGCCCCTTGTTCTCAACCTGCTCGGCAGCTCAGGCTGGATTTGGAGAAGTCAGTTTCTGGGACACGCTTGGCTCAAAGGATGCAGCTGCGGCAGCAGCTCGCCTCTTGCTACGAAACCGCGGACTTGGAAAAGCAGCTAGAGCGAGTCTGGCCTGGGCCCCTCCTGAGCCTTTTCAAGAGCGTCCGCTACGTTCATATCCCTCCATTTCTGGGTTCCCCACAGCAGACAGCTGGGGTCTGATTTGCAGAAGTGCTGAGCCCCTGCAGCGAGGGCAGTGGGGGCTGGTGCGCTCAGCTCCTCACCACAGATCGATGGCCACTTCTGAAGGCTTTGGCCCGAGGGAGGTGCAGGGAGGGCTCTGGTTGAGGGGCGTGGGAGCAGACGTCACCTCACTGGTGTGCACTTTGTGCAGGACCAGAATTTTAGTCTCTCCCCTCTCTTGTGCTTATGTGCAGGTATTACAAGAAGTTCCCCATTCCTGACCTGGACAGATTCCAGCTTCCCCTGGACGCGGCTGCCCTGAGCTTCACTTATGCCAATGCCACCCTCATCATCACGGTGAGATTCCAGCCCGCGTGGGAATACTGGGTCCTGAGCTTTACATCCTCCGTTTCACAGCTAAGGAAATGGAGGCTGAGAGAAGAGATTTGCCCATGGTCACAGGGGATCCAGTGCCAGAGCTCACCTGCCCAACAGGGGGGTCTGCGTGGCAGAATCACGGATGCTTGTACGGTATCTTTGAGAGCCAGTGTATGTGCTGACAGTCCGCCCATTGCTAGGCAGCCCTTGGGCACAGGGACATGCTCTCTTCCTAGAGAAGCTCACAGTCTGAAGAGCACAAGGTGTTGTTACCAAAGGGCCTTCTCCCAATGCTGCCCCCGAGGCCTGGATTACTCCCCTTCCTGTGGCAGCAAACTCGTCCCCTCCCCAGCTCACTTTTCCTGGGAGGCCCATCAGTGTTACTCCCAGGTGCGGGGCTGCTCTCACGCTGTTTCACACACAGGGTCACCCAGTGCTTTGGGCACGGGAGGATGTGCCAGCTCTGCAGTGAGACATCTGTGGGCAAACAGAATAGGAGCCAAAGGTACTCACCAGCTGGCAGGGAGGGAGTGGCTGCCTGCAGCCATCAGAGGCCAAATGGTCACCTTAGAGCTGCAGCTCCTTGCCTGTCCCAAACTGAGAAGGCCAGCGACCAGCGAAGTCTGCTGGATCCTGGTCAAGAGTGAACTTGAGGCAGCGTTCAGGGCCCTCTGCTGCTCCAGAAGAACTAGGCCAGCTGGACCATCCTGTAGCTCTTGTCTGACCTGCCTGCCACAGGCTAGGGCATTTCCCCACTGATCCCTGCATCCGGCTCCTTAGGTTGTAGTTGACAAGGGAGCTCCCAGGGAGATGCTGGCCCTGGGCTGGGGTCTCCAGCTCCCTGCCTTCCAGCACCAATACAAAATTTATTACAAACCTCGGTCAAGAATTCAGCTTGCACTGAAACTTTCCAGGCTGCCGCTTCCCAGGGCTTTCTCCTGCTTCACTGCTCATTGCGGGGCACGAGGAAGTTCCTTCCACATGGCCGGGGCGGAACCCACTTGGAGGATAAGGGGGAGATGCAGGGTTCTCGAGGTCAACCTGTCACCTTCTGCCTGTACTATAAAACCCATCCCAAATCATGGCCAATGGTCCCTAGCCAGGGTGCTGCCCCCTTGCTCCAGCAGGCACCAGTCGGATACAGGCAGGTGGCAAAAGAAGCACATTTCACATTGCTGTCCACCTGGATCCGTGCTGCCAGGCAGGGAAGCTGCTAATGAAGATGCTTCTCTCACAGTCTCAGCTTAACTAAGCTGCTTGAAGTGGCTAGCCATGCAGTGCTGGTCTGAATGGGAGCACTGAGCGGCCGTGTCTCTTCCCTGCAGTACCAGAAGCCCCAGGAGATCCTGGCTGCGGAAGAAGAGCTGCAGAAGGAGCTGAAGAAGATCAAGGCAGCTAACGATGGGGACGGAGAGTGCAAGACCCAGTAGGCGATGGCTGCGGGAGGGTTGGGGCAGAACCGTGCACTATTTATTTTGCTGCTTTTTCTAGTTAAATGATTTCCACAGGGAGGTTGCTTGGTTTGCAAGAATCATTATGACTTGGGCTCCATCGGCCACGCCGCACTCGGGTCTAGGAACACAAACCTCAGGGCTGCTTTCTCTCCTGCCCTCCCGCTCCCGTTCGGACGGCAAGCACTGAGCTACACAGTCCCTCCGGCAGCGTGGGATGCCAAAGAGAGCGAAGGAAATAATGCAGCCAACAGCTTTCTCCTCCCCTGTGAGCAGAAGCTCTGAGCTCCCACTGAACGCTGCTGAGCAAGGAATGTCCTCCACTATTTCTATATGGCTCACAGCGGTGCTGACCCAAAGCAGTCAGGGGGGCTGGGATTAGACCCTTAGGGTTGTGCCAGGAAGACCAGGCTTCGCAGGGGCTCCCCTGCCTGGCTGTGTCAGAGGAGCTATCGTCATACCAGGGAAGCTCTGGCTGTCTCCCCGTTGCCCTGGCATCTGCTCCCTCTAGCTGTGTACTTAGGAAGATGATCTTGGGCCTTAACCACCTTTCCAAACAGTACCAAGAACCGCCTAGCCTGAACCCAGCGAGTCCCTCGGAACGCCAAGCAGTGCAGCCACAGGGAGGAGGCAAGCGGGGCACAGGAGCGCAGGCCAGGAAGTGGAGTATGGGGCAGGTGACTTGTGTTGCAGGGAGAAGTGACTGTAGTTATTCAAGGTGCAATTTGGCCAGCACAATGGGGCCAATAAACCTGCTGTTTCCCATACACCAGGGACCATAAGTGCCTACAGGCAGTTTCCAACTCCTCTGAAGTCACGCTGGGACCCCAGGGAAGAGCACCACCTACAACTCTGCTCACTTCTTCTCACACCCCACCTCCAGCTGACAGCAGGCTCACCACAGCCACCCCTCTAGTTCTTCTCCCACAGCCTGAGGTGCAAGCCTCCAGCCAGGTCAGCCCTGCATTGGTCAGGAAGATCTAGGTTGACTTGGTCCTACATCAGAGCTGATGACCTCTCGAGGTCCCTTCCAGCCTGACATTTCTGAGTCTGTGAAAACAACCTCCCTCCCCACCGAGTCCCAGGGCCCACCCCTGCAGAGTCCATGTCTGCGAGATCTACAACTGCCAACTCATCAATACAGCACCAGGCCCACTCCCAAATTACTGGCAGACCCTTCCCCCCTTAAAGGTACCACGCCCTGGTTCTCCCAGCAGGGCATGTCTGATTGTTGCCGCTTCAGTTATAAGCTACACAGCAGGGACAGCATTAGTAGTTATAATCCCTCCTGCCTGGGGTTTCCTTGGTCATCTCCCCATCCAGACACTGACCACCCCATGGCTGTTAGCATGTGGGAACTGACAAATACAGCTTGAGGTCAGTTGAGCTTCCTAGGTACAATGTCAACATTCAAAAGTCACCTGCGGTCGCCACCCCCTCCACCACAGAGCGGCAGTGTAGCCCTAACAGGTCTGCACCTGTATGTCCCCTGGGGTAGGAGGAGCGCCCACTTTTCAAAGCAGTTTGTGCATGGGCAGCTGTAGTTACAGCCCTACAACTGCAGCAGTGGCACAGGCAGTTTGAGTTCTTTGCCCTGGCACACAGCCATGATGCAGGCTTCTCCTCCTTCACGTCAGGGATACCCCAAAAGTACAGACCAGTGCAGCCCATGAGCACCCTCAACTTGAATGCAGAGGTGCAGCTCCCAGAGACAGGTCCCAGCATGCAGTGCTCCAGCTACTTGAAGACAGAGCAATGCATGGTGGAATCTGTAGTCTTTGTAAGATGCAGCTTTAGTCCCAATTAGGGCATCTGTGATCTGTTCCATCTGACGCCACTTAGGTGTGGCCCCTGGGCTCCTGATAAGCTGCCCATGAGGCCCTACCTTTGGAGAAACTGGATTTGCTGCTGTAGTACCCGCAAGGCCAGGGAGGCTGAACAACTTCAAGGCAAGGCAGGTAACAGGGTAAGTCTCTCCTGTACCCCATCCAGTTCCAAGCAGGGACCTGCTTTGAAGGTGAAAGGCAAAGCTTTATTTAGGAAGATGTCCTAGCCTGGCAGGTTCTGCACGTCCTGTGCAAGAGAGCAGAGCTGGCCATTTCAGTGGCACTGCTTGCCCCACTCCGGGTTGCAGGATCGGGCTGATACATGTAGAGATTAGCGGAAGATTACGGGTTTGACAAAACATCCCACATCAGTTTTTGCCTCCTCTCCCCATGAAGGTCCAGGGGCAAGATTCTGTGAGCCCCTTTCCTGCCCTGTGATCAGCATTAGCACCATCCCGAACCAGCGCTAGCAAGAGACAGGAACCCTTCTTCCATTTCCCTTTAACATTTTATTTGGCAAAATGAAACTGCCCCAACCCAACCGACCGCGCAAGCCAGTCCTGTTATCCGGCAGGCAGAGTCGAGCTTTGGCAGGATTCAGCCAGAGCCTGCCGAGGTTTCAGCTCCCGGATCGCTTCCCGTTCACCGTTTCGGAGGCCGTAATAAAGAGCAGTCAGGACAGCAGGGGCAGGTGCAAGGTTGGCTGCGCCTGGTTGTTCAAGGCTCTGTCACTGCTCCCAAATCAAATGCATTGCACACTCAGTCCTAGATTCGCTCTGCACTGCTCAGACACCCGGGACCAGGGCTGCCCAGCTGACGGGAACGTCTGCGCGGCTCCCCCGGCCGACCCACACACACTGCTTCTGCAGGAAAGAAACCAAACCACCTGAACTGTACAAAATAAAAGGGAGTAACGGACAATTTGCCTTTATTTAAACTAAAAGGCAGGTGAGTCAGAGACAATCTGGCTCTTCCAGCGCTCAAGGGAGATGCTTTCTGGCCGCTAAGGAATTCTTTGAGAAGTCTTCATGGCCGTTTGCCTCTCTCCCGCCCTGCTATCCCTGAGCTGAGCATCAGATTGGCCAAACTGGGAGCAGCCAGAGGCAGCTGTGGTGCAGGAAGGACCTTCGCCCTTGGCCAGGGCATCAAGGGGCAGTGAAGTCAAGGGCGTGCAGGGCAGACGCCAGGGCGGCATAAAGGTAGGTGGTGGTGAAGCGGAGGCAGTACACGGGGCTGCTGGTGGGGGAGGACAGCGAGAAGCTCTGCAAAGAATGAGACAAGAATCACTTTTCCGACAAGTAACTGGAGCAGCCTGTTCCGAGTCAGATACCCAGCAGGGAGGTGGCAGCCAGCTGCCATCATGGCTAGCAAAGGGAATTGGCACAATGGAGACAGGACTCTGCAGAGGTGAGTGTTCCCATTGGGGGTCTCCCTCAAAGAAACTCAAATTTAACACAATTAAACTGACACCTCTCAGCAGCCCCGAAATCCTCTGCTGGGAGAGGAGGCCCAGCCGGGCCGTGGCAGTATAGGCTTTCCACCTGCCACCACCCGCCTGTGCCCCTCTGCCTTGCTCTGCAGACACTAGGGCGAGAGGGGGCCTGGTCTCTGGGGCCACGCGAGGCCAACTGTTTCTGCAATTTGGGACCATCGCACGCAGGCAGCGCACGGCCACGGGATGGGAGTGACTTCTGATCCCCACCCACCTGGGCCAAGATGGAACCTGTGACCTCCGGGGGGGAAGACCCCGAGTCCAACCTCTGGACTCTGGGCTGTCCGGTCATCGCGCTGCTCTCGAGGCAGACTGAAAAGCCAGCAGGCAGGGGTTAGATACTGAACCGGCACAGAAGGGAGGCTCCTGGGCCCGTAGGCCAGGCCCAATGTCACCGTCCATCACGCCTCACCTGCAAACACCTGCTCTGCCGTTTGTCCCAGAGCCGCACCACACCATAATAGGCAGAGCCACTTGCAATCATGTGATTCCCGTCACTCCTCACGCAGTACAGGGCACTGTCGTGGGGCTCCTCCCACTCCATGACACACTTCCTGGGGGTGGGAAAGAAAAGCAGAGGTAGCTCCCTAGCACCGGGCAGCAAGAAACCGAGCTGAGCGCCAGCTCCTCAGCCTCGGCCAGAGGAAGTCAGGGGAAGCTGGACTGGGGCTGGCCTCCAATTCCCTCGGAGGATTTGTCCCTGCGGGATGCCCAGCTGTAACCAAGAGCAGCACCCAGCCCTGGCTGTCAACCACAGGGCGCGTTTACCTCGTGCTCATAGCGCAGATCCCAGGACCGGATGTAGGTGTCGTAGCCACAGGACAGGAGGGTGAACGGTGTCTCATAGACGACGTCCAGGACTCCGGCTCCTCGGTGGAAATCAGTCCCTAAGCAGGTCGCCAGCTGCCCACTGGAAAGAGAAACAGGAGGGGGATTGCTCCCAGCACAGCACCAGGGCTCTCTGTGGTATCACGCCATGTTCGTGTGCCTCTCCCCAGTGCCATGGGACTCGCGAGAGCCCCTGAAGTCCCAGGGTCTCCAGGTATCCTGGACTCAATGCCGGTAACACGACGCCATTCCCCTCTGCGGAGGGGGAGTGGAGACGGAGGTGGCACGGGCTCCGCCCTGCCTTCTCTGGAGCTATTCACGCTCACCCTCGTCAGCACTGGCAGGGCAAAGGGGAGATGGGACCCAGCAGGGCTGTCCCAGCGACAAGGCCTAGCTGTTAACAGCATGCAGAAGCCCTCAAAGCCACAGCGTCGCCTCCCCAGACAGCAGACGTGAGGGGAGCCACTGGGGGCTACACTGCAGCTCAGGTGTCTCCACTGGGTCTGCTGGTCCTGGTGGAGAAGGATCACAGGCCTTGCAGAGAGGGAAAGGCCAGCGGGACTGTGCAGCCCGTCTCCCCACCAGGGCCGGATCGGTCCCTACAGCAGGGCTGCTAGGATGGTTTAGTTCTCTGCTGGGAAATTCTTCCCCAGCCTTGGTGTCTCGGCCTCAGGAAGCTGCTCCTAGGACACTGACCCCGCATCTTCCATGTCTTCCTTCCATCCTGCCAGCCCTAGCACTGCCCAGACTCGTTCCTGGCCAGGTGTGATCCTCTCACTTCCCCGCCAATGGTAGCCTGCTCAGCTCTTGGACAAGCTGCACATTCCCTCCAGCCCCCAGTTCTTCTCTGCCCTCCCTCCAATCTCTCAGAACCCTTCCTGCCCCACGGCACCCAGCACTGAACACAAGTATTCCACGGGGGGTGGAGGGTCACCCCAGATCCATCCAGCGGGGAACAGCCACATCACACCCCTCTGCAACCCAAAACTGCACTGGCCCGACTGGACAGGAACCCCACAATGCCTTTCCCACCCTCAAATCCAGCTGGGGCCTGACAAAGCAGCTGGTTTGTACCCTCTCTCGGGCCCTGACCCCCAGTCTATAGCTCAGCAGCTACACTGGCTCTGCAGAGCCACTGAGAGCAATAGACCAAGACGGGTGGGGAGTAAATGGAACGACTGGGAACACGCTGCGAACAGGGAGATGCCCAGGGCTGCTGAGTAAGGCGACTTGGGAATCCCTTTCCTAACAGCAGCGACCACCTGCTGCATCAAGCGCATGGAAGCTCCGAGCAGCTCCTGGCACATCCCAGACGAGGACTAGCTCATCTCAAGCTCGACCCTCCAGACTTCCTTCGCCCGCCCCACAGGCCAAAGACACCAGCCAACTGCAGCTTCTCGGCCGCACTGGGGAGACCCTGGCCAGCTGCTCGGAGGGCCCAAACCCTCCTTTTCTTCTCTCTAGTGGCCTAATCCAAACTGGACACAATAAACCTTAGAGCACCTGCTTTTGAAACCCCGCCACACGGCCACCGTCTGAAACAGCCTCTTGGTTCCCAGGACAATGGAGGGCTCTTGAAAGCCGAGAGAATGGGCCCCGCCGGTGGGGTCACTGGCAGTCCCCCCAGTTATTTTGTTACTTTCTGCTCCTTGATCCAGTGTCACACAGTTCTGAGGCATCCTAGCCAAATGCCTTAATTCCGTCTGTAATCTGGGCTAAAGCCTCGTCGGGGGGGATAAAGACCACACAAAAGGAGAAATAGAGTCCTGGGAGATGTTAAAACAAGCAAACACCTTTGTGTCCCGGGAGAGAACTAGCTGATAAAGCAGATTAGCGGCTGGAGCAGTGGTGTCCCCCAGATCAGAAGGCGAGCCCTGCCCCGATCTTTGCAGCCAGCACGCTTCTATGATCACAGCGCTGGCTGCATGCTGGGGCTGGCCTGTTTCCCCCAGTCGCTCTCCAAAGAGCAGATTATGGAGAATAACAATTTCTTTGTGGCTGTGTAATTCCCTCCGTGACCGTGACTGTGGGCAACTACACCGGCCCTTGATGCCAGGCCCCTAGCAACCATTTAAAGAGGCCAGCCAGCCCTAGTGATGGCCCCCCCATGCAAACCTCTCAGACAAGCTTTAACATCAAGTGCATGAATTAATCCCCCCCAACATGAATCCAGGGGTGCTGGGTTATTGGACTTTGTGTTTCTCCAGGCAAGGGATCTGGGGAATCCAGCCTTCAGTCTTCACAGCCTCTCGCAATAAATTAACCCTTTACAAGAAGGGTTTCAATCTGCCCCTCAGCAGCCCTGCACCTGTGGGCAGGTCGGGAGTGTTTGCAGACTCCAGGCCAGGGGAGAAGCAGGAGCTGTGCTCTGGCCTGACTCTGTGGCTCCAACACCACAGAGCTTTGGCCTTCTGCTCCTTTCCCAAGGGCAGCAGTGTCTCAATCCACCTCCTGGCTGCAGTGCTGGCCCCCACACAATCCCAGACCGCTGTGTGTTAGCTTAAAGGGCACAGGCGAGAGAGAGGGAGGATGCTTGGCCTTATCCTTAAGGCACTTGGGGGAGATCTAGGCTCCAGTCCTGGCTTTGCCACAGACTCGGACAAATTACATAATCTGTGCCTTGGTTTCCCCATCTATAAAATGGGGGTGAGTACTTCCCTGCCTTCCAAGAGTGTCTGCGAAGCACTTGGCAGGTGCTCAAGACACTGCGGTGCAGGGGCCGCAGAGAGGAAAGACAGACGGAGATCCCTTTCCTGCCTGTCCCAGCTGCCCTGGGCAGCAGCTTGAGCCCCGATATTTCTGGAAGCAGTGACACCAGCTCAGAGAGGGCGGGACAGAGGGAAGTTAGCAGAAGACGCAATCCTGGGCCTTGGTCTCCAGTTGACGCACTGGAGGACTGAGGTGACAGATATGGGGCACAAATATGGACAGCTCCTGTGGGCGTATCTGCTCCTATTAGCTCCAGCTCAGCTACTTGCATGGGGAAGAGGGCCGACATCTCACGAGGAGATGCTCTGCCCTGAGATCGCAGGCCTTCCCTGCTTCCAGACGGGCTGGAAATAAACAGCCCTCCTCGGCACACCAGGGAGGGGTCCAGGCCACACAGCGAGCCAGGGCAGAAAGCAAGAGCCCATCTCCAAATAACATGCCTTGTCCACTAGACCCCGTAGCCCCCACATACCCAGAGAACCAGCAGGAACACATCTCCCCCTGTGAAATTTACCGACGGGAGGAGGGAGGGAAGGAAGTCAATATTTCAGAGCTGCCTAAGATGTCTGGAACTGGGAGCCAAGAGGTTCTGATTAGCTCAGAAATTGCCAGCCTGTCCCTACACTGTCTAGGCCCCCTTCGAGTCAGACACAGTTCAGTCTGCTGGCCAAGGCGAGCCTGTCATCCCCTCGGCCCGGCTGAGAGGATACAGCCGAGCGAAACCATGCAGCGACCTCGTCTGCACTGCGCATCTTCAACCCACGCAGCCATCCCCGGCCTGCGCGAGAGCCCCTGGGACGCGGCAGGGCCCAGCGCAGCCCGGCTGGCAGGTTGATTTGATGAGAAAGACAGCATCTCTATGACGATACTTGGCCGCCGATATTCCACTTCACACCTCAGCACGGCAGCAATTAACTTAGTTACTGAGGAGGAAAGTGTTCAGCATCTGAGTGTCACCCTTTGATGAGTCCCTGGGGTATTTTGGGGTCACAGCCCAGGGGCTGGCTCCTATAGGGCAGAGCTCTGCTCTGTTCCTTCCCCGCTCCTGGCGCTTGGTGCGTTACTAAGGAGACATGGCCGGTGGCACCTTCCACAGGCTGCTCTCCCCCTCCCAGGCTGATGAACGGTCTGGCAGGTGCAAGAGGCTCTGGATGAAGGCGCGCAGCCTGGCCCCGGGCTGGAGGGATCCAAAGCAGGATGGGGAGGGCACAGGTTTGCAATGCTGGGGGGTGATCTCCTGGCACATACACACTAGGGGGCAGATGGAGGCATCGATCCCCAGGCCAGAAGGGAGCGCTGCATCATCCGGTCTGAGCCGCAGAGCCCCGGGAGGGGGCATGAGCATGGGCATTTCCTGGGATGGACCTGCTGCGTCACGAGGAGTCAAAGAGCGTTTCCAGCTGCAGGAAGCCCAAATTAGCAGCCGCGAATGCCCCTCGGTACCAGCCCTTGGGCGGTCTGTAAGCGAGCCAGCAGCCATGCCACATGCAGTGCCGCACCTGGCAGGTGGGAACCCGCGCAGCTGTGAACAGGGGTGGTGTGCCGGGAGAGAGAGCCACCCGGCCGGGGCCATCCTCGGCCTACTGCCCCTGGCTCTTCAGTACCTGCGGCTCTGGAGCTCTCTGTCGCGCCTGGACGCCTGCCCCTCCGTCAGCACCTCGCTTCCCCGCCAGACCGGGCCAGGGAGGAGAAGGGGGAAGGTGTTGGCAGACAGAGCCCACTCAGGCTTCTCCGCTCAGACTTGAACCCGAGCCCTCCCAGCTCCGAGGTGCGAAGGCAACTATCACTTGAGAGCTCAGCGACACCTCCAGGGACAGGCAGGGAGCCCCGCACTCCAGCGCCAGACACCCAGGCTTCTTCCTGTGCAGAGGGCTCCCGGGCAGTGGGGAAGCAGGCCGCCGGCGGGAAAGGGGAGCACACCGACCGCTCGTCAGGGCTGCTATCTCTGCGCAGCGGCCCCGATCCCTGAGGCTCTGAGCGCCCCCAGCTGCTCGAGTAATGCCTCGCTGGCTCTTGGGACAGCTCAGCATGGGTGCTTGCGTGTCCGCTGTCCCACAACCAGCTGTTGGGGAGACCTTCTCCCCTTCCCCCACCCCGCCTGACCCTGCACAAACAGGAAGGAACAATTGCAAGCTGTGTCTGTGCTGGATCAAGGAGAGCATGCGCACGCACACCCCTCAAACCACCCTCTCGCTTCTGAGCACAGCACAGCCCTCTGCTCCGGGTAGAGCATGTGGGGAGGTGGGGGGCAGTACCCACCAATGCCACCCCTGAAGGCCAATCCCTGGAACCCTTTCAGGCCTGGGAGCATTTTATCTGACCAGCGCTCTCCTCTCCACCTCGCTGTCCCTTGACTTCCCCTTCCTCCATCCAGTCCTTTACTGGCGCTCACCAGACTGGGCGGCCCAGGTGAAGCCTAGGCCCCCCCCTCCGCCCCAGCATGCTGACCATAACCCCTCCGTCTCGGTCTGAGGAGGCTGGAACTGGGGGGGAGTGGGAATCAATGTTCTGATGAGCCTCACTGCTCAGTACGCTCCCCCTGAGCCGCGATCCCCAGAGATGTCACCCCCTCAGCATCTTTCCCACGCCGAGTGTCCCCCAGTCCGATCGCTCAGCAGCCGTCAGAGCTCCCTTCTCCACGCGGCAAATGGTCGTTTGCCGAAGGGCTTGTGCAAAGCGGGGCCCCGGTGCCTCTGCTAGCACTCAGCCCACTTTCAAGTGGTAGATTCATTACCCCAGCCGGCCTGCTGCCTGCGCACACACTTGTTATTGTGCAGCCACATTCATTAGGTGAACATCTGCTGCCACCCGGACCCCGTGCTACCCGGCCCGCGCATGTCTGGGGCCGCTCGTTTGCTTTTTCTTTCCCCCACTAATGAGCCTTTAATGTGCGGGCGGCCGGGCGTGCTCTCGGGGGCGCTTGTCTGGGCTCCTCTGTAGAGGTTTCATTTATGTTTGTTTGTTTGTTAAAAATAGGAGATGAAAGGGTGGGGGGGCTGGGGGGAAGGAGCCAATGGAGCTGCACTGATAGGAGAAGCAGCCAGCAGAGCGGGAGGGGGCCTGAGACCCACTCCACTGGGATTTACTCCGGGGGGAAGGTCACCTGCAGGTCTGTCACACCGCCAGGGATAGACCCCGGATCCGATTCGAGGTCCTGCTGCTTCCATTAGCCAACGCTCGCTCCTTCAGGTGCGTATTGGGAGCCCACTATCCAGCCCTGGCCAGCACAAGAACATGGTCACTGCAGCAACGTCACTGCACAAGCTGGGTCCCAACCCCTGATGCTGGGGAACAGCATCCCACCCCAAGTGAACCCCGGCCTGGTCTAACCAGACAGACCGCTGGGGACGGATCTGTCCGGGCAAAGGGATCAGTGAGCGGCCTTCCTTTCCCTGGTCCAGCCCCAAGTCAGCCCCTAGCTCGGGGCACTGACCTGAAGCGGTGATGCTACTGTCATCCCAAGCCTTGCTCCAACCCTCACTCCAGGGCATTAGAGACCAGCCAGGCCGCTCGCCTGCTTTTGAACAGTCTCGGGAGCAGCTTCCCAAGGGAAGGTTGCCTCCAAGGTGGGTATTTCTACATCGCTCCATCACTGCAGTACCCAAAAGCAGAGCTAGGAAGTTTCTTTCTCTTCCTTCCCTGCCCGGCGGGGAAATCCCTCAGTTAATTACAGCTTCGGGAGGCAGGTGGGAAAGGAATGCGAGTGTAGAAGTCACTAAGAACATCCAGACTGGGTCAGACCAATGGTTCGTCTAGCCGAGGATCCTGTCTCTGACAGCTGCCAGTGCCGGGTACTTCACAGGGAATGAACAGAACATGCCATTATTGAGTGACCCATCCTGTCACCCATTCCCAGCTTCCGGGAGTTGGAGGTTTAGGGACACCCAGCCCATGGCCATCTTGGCTAATAGCCATTGATGTCCCTGTCCTCCAGGAACTTATCTAGTTCTTTTTTGAACCCAGTTATATGTTTGTCCTTCACAACATCCCCTGGCAAGGAGTTCCACAGGTAGACTGTGCATTGTGTGAAGAAATATTTCCTCACATTAGTTCTAAACCTGCTGCCTCTTAATTTCATTGGGTGACCCCTGGTCCATGTGTTAAGGAAACACAAAGTTGCAGCAATGAGTTTTGCTGTATGTAGTTCTGCAAGTTAATGAGCAAGAGGTCCAGGGCCCATGTGCCCAGGAAGGAGGAATTGACAATACAGTTTCCTGCATTCTAAGAAGTGCAATTTAAATTCAGAAACCAAACTTCCCTATCCAGAACTGGTACTAGCCCGTTTATGGAACTGGTACATTTACTATTGTATGGTGCACCAGAGCTCAAAGGAAACCGTTCCCTCCCTGAAGCCAGGGTAGAGCAAAGCCTGTACCTAATCCAGTGTAACATTTCACCCGCCCTGTTCAGCAGAGTGAGGATATTTCAGGAAGCTCCTGGCCTGGGGCAATTCAGTAAGACAGACAAGGCCTCTGCAGATGACAGCACGCACGAATGCACACCTGATTGTGCTGTGCGAATGCGAGAAAGGAAAGGTAATGCGGAATCTGAGCCCTGCCTACAAAATCACAAGCCTCCATTCATCTAGCAGACGTGCCCGTCTCCTGGCCTGACTAAAGTTGTAGAAGGTTAAAATGCACCCTAATTTTTAATCCCCCTGCTTTAGCTCTTGCACAAACTGCTCCTGCTTTCTCCCAGGGCTGGTCTACACTGGCAATTTTCATTGGCACAACTACCACACCCAAGAGATATGGCTATGCCAACCTTAGTCTCTAAGGTGCCACAAGTACTCCTTTTCTTTTTTCTAACCCTGATGGTGACAGCACTAGGTCAACAGAAATTCTTCCATCAACCTACTGCCTGTCGGGGAGCTGGATTACCGACAGTGACGGGAGAACCCCTCCCAATGCTTATGTCTACACTGAAGCAACCCCGGTGATGTTCACAAGCCATTCTCCTCTTCCCTTACACTTAACCAGGGAGCAGAAACCATACCAGTTGGCCAAGGTGGCCAATCAAACGGCAATAGAAATGAATAGCGGCAAGTTCATATGGTGGCCACAGTTTGCCAACAGCTCGTCTGCTGTCATGTTTGAGCAGCAGGAACAAGTTCAAGAAAAACTCAGTTAATGAAAAATTCACAAACAAGATGCATGTGCCACATTCATCAGATAAACAGATTGCTGCAACCGTTCAACCAGTCTACCAGAGCCACTCTACAATACACCTGCTCTGTAAATCTTTCGGACAAACTTTTCTACAGAGAGACAGTTCAATTAAAAAAAAAACAAAATGAAAGAGAAAGTTAAGGTTGTGAAGCCAAGCACTCAAAAGTGAGGAAATGGCAGAGTTAAAGCTGCCTGTGGTGCCTTAACTCTGCCCTCTTGTGCATGTGCAGTATGATACAGTCAGTAATTACATCACCACCCGCTCTTTCCCCTGTAAGGACTCCTGCTTTGTTCAGGGCACTGGATGGGCATTGCTCAGTGAACGAGGCTGCAGCCAGTGTGATGTTCAGGGAGTGATCTCATCCTGCACATCACCCAAACCCAGCACTACACAAGGACCCTTTTCCTTTTGTTATAGGCCACCACAGCACCTGAGCACATCCCAGACAATAAGGCATTTCTTTTTGCAACACTCCTGGGAGGTCAGGAAGCCCTGTCCTTATTTTGTAGGTGTAGAACTGAGGCAGACACACACTACATGACTTAAGGGCCAACAGGCAGTCTAGAGCAGAGACAGGACTTGAACCCATCTCTCCAGTGCCTTAGTCACAAGGCCATCTCTTCCTGTGCACCTGTCTCATTCACTACACAACTCCTGCAGTTTACCTAACTTGCAGCTCTCTATAGTGCCCATTTCTGTAGTTTCTAAAGGACAGATTTTCAAAGGAATCCAGAGCCTAAGGATGCAGGTAAAGACATCTGAAAAATCCCCATACGCACCTATTTCCATCTTTGGGCCCTGGACACCTTTACAAATCTGGCCCAAGTGCTTAAGAAGGCAGGGGTGCTGTGAACCTCAGCCCAGTTCACGACAGCACCCTGCACCACAGAATGGTCTCCCGAGGGAAGTGCTGGAAAGCCTAGCGCTTGGGCAATTTAAAGTCCTTGGCCTGGACAAGATACTTTCAGAAACAACCCTGAGCTGGCCCTAGGAGAAATGGACGAGGTGAGATCCAATCAGCTCTCACTTTGCTGATTCAGTGGATGTTCTCACGTAAGAATATTCTGGCTCTTCTGCTTCCGGGACGGGTCTTTGAGACATCTAATGGGAGCGCGGTGCTAGTGCTCTGGGGCTAGGGGAATGCATCTAAGACAGGGCCAACATCTTATTCAGGCACTGAAGTTAGATAATCCTTGATGCATTTCCATTGGTTTAGAATCCTTTGGACAAACATACATTTTTTATTACGTTATTTTTAAAATACTCCAGTGGGATTTTGTTTTGTTTTTAACTCTTCCCCTGTGGTGTTGGAACACTGAGCACAACAGCATTACTAGGTCATGAGAACCAGCAACTGAAAGTGGCCAGGTGAGTTTCACTCTCCCAGTTGGGTGAAGTACAGAAAAGCAAACAGCAGCACAGCCGAAAAGTAAATTAGAGAATTGAAAATGAAAGATTGGACATACCTAAGGATACAATCCACCCCTGTTAAAATCAAGAGGAGTCAGATTGGGCCCAAAGGCAGAGTTAATTCATCCTGAAGCAAAAGCGTCCTTTACTCTTCCAAGGAATGTTCGTTATTTTCTGTAACTGTAATGTTTGGATTTCCAGAAGATCTTCTAACCAACTATAACCAAAAACAAGCAAGCATCTACCTCTCTGCACTCTGTTCAGCTGCTTTAGGTCTTTACCAGTGTTTCTTTGGGACAAATTTAGCCCAGCTCTTGGTCTTAATGCTACAAACAATATTCCACTCACTGGTTCCGCTTTTTAGATTAGTTGGATTCGTCGGCCTCCACAGCCCCTGTGTGGTCACTTTCTACAAATATTCAGCATACCAAATTTGTTGCTAGGAGAGTTCAAGGAAACAGTTAATTGTATGCAAACCAGAGAGCGTGGCCAAACCAAACATTTGAATTTATAAACCAAATATTCACTCGAGAAATCAGATTCTATGAATTATGCTCATCCACCAACCAAGGATGAAAAGTGATTCCGTGTAACCTGCGTCCAATCAACTAACCAAGAAAGCTGGAATGTGGATTTCAAATAGCAAAACACTTGAAACCAACCAATTGTGAATGATCTACAGAATAAACAAATTATTCAGTGCAAGGCATCTGGGTGTTTGAACACATCAATTCGAGAAAGTCATAAACCTGCCCTCCATTAATGGCCAACAGGGGAAGGAAGCAAAATTGACCTAATAAAATTATGCACAATGTAGCATTTGCCCCATTCTAGTTAGCACACTTGGAGAGAGCATTAAAACTGCCAAGTGACCTGCAGAGGAGACCAGTGGGGACAAGTAAGGGAAATAGAAGCTGAATAAATGCCCAGGAGAGGCAAGGCCTAGACATGCCACGAAGGGATATACACCCAGGAGCCACACCCATCCTGCACCCAGTTTATTTTCACTTTATCTTTGCAGCGTTATCCCGATGTTACTTTTTTCATGTACCCGGGGCCTGTAGGCTCAGCAGAGAACGCACGAGATTAGGAGTCTATGGAAGCATCTCCATCTTAAATGGGCCACAGTAGGGAGAAGTGTTCCAAGGTGCGGAGACTAACAAAGGGAAGGAACACACTGAGTTTGCAGAAACGGTTTTCATCTCCACGGTGCCCTGTTAGCAAAGTTCCCAGAGCCAGCTGGAGGGAGGCAAGCTTTTGGATACCGGGGGCAGTAGGGGGGCGGTGACACCAGAGGTGGAGGGGATGGGGAAAGAGTGTTGCCCTCTTTTCTTCTGCTTTCTCTGAATTGGCCCACACACACTTTAAATGGTCCAATAAAAAGATACAATTTCTTTACCTTGCCTGCTCTGGGACCCTGTGAGTTTTTGTTATCCGGGTTCCCGTAAGGTTAAGTTCAGAGGATAAACTGACACGCTGGGCTATGGGAAAAAGCCAGTTTCTTCAAATAAAGCCACGACGGTGCAAAAGGGACCCTGCTGGGGCTTTTATTTGGGAAAACAAACAGAAGTGGCACCAAGCCCTTCTGCTTTACGGACCAATTTAACTATAAAACCAATGTTCTCCCTCTCGGGGGTGAGGAGGGGAGAGAGACGGGGACATGACAATAGCCTGAAACCTTGGGGGGAAAGGACAAAAAAAGCTGTCTGTCCCCTTGTCTTTCTTGTCCCTGGCTCCTTTTCTTAGCACACGTGTGTTCTTGTAAAAACGATTAGATTGCAATTTGTATAACACGGTGACCCCCAAATTCAGACATTTAACCCCTTTTCTCTGCAAAGAATGTCAAGAATGTCTCTCTGTCTTTCTTTCCAACGGGAGGAGTGGGGGGGAATTCTCTCAAACTGTGATTTCTGGGCAAAGAGAAAAAAAGCCAGGGGACGAAAAGAGAGGCAGGGAATTCTCAGAGCCTCTTGCACCACTTGTGTGGGAATAAGCAACTGTATGGCTCCTTTTTGGACAGAGCTCTGGAGGTCTTCTTTAGTGGGGAGACAAAAAAAATGGAGAATCCCAATCAAAACAAAGCCATCTGTTTAAATGAGTGAGTGCTAACCAGCGGTAGAGGGGGTTCCTCATTCACTCCTTTCCATTCTTCTCCCTGGCTTCTGTTGATTCTCTCTCAACCCAGGGAAAAATAAAGATTGCTTGGGCTCCTGGGGATGAAACTGATCAATGCACTAGGCACTTTCACCCCCCCAACATACACACACTTTTTGCTTGTTTCAGGTGTTGTCAAGTTGTCATAAATATGTCTGAATGGAGTGAAAGGGCCAGTCTGTGCTCTAGGACACACACAAATCCAAGGGCAGAAGTTGGCCCCATGTTTGTTTGGAATAAGAAGTGGTTGAAGCTGCAGTGAGAACCTAGGACCATAGGTGGTTTAGCCTAAAAAACTTTCAATTGTGCTAGTGGGGAAGATGCATGGAAAGCCACAGGACAACACTGGTAAGGGAGGAGCCTATAAAACTGCAACCAGGGCCCAGAGAGGTGATGTTAAAATCACCATCAACAGAGAACAAAAGAGCCAAGAACTGGTTTGGGAGCTTTTATATAGACCCCAGGAAAACGTATCACATGTTCAGACAAGACTCATACCTTTGGATACAGCTAACCGAGAGATCGCAAGAGGGGCTGCACAAGAAGCTGCTGTCCAAGAGACATGGGAGATCTGACAGCTGGCCCATCGTACCCAGCATCCTGCCTCTGACAATGACCAATGCCTGATGCCTCAGAGGAAGGCAAGAAAAACTCAGTTAATGCCTGTGTGTCACCTGGGGAACTGGAGGGGTTCCTTCCTTCCTGAAATTCCTTCCTGATCTCTCAGGCAATCAGTTCGTGCCTGAAGGCAGAAGATCCATCTTCATTCCTAAAAGTATCCGTCTATTTTTCTTTTAACTAGAACTAAATCCGATCTCTCCATCTAGCTGAGTAATGCATCCTTTTTATTAGGACTATTTTGTGCAGTAATGTTGGAAGGTCCGAACCAAGATGAGGGCCCCGCTGCACTGAGCGCTGTACAAAGCACCCAGACAGAGGCCCTGCCGCCAACAACGTACGATCTGAACAAACAAGACACAGGGAAGGGAAGGGAACACAGGTCACATGACCTACACAAAGTCACAGAGCAGGGACAGCTGGGAGAGAAACCCCCACTCCACTAGACCATACTACCTTTTATTTAGAGTTTTGGGGACAATACGGGACTTCAGCTCCACAAATAATCCAAAGGACATACAATGCAGCATTAGAAACTGGGACTTTATTGAAATAAACAGCTATATGGAAAAACAAACATGCTCCACTCCAGCATGGCACAAGCCCAGACAATAACTAATCAGCAAAACCAAGGTACTGTAGGAGGTTGGGTGAATTCTGGGTCTACAGACATTTTTGAGTCCCTGTCTCCAGAGCCCTAAAAGGTGGCATCCATGCCAGGATGCTTACCATCCTACAATATCATTCCCGCCTCTTGGCAACCTCTATCCATTTTTGACTATCTAGAGGGAGACGACATAAGTGGCTTACTCTGGTGAGAGTTTCTACCAGCGAGCTCTCTCCCCATTTCGGATGTACTACATCAAAATTACTTCATTGGTTTGCTCCCCTCTCCCCCAATCCTAAAATCCTGGAGGATCCCCGAGGGCTTGTTTAAACTCTCCAAGCTGTAAGATTTCGCTTTCTGCAGGACTTTGGTGGAATTTACCAGAAGACACAGATCTAAAACTTCCATGGTGTACCAAAACCTATCAGTCGACATTAAAACTCTCTCTATGAAGAATTAGAAAATTTGTTAGTCTCTAAGGTGCCACAAGTATTCCTTTTCTTTTTGTGAATACAGACTAACACGGCTGCTACTCTGAAACCAGTTTAAAACTTGGATCTGATTCTGCAAACCCTTATTCTCCTGAGTACCCCTACACACCCAACGGGTGCCAGTGAATTAGTGGGGCTATGCCGAGTACAGTCTTGCAGGATTGGTCACCAGGCTTAGAAAAACTAGATTTAAAATTGGGAACCATCAGTAATGGTCAATTTCTCTCACTATTCCTAAAATGACTAAAGTGTCCGTCCTTAATCATAATATCCAGAAAGGTGAAGACACAAACATAAACACGCACCACCCCTGCTGACAGCTGCTCTGGTACTTTGGTCTTTATGTTAAAAGCTACAAATGTAGATAGGATTAATATGATTTGAGACGGAAGACACCTGTTAGTGCATCAACTCCACTCCCCTGCAAGAGCTGAGGGG
The DNA here is from genome assembly GCF_009764565.3 of Dermochelys coriacea. Taxonomy (NCBI): domain Eukaryota; kingdom Metazoa; phylum Chordata; order Testudines; family Dermochelyidae; genus Dermochelys; species Dermochelys coriacea. The sequence goes on from NC_050074.1 coordinate 124,738,117, forward strand.
GACCTGGCTCACGTTAACTGAACAGATACTAAACTGGATCAGTCAACATGCCAAGCAGCAGCAAATTCAGAAAGCTGCCGGTGCAGCTCCTTCGGGTGGCACGACCCGCGTGGTCGCTCCTGCTCTGTTTTCCTCGCACTGGGACCTAATCCCGGACACACACAGAGATGTTTTACTGAAGCTGCCTGACCTGCAGGAACCTTCCCCCACCCTCTCAGCAGCATGCACGGTGCACACACCTGGAACTCCCCTCTCCTCTACTCCCAGCAGCTTTTGTGAAGCCCCCCACTTTCACCTGGCTTTGTGCACGGCGCTAGCTTCCCACTGACATCAAAGGGGTTCTGCCTGGAACACCTGAAGAGGAGGCAGGGCACAGGAGGCCTGACTGGGTCAAGAAATGCAACTCTGCATCTTCCCCTCGGTGCACCCTCTCCCTCGCTCTTTTTCATCCCTTTGAAAAGGTGGCAGAGATAAATGGAGAACAAAAAAGCTGCAGCCTTCGTCCACACCACCCCTACCACTTAAGGGGGAAGGGACCTTTCCGAAAAAAAAAAAAAAAAAACCAAAAAAAACAACCCACATGTGCTCATACACAATGGCTCAAAAGGCCAGGCAGCACCAGCCCACTTTGTACTGCTAACAAGGGAAACCTAATTACAGGAAGAGGGCGAAGAGGGACAGATAAAAGGGATACAAAATTTCAACATCTGTTGCCATAAAGGGATAAGAAGTGGGGAAACGCAAAGTGTCAGTTTGGTGTCAGAGACGGCGTAAAGCCGATTTCAAAGAGCTTGCGAGATGGAGGGACCCAAAAGAGAAATTAGAGGGTTCTTTAAAAAAGAAAAGAAAAGAAAAGAAAGAAAAGAAAATAAAAAAAGAAAAGAAAAGAAGCTCCCACAAACGCTTTCAAAGGAAAGAGTTGGGATATTTAAAAAGGAAGAGAGAAGCAGCGGCTGTTTAACCTTAGCTCAGTTAACATGCCTTCTCCCGAGTTTCAGGGCCCATGTGCCTCTGGGGGAGTAGCACGCTGCAGGTTTACAAAAGGACAGCATGGTGCTTTGCATATTCCAAGTGTTCAGGACACAGGGACAGCCATACTGGATCAGAATAATGGTCCCTCCGGAACCCGCTGCTCCCCAGGCCGGTGCAGAGAACCCCAGAATGGACAGATCTTGGATAACCTGCCCAAGGGGTTAGCTGATGGCGATGCCTGGAGGCAGGCAGGGTTTCTGTTCTAAAAAGCTGTGGAACAGGTCATGCCTCACAAGCCCAGAGGGAGTAGGTGTGATTGAGCCAGTCATGACCCGAGGGCTCCTTACTTGCTGAGCAGCGATACTGAACTCAGTGCTGTTCCAGACAGACAAGCAGTCCTGGGCCACGTCCCAAGGAGTTCAGAATCTACACCAAGTGTGCTGGGAGACTCCAAGGAAGGTTCCATCCCACAGCACCTTGCCCTTCAAATGGGCTGGTGGCAGTATTTTTATAAGCCATGTTAGCGCCTGTCGAAAAAACAAGTTTTCGGGCAGGGTTTAACACGAAGAGGGCATGGGCAGCTGGAGGGCTGGGATAGAGAGGGAACGCCAGGTGTATGGCGCAACATGGAAACAGGCCAGAAGGGTCATACCCCATAATGGGCAGAGAAAGATCAAGTGCCTTGCTAAAGGGAAGTCAGAGGGAATCAGCAGGACAGCTGGGGTTAGAAGTCAAGATGAGCTGGATACCAGCCCTCGCCCACCTCCCGAGGCAGAACTTCAGAATTACCGATACTAAGGAGCATCTAGTCCTGGCGGAGGCAAGCCTGTTCCCTACCGTACATTCTTTGCCCTCAGTTTTGGCCACAAAACAAGACGCACCATAACAGCATTTCTCATAAGGACGGCGCTGTAGCATCCCCAGTGCACTCAGACCTGGCCGAGTGGAGCGACCCGCCAGGATTTCCATCCAAGAATTTTGTGGGGTAATTCCAGTCGTTCCATATCTGTGAAGGTGAGCTTGCAGGACACTAAGAGCCTCCCCAAACATCTTTGGGACCAGAGTGGCAATAGCGTCAAGCAACAGGGTGACTTCCAGCCACTACAGAACAAGGCGTTAAGATGCCGTGAGATCGTGGCTTTGTCCCGGAGGACAGAGTCTAAGGGGCAGCCTCAAAATACTCATTTGGGAACAACGGATGTTAGTCACGCCAGGGGAAAGGACCAGGTGTGTGCCTGCAGCTGGAATGTCAGCCAGAAGTCAGTGACTGAGCATTACAGGGTCATCCCACTGCCCTCGACTCCGTTTTGCAAATTGCCTCTGAGGCTCTGGTCCGATGCCACCAGCTGAACCTGTTTAGAACTAAAGATAGTTAGTGGGGAAGGAAGGGCCTCTCCTCCCCCAACAATATCTTCACCCCAAACTCCAGCCCACCCTGTGCAAGGCTCAGAAGGAGTTTCCAGGTGAAGACATTTGTCCTAGTCCCAGACACCCCATCCCAACAGGACACCCCAGAGAACAGAAAGGGCCTAACACCATATGCCAAGAACAACAGCTGCATGTATCAGACAAGGATTTATCCAGTCTGGAACTAAGAAGATCAGGATTCTCCGGTTATTTAGCTTTAAATCTTTTGTAGCAAGTTCCAACTCTCAGCTGTGGAGAATTCAAGAGACCACCCACCCCAAGGGAACAGGAATTCTCAGGAGACCACCACAGCTTAGTGTTGGACAACAGGAGCACTGACACGACAACTGGGGGCTGATCCATGCTCTGAGTTCCTGGGGGTGTCACTGTGAGAGGCAGAGGCAGGTGAAGACCTGTTCTCAGATCCACCCTGGGGATCTCCCGCATGCTCCACAGACAGGGCCCACCGGTCGCACTCCAGCTGGGATGGGTAAAGAGGGAAGAATCGGCCCGATGCGCTAGGCCCATTGGCTAGGCTGTCCCAGCCTTTTTGATCTACCTGTCAATCAGGCTTTGGCCTTATTGAAAGATCAAACTCCTTCATGCCTGTTCGTTACCTTAATCCTATTTTTCTGCACAGCTTTATTATCTGTTTGGGCTTCTCTGGGACAGGCTGTTGGATGACTACAGCCTTACCCTGGAGCCTGTCCCTTCACTCCTGGCAGATGCTTCCATTCTGAGAGGGAGCCAGGAGAAGTTCATGAGCACAAGAGGCCACAGCACAGCTAGGGTCTCAGAGCCTGTCCATCACCTTTGGTATCTCAAAGGGCACCCATCCCCTCAACATCTAAGCCCCCATCCCCTCAGCATCTAAGCCCCAGTCTGGAATTGAACAGCTCAGCATCTGGTTCACCAAAGATCACGGGCCAGGGTTAATTCTGGACAGCATCAATTATAGCAGGTCCTTTGTTTTTCTTTAAAGATATAATAAAACTGAAAACTTAAATGATCAACTACAACTATAGAATAGCAGCGTCCACAGCCAGCTGTGACAGACAGTGTCTGTAAATAAAAGGGCAGAATTGCTTCTCTCTCGGCCCCCAAACCTAACCCCCCAGCTCTGCCAGTGCACCTCAGTGCTGACAAACACCGCACCCATCTCTGCAGCCCTGGGGTCCCCACATAGACAGCTCTGCTCATGCCCCTCAATCCTAATCCACAGCCCCCCTGACATTTCAGTCCTGGACGACTGTCCCCCCGCCCTCAGCTCAGCCAGCACCCCTCAATCCTGATGTGCAAGGCCTCCCTCCCTGCTATTCCAGACCGAAGCGGAGCACACCCATCACATACAGCTGTGCTGTGCTATTATGATCTTGTCATACATGTGCTGTTCACTCCTCAGTACACAGAGACCCCCAGGCTGCCAACCTCAAACTTCCCTTCAGTGGAGTTCAATTGCTGGATTGGAACCCAGCCTGTCCAGAATCCTAAGGCAGTGCTTTACCACACTTTATTACACCCCAACAGCCCGCGTGCAGAGACCCAGACCATTAGCCTCTCCCACTTATTAAGACTGAAGGAAAGACACATTTAGGTGATCACATGAAATTACTATGTCACTATTCAACCCTTCACCACGGTGAACTACAAGCAGAAAATGCTAAGCAGAACTAGACCTCCAGATTTCCCTGTGCTCAGCCCCTGGCATCTCAATAGCATGAGAATGTTGGCAAATTGGAAGGAATTCAGATAAATGTAACTAAAATAACTCAATTGCTTGAAAGGGCAATTTAGCTGGAGAGAGACAGTATAGAACGTGTATCTTGACCAAAAAGCAACCAGAGAGGAGGGATGATATGAGATCTACAAGTACTTTCAAGAGACAGTATAGACATCACTGAGGAGGAACTAGTTCCTGTGGCACAAGCTAGTACAACAAGGACTGCTGGGATGAAATTAAGCAAAGGAAGATGTCGGCTGGATATCAAGGAACAGTTCCCACCAGTGAGATCTATTTGTCTGGGAGACAATCTCCCAGAGGAAAGGGTAGAAGTCCAGTTTCTTGGGGCGTTTAATGGGACTAGGCAAAGTTCTGGAGAATAGGCAGTAGGAAACACTCAGCATGGCAGGGATGCTGGCTGCGGTGACCATTTTCATCTCTGTCAGCTATGGGCTACTCCAAACATGGGAATTGACAAACTGGATCATACCCCAGGTCCACCCAGGCCAGTATCCTGTCTCTGACAGTGGCCACCACCAGATGTTCCTGGGGAAGGTGCAAGAAACCCACAGTAGCAGATGTGGAATAATCTGCCCCCCAAATCTATCCTGCTCTCTAACAGTTAGAGGTTGACTTAAGCCCTTAAAATAGGCTTAATACCCCTTCCTAAATGTGGTGGTTATTAATTATAACTGGATAGTCTTGATATTCATATAAATGTCCAATCCTTTCTTGAATCTTGTTACATTCTTGGCCTCAATTATTTCCTGTGGCAGTGAGTTCCACAGGCTAATTGCGTGCCTACAAAGTGTTTCCTTTATGGGTTTTGAATTTCCCACCTTTTTAATTTCATTGAATATCCCCCCTTGTTCTTGAATAAGCTAAATAAACTACATCAACTGGTTCAGAGTAGCAGCCGTGTTAGTCTGTATTCGCAAAAAGAAAAGGAGTACTTGTGGCACCTTAGAGACTAACAAATTTATTAGAGCATAAGCTTTCGTGAGCTACAGCTCACTTCCGATGAAGTGAGCTGTAGCTCACGAAAGCTTATGCTCTAATAAATTTGTTAGTCTCTAAGTGCCACAAGTACTCCTTTTCTTTTTACATCAACTGGTTCTCCTTTATCTGCTCAAGAAAAAAATTGCAGCCAGTCTGTTCTTTGTACTAAACAGGACTGGATCGTCAATCCCTTCACTGGAATGTTGGAGCATATACATGCTGAATCCCTAGCACTGGGAAAGAAGGGGACTTCCAGGGCCAAAGAAGTTGCATACTAACACCTGAATTCAAGTACAGTAAAAATGAGTTTCACACCATCTCTGCTGAACTGTATTCTGTGGAACAAAATCTCAGGGTATTTCCTACTCTCTGTACGATATCCATGTCTTTCTCTTTATCTTCAGAAGCTGGAAGAATATACAGGAGTTGTATGACAGCAAGGGACTTCTGAAATGTTCAATTCACTAAACACCCTGCCCTCAAGGATATGGCTAGGAAAAAGGTTACTGGACATGGTTAAGTAGGCATAAGGTTTGAAGCTCACAGGCTCATAGGAGACAAAGGTGGAAGAAGCCCTTTTAGATCACCCAACCATCTTTGCTGATACAGAATTATCCACAATTACCAGTTTTCTAGTGCTTTGTCAGTCATTTTAAGAGTCCCATGTCTCAGTCCTGGCTGAGATCTCAGGATATGGAATACTTTTCATGGGAAGTTCTTTAGATGTCCATCTTAAGTTTGTGTCATTCCCCCACTCCTTGTCTCTGACATCAGATCCCCTCCCTCCCTTCTCCCGCACCCCCGATTATCACCAAGCTCCCAATCTTGGCCTCTTCTCTGCACACTCCCTCTTGGCTTCACATTTGGTATGGAGTCCTTTTTTCAAGCTGAGTTGCCTCATGTCAACCCTGAAACTCTCACCTCACCCCTTATTCTGAGGAACTGAAAGTCACTTTTCTTGAGATCTCACCTCCACATGGCTGACAAATGACTAAGTTGGCAAACCACAGACAACAGTCAGGTTACAGGCAGCCTCAGCTGTGCATTTCTCCTCCTCCCCACAAAAAATGAAACATGCACAGTAAGGTCTGGCCGCATGCTTACCTCTCTAAGTCCCAGATTCTCAGAGGAGACGTGTGTCCACAGCAAGCTGTCCCAGTCACGAAGGAACTGTCAAAAAACAAAACAGCATTAGCCATCTCCCTTGGAGTGTGAAGAAGAGCAGCGCTACATGGAAAACATTTCTAATTCAGGGCAAGAAACAGCAGAGACACCAAGAACGTTGTGATTCGGTTTGTATTATCACAGTGCCTAGGAGCCACAGCCATGTGCTAGGTGCACGTACAAACACAGAAGCTTGCAATCTAAGCGTAAGACAAGAGAGAACAGATGGACTCAGAGAGACTGACAGGGGAATACAAGGAACCAATGAGAAAACATTGGTCAGTGTGACAAGTAGTGGTCTCAGCACACCAAGAGGCCTAACCATTGTCACGTTTTTAGAAGCATTGTGGCCAAGGAGTGTTGGGAGGAAGGATCTGAAGGAGAAGAATGGCTGGTTGCTGAGGATGTCTACCCCGGATCCCCCCGAGTTGGCCAAGACACACAGCACTGCAGGAGGAACCAGGACTGGAACAGCAGAGAATGCTGCAGGTCAGGATTTAGGAACTTTGGCAGAGCTGCATGGGGACCCCAGACTGGAAGAGCTGGAGTGCTGTAAGTTATAACATACGTGAGAAAGTGTATCCTCAACAGTGACGCTAGCACAATACTCAACGTAACTGTGTATAAACCCTGCATAACACCCTCCCCCCTGGTTACTTTCTGGTCATGCCTGGAATCAGCCAGCAAAAGAACGTGCAGCACTTTCACAGCGTAGTTACAGGCCAGAAGCATGGTAGAAACACCCACCCCTAGAACGGATTGGGCCATATAACTTGGCTTCATTCACACTTTCCTACAATGTCAGTTCAAAAATCTCATGTGATGAATACAGACCACTGATGTACTTCTGGGCTCCAGAGTCACTCTACAGTCCCTGGTCTTGAACCAATTTGATAAGGCAGGGACCCCAATCCCAGACCTCTAATTGCAGGAACCCAGTCATATGGCAAGTCTCACATGCTCTTGTGTGCCAGCCTCCATCCTGAACCAAAAATCATCAACTTATAACAAGAGTTGCTACAAGTTATCTTTCAGAAGGTCTCATCTGTTATAACTACCAAGAAGATACCCTCAAAATCACAATGATGGGCATTAGCTCAAATGCAGGAAATGGAGTCAAACCTTTAAATCCAGACTGGTATCAAGCTGAGCTTTAATGTACTCTGGGCTGGCACACGATGCATGGCAGCTGAAGGGACAAACTGAATAAGGAACCAGGTGTTTGTAAACAGCCAAGCTGTTAAAATAGCCAGAAAATTTTTTTTAAGAAGTCCCTTGGATTTAACTCACAAGTTTCAGCTGGGGGAGGGTCTCGGGCTGCTTTAACAAACTAATTAGTTCATCTTCAGCCTTCTGTGAGGTAGGCAAGCGTTATTATCCCCATGTTAGAGAAAGGGAAATGGAGGCACGGAGAAGGGAAAATGACTTGCCCAAGTCACCAAGCACGTGTCTGGGGTTAGAGCTGGATTGGAACCAGGATTCTCTGTCTTCTCGCTCTCTGTTTCAGCTGAAAGATCAACCTTCCCCTGGCCATAAACTAGCACCCACCAAATATGTTACCAGGAAGGGGTGGGGACCCGGCACCACGCACACTCCAACAGTTACAGGAGGTCGGGGAACGCCTCTTTAAAGTAACTGACAGAGGCCACCATGTCACTTTAACGAAAGAAAATCAGCACTGCATTGTTTTTCAGACGTGATTCAACATCACATGCTCTGGACCCGATATGCTGAAGGCCTAGCTTCCCTGCCCCATGCCAACCCTCACCGCCAGTTCCTTAGAGAAGAGCCAGGAGGGGTGTTAGAATGGGAAATACTGACAGGCTGTTAAGTACAGAGCGGCACAAAAGAGTCACTTCAACAACTCTGCAATTGACCGCCAATTTTGTAGGCAGCATTTTGGTCAATGAAGCCTAGAACTACATAGCTAGGTGTTGGGTTTTGTCTTTTTTTCCCCCTTTAACGTAATCCATTAATAACTACTAAAGCCAATTACTGTGGTTAGAAACATAATAGCAGCTCGGGAACCAGTCAAGCGGGCAATGGGTTCTTGAGATTTTTTCCTTTAAAAAAAAAGAGAAAAAACCCATGCAAACAAGAGAAGCCCCTTGCTTTGCAGACACAGAAGGTATGCAACAAGCCCCTTTGACCATGGCCACAGGTCTAAATTAGCATGGAGGTAAATCAATAGGAAGGGAAAGGTGGGAGGAACCGCAAACTCTAATCCCTGCCATTCTGACCGCCAACCAGCCTGTGGTAGGGATTAGGGAGCTCTCACTGGTCCTTTTCTCCTTACTCCCAAGTCGTCCCAACTCTCTAAAGCATCATCTAAAGAGAGCTGCACACTGTTGCTCCCCTGCCCGAAACCTGCAGCTTTCCTACTCTTCTGGGCCGTTCCACTCTAGTGCTCTCATACTAGATTGCAGCCAGAGGCTCCCCTACCCTTGCAGGGGCTTCCAATGTTCAGAGAGACTTCAATACCCGCCAGCCTAGAAGGACACAACCAGATTAACAACCGTTGCAGAAAAGTCTCAACTGCAAACAGCAGCGGGATGAGATTTCTCCCATGGGCAGCAGTGTGGCTCGGGGACTGTCATTGCAAAGATTAAAGAGAAGGATCAATATGGTGTCAATGGGACCAGTGGAGGAAGCAGACCCTGTTAATGACTGCTAGAGGCCAAAGAGTGAATGGAGCTCATGAAGATCTTCAGTGATGTTGGGCAAACCACTGCCCTTGCTCCACTGAACCTGGTCTATAGATAGAAGCCTTCAGGCTGGTTAGTCCGATTCCCTTCACCAAATCTAACTGTGTTCCAGGTGAAAGTGCAACACTGCAGCCAATGAAGTTCAATAATTTGATAAATACAAAGCAATGGATATTGGGAGGAAAAAATTAAGCTATTCAGATATCTAACAGGGTTCTATATTAATTATCAGCTCAGGAAAGGGACCTGAGGGTTACTGAAGAGAGGCGAGAATGACCAAGGGCTGGAAAAAGTCTGAAAAGATGGAGATTGTTACCTTAGAGAGGAGATATTAAGAGGAGACATGATATCCTCTCTAGAAATGCAGTGTCTAGAGAAGATACATGGGGAACTTGTGTTCTCCCTGTCACACAACATAAGAACAAGGCAAAGGGGGCATTCAATGATATTAAACAGAGGGGAAATTCTAACCTGATCAAAGGAAATATCTTTTTCTACACAACACGTAATTAGACTGTGGCATTCACTGCCCCAGGGAGCTGTTGAGGACAAGACCTGAACAAGATTCAGTAGGGATGGACATTTTATGTGAATAATCAAGAATATCCAGAGTTATATTTATAAGAATTTTGCAAGGGAGCTAAACCCTTCATGTTTCAGGGCTTAAGCCCATGTCTACCTACAGAAAAGAGGTGAGACTTAATGTGGGGGCAGATTACCCCACATCGGCTGTTGCAGGGGGCTTACATCTTCTCCTGGAGCACCTAGATCTGGCCCCTATCTAAGGCAGGACACTGGACTAGATGAACCTGGGATCTGATCCAGGCTGGCAATTCCTACATTTACTTAAACACAAACCCAGACATTCAGACGGGCTTTCCAACAGAGATGGTGCCTCTCAGGATGTTCCTCTTTCGCAGGACTGTGGAAATGTCAGTGGGGAAGACTCTTCAGTCCCATCCAAAGTGCTCCCTCCAGAAGTGCGAGAAGCGTGATGCTGTCGGGCACTCGTGTTCACGTCGTAACCGCCTAGTAGGGCCCACAGGCCAGCAGTGACTGCATTTCCATTTCTGCAACCGCCATTTCTGGATGGGAGAGTTGGGGACTTCACTTGGCACTTGTTCCCAATTATTTCACAAGCTGCACACCCCACCTGCTTTCCAATGGCTAAAGCAAGGAGCTTCTTTAGACTTACGAAGATTTTTATATTTAACACGGAACACTTTGGATGGAAAGAAAATTCAGGTCCTCTGAAAAACCCAGTCCATCTCCAGCTACAAACCCTACCTACCACAGAGTTTGCACTTCATGGGAGATCACCCCCTCCACAAAAGGGAGAGTATTCTGATGTTACCTCTGGAGGAGATGCAAAACATCTCACGGATTTGTGGTCATTAAAGATCCAATGGCATTTTTGGCAATAGTTGGAGTATCTTGGCTAAATTCCAGCGGGGGCCTCTTTAAACTCCCCCTGCAGTTTCAAATAATCACAGTCTCTCTCTCTTTACTTCCTCTCCTAACCTGCTGTGTTGACTGGCCAGAGATAGCTACATTTCAAAGGTAGGGGAAGCAATTCCAGCACAGACAGTTTGCAAAGCTCTTGGGATCAGTCATGGCTACAAAGACGGAAGACCCCTTTGCTGATCCATACCTTCTCCCCTGGCAAACTAAAGGCTTGCAGGATCAACTCCAGTTGAGCTGGATATGCAGGCTACACGAAGAGCTTCAACAACCTCAGGTGAAAACCCCCTTTTTAGCATCCAACCTGACACCATTTTGATCCTTCTTTTCTAACACTCCATCGTGCCCCAGGCTTACGCCCTTCCTCTGAACTGTACACAGATTGCTTCTCCAGCCCCATTCTGCTCTGGAGGTATCTGGAGTCCAGAATCCAGTTGACACGTGCAAGCTCCTTTTCTTTCCTTCTCCCCTTCCCTCTGGAATTGGACCTCGTTTCATTTTGGAGATGATTGTATACGGAGAACCATCAAACAGGGAAACAAAGGAGTTATTGCTCCCCAGAGCCCGGCAGCTGGGAACGGGGAGGGTCAGGCAGGAAGATGTAGGCAGATTGTGACACAGAGACAGGGGGCGGGGATGGGACAAACGAAAGGGGAATAAGAGGCATATGGGGAGGAAGAGAGTCCAGAGAGAAGGGGAGTGAGAGTCTCAGAGAAGAGGAGAGAACGCGGGAGAGGCTCTCGGTGTTGCAACGCTAACCGCACAGGTCTGTGGGTTGTAGCCTTTGGATCAGCACTGCCACGCTTTGGCAAGGGAGGCCACCGGAGCTGTCAAATCCTTCACCAACGTGCCCATCAATTGTATTCAGCTCTCCCCGACCGGCACTGGCATTTTAATTACTGTTGGGTAAACTAATTTGTACAAATGAAGGCAACTTTGCCTAATAGAATATGCAAGCTCTCTGACCTCTGACCGGCAATGACACAAGATACAAAGGAAGCAGAGGAAGGCTTTTTATCGGAGCCTTATTACTCTCTATTACTCCAATTAGTCAAGCTCCAGTGCTCCTAATTGGGGGAAAAAATTGCAATTAAATCAATTTTTGATGGGCTGAAAGTGGGTTACCGAACCGCCCTGCCTGTGAAACACTGATATTATAGCAGCAAAGGTCAAAGTCTTTGTCGGCACCTGTGGGGCCCCTGCCTTCCCACTCCCTTCCCCCAAACCACTCGACGCTCCCCCCTACACACAGCCTGCAAAGCCTTAGCGAATCATTAGAACATGTCATGTCTGATCGCTGCTGCTGCCACTAGCCGACTAACCTAATCAGTTGACATCATTATGGAAGGTAACTCCTAAAGCATGAATATAGTGCTAAGGTCACACAAACTCGGTGCAGCCCCTGCTGAAGAGCTGGGGTGGGGGAAGAAGGGGGGGGAGGTTGGGAGAAGCAGCTGCAACAGTAACAACATTGTGAAAGATGGGAGGGGAGGAAAGAAGAGTGGGGGAAATCTGCATAGGAGATTCCAGCACCTTGAAGCATGAGGCTTTTCCAACAGGACAGACGCACACAAAAGGGAGAGATGCAGACCGGCCCGGGAGAGAGGAGGCTGCTTTCTCTCAATGTCACTCACCGACACAGCAGCCTTTAATTTTATTGATTAACTGTGGCTTTCCCGCTCCATGTGGAAGGGCGTGCAGCAGCAGTCTAACAGCGGCGACTGTGTCAGATGGACACCATGGTGGGCTCTCTCAATTTCTCACCCAACAGTAAGCATTGCACTGGTTGTAGGCAGCAGCACCCATTTAGAAATCTACAGCTGAATTCAATCAGGACATTTGCATGTCCAAACTGGACTGTTATTAAAAGGTCATCCCCGTGCGCCACGCACCACTGGTGCGTTACTGTAGGGTGGGTCACAAGTGCTGAGTTGCAAGTACTAAGCACTCGTGCGGTTCTCAATGCAGATCTCATTGCAGGCTTGCAGCTTAGAACTTGTGATCCTCCCTACAATAACACTGATGCATCACGTGTGTTATGGCAGGGTTGATTTTGAAGGCAGGGTTCGCACACTAGTATCATGTGGTAGGACTACTCAGGAGAGCTGGGCTGCACATCGTGCATTACTGTAGAGTTGCTGGTTGCCTGACACCAATTTATTTAAGGTGCAGTGATATACAGGAGATCAGACTCCATGATCTGGTGGTCCCTTCTGGTCCTAAACGCTGTGACTCAGTGGCTCTTGCAGAACACAGCTTCCCATCTTCTCCATGGTTTAGGGCACACTTTGCATAATCAAGTACATGCTCTAGTCCCTCCAGTGGCTCCCAGTCCCCTTCCACTGTCAGTTTAAGGCCTTGGTCTAATCTTCCAAGCCAATGATATATCAGGTCTCAGCTACAGTGCAGACTGCATCCTTGGCGATGAACTGCAACTCTTAGGACACTTGTGGTCCTCTAGGACAATGCAGATCATAAAACCCCAAATGAAGGGTGTAAGAATGGAGGACAAGCCAAGCCAAAAGCCAAGCCAAGAATCCAGCTGTGGAGAGCTTCCATAGGACACTGCACAAGTCCGGGGCCCAACCACTGCAAAGTCTTCCACTTTGAAGACACTTTTCCTCCATGACCAGAACAACATTCACAACCAACACTCCCCAACTTCTTCAAAGCCCAACCTACTCCAACCAGAGCTTTCTAAAGTCGCCAGAGAGTCCTAAAAGTGCACTAGAGCAGCAGTTCTCAAACTGTGGGTCACGACTTCATTTTGATGAGGTCACCAGGGCAGAAAGCCCCAGCCTGGCTGAAAGCCCCAAGCCCGGAGGCCCCTAAGCGGGGCTGAAGGCCCGAGCCCCAAGTCCAGCAGGGCTGAAGGTACAGCATCACAATTTTTTCTGAGGAGGTGGGGGACGGTCACGAATTTTTTTTTTTAATCCAAATGGGGTCACCAGCACAAAAAGTTTGAAAAACACAGCATTTGCTATTGCCAGTCTAACCAACACAGAAGGCGCCCAAAATGACAATAGAGAATACATACTAGATACAAACTGTTCAGAGAAAAGAGACAAGCATGTGCTTTGGGTAGAAAAAACACAGTTTTCAAGAAAATAAATTAAAACACTAAATTAAGGTCAATCCTGAGCCCTTCTGATGGCCATCAAGCCCACAAATCTCTCTCTATAGCACTGCTAACATGCCCATCACCTTACGCTCTGGGTCTCAAAGTCTACAAAGTCTCCTTAATCAGTAAGGAACAAACTGAAATATATTCAACAGAGAAATAAAGGCAAAATTTAATGAAGCCCTCTAGCATAGAGAATGGCCAAGTCACTAAGCCAAAGGTGACGGCATTGAGACAAGTGGGTATTTCCCTTATCATTCACTATGAAAGGAAATGTATCCTTCAGGCTCTCCTCTGGTGCCCGCTCAAGTCAATCAGAGTTTTTTTTCCCATTAAATACAGAAGCAGGACAGCAGGTGAACAGGCCCTGAGCAGTCCTCCTTCCAACAAAATGGCCTCACGGGAAGTGTGGAAAGGTGCAGCAGCAAATGAAAAGAACATATTCGTCCTTTGGCCTGGATTCTCCGCACCCGCTGTGCTATGCTCAGACACAGCGAGTTTCCCTGCACAGAAGGGAGCCTCCAGCAGCCATCTCTGGCCAGGTTAAGGCCACTTTGTGCAGCATAACTAGCCCAGGTGGTCTTAGTGGACCAGAGAATCATTAGCATTGGAAACTCTCACAAAGGTCCATCAATGGGAAGGGCAGCTGTACTGAAAGCTTGACAGTGGTTAGGGGGCCCAGTTACCCCTCTATGGAAGGAAACGGAACAGTAGCCTGTTTAGGACAAGAAAAATAGGAATGAAAATGCTGGACGAGTTAACGGCACATGACAGAACTGGCCAGAACTTAGAATAGGACAGCATCTGCCTGCCTGCACCACTTCCCTCACTGCTCTGCCAATGCACCTCCGGTTTCAACAGCAGCAGCCCCTGCTTCACAGAGTTGGGTTCCCCACAATGTTCTGCCAGCGCATCTCAGTCAGGGTCCACATCACTCACTCATTCCAGTGCGGGGGCCCCAAGCACAGCTCCACCCACCCACCTCAAACTCAGCCTGTAGCCCCCTTTGGTACTCCAGTACTGGGCCTCCAGGACAGCCCAATGCTCTTCTTTCGTTTTAATTTGCTTGGCAACATACTTGTACGTTATTTATCACCAAAGGGTGGTGGCAGCTGGAGGTGAACGGCCCGACTGGTCCCATGAATGGAACAGTGGACACTGGGCATGTTAGAAGTTGCTCCCTTAAGCCCTATGCAAACGTCACAGTATTTCCACAGCCAGCCAGCCAGCTCAGGGTTGAATCGCGTTCCCCGACATGCATCGTAAATTGCACACAGAGAAGCTACAGAAGAGCACTGCCCAGTCGCAGTCCGGGACTCTCAGCGTAAAGAGGAACCAAAGCGTGTGCGAGGATACCCAGTGAGCTCTCAGAATTTACAGCCTCTTCTCCCCACACGAGGAAATGCTGCACTCTGGCAGAGAGCACTGAAGACACAGGCACAGAGAGACAGGCTAATAACTCACGCTCATGCTGCGTTCTGCCCCGCGCGCCAGGCTGGAAAGCTGGTCCCCAGGACGTGGGCATTTGCATTTCACACTGAGAAGTACATTGTGGAGATGCTGGAAAAGCCATAACCTGGAGGTCTGAGCTGGAACAGAGAAGCCTCACATTCAAGGTTGGACTCAAGTCCATTCAAGAAATGAAACCCTTGCTTCACTGTTTAATGCAAACGGAGTTGTCGTCTTGACCTTTCCATGCCTCCTTTTCTTCTCTTTAGCTATCTGAGTCGCTCTCTTGGTCGCTAGCTCCCATAATTTTGTCCCTCTCCGGGTCTCCATTCCTCATCAAATTTTCAGAAAGCCTTGGACAGGAGGGCCAGAAGAATCTCCACATAGCCCATTTGCTCTGTCCCCCAGCACTGCAAAGGACAGAATCCTAATGCTATGCCTATGCGCTGATTCACAGAACCCCAAATACCTCCAGCCTCAGGGCCTCAACTGTCTCCAGCAATAATTCATCCCTGTGTAGCATCATTTTCCTACTGCTCCATTTTCCTTCGGTCTACACCTGAATGCTCCCAACTTCTGGCTTCAGGCCACAGCTCTTTAATTCACCATCCACCATGATAAGCCTGTTCCTGCATGGCTCACTGTATCTGGGAACACTATTCACAGGGAGAAAGCAGATGTTTGGCTCTGTAGCCTGCAAGAAGCAAGTCAGCCAATGTAATTCCTGTTGGACCGCAGCAGCCACCAGGTGCTACTCAAGCTCTCTCTCCACAATATGGAAGCCCCTTACACGTGGCTACTGAGCCATAAAGCCACTACCCTCACTGCCTGGAGGTCTCTCCCCAGCAAAGGATCAATCCATGTATGAGGACTAGAATAGGAGTCCAATGACAGGTGGCCACTTGATTTTATTATTCGCAAGGGCAAACTTCAGTTGTTTGCATTTATTGTATTCCTTTCCCCCTCACATTCCCGGACAGCACGTGACTTTTTAGACAGTAAAGTTCAGGGGAGGACCACGTTTGGACAGCACCCAGACAACGGGGACCTGACCTATTCATCTGGGAGCTCTTTCAAATGAATATCTAGACAGTGCTCTTCACCCTGCTATCTCCACGCTTTAGAATGTCTACAAGAACTCCATTAGTAGGATCTGCCCACACTAATCCTGCTTTTAGCCAGCAACAGTTACTTAAATTCATACATCGGAACTATTTTAAAGGGAAAGTTTATCATAAGTATATACAAAGTCTGACATAACTACTTTTCATATAAAAAGAAAAGGAGTACTTGTGGCACCTTAGAGACTAACAAATTTATTTGAGCATAAGCTTTCATGAGCTACAGCTCACTTCATCGGATGCAACTTTTCATATGTGGCTTGAAGATCTTGCACAGCCTCACTTGATAGTTAATGGCTGTTTTGTACAGAATATAAGTACTCCTATGGCATCTCCAGCATCCCATCCTCAGCCACAATCCCACAAAGTCTTCTCCAGTCCTAATTTAAGCCCTTTCTCTCATAGCTTTAAGAAGTGGCAAATACCCACTAGGCAGGATATCCAATTCCACTTCATCCCACACCCACCTCTTTCCGCTCCGTTTTCTTGGCTTTAGAGAACAATGGGCTGCTGAAGGAAGCTCCACCATGATGGCCCCCACTGTCCCCTGGCACCCGAGACCTGCATCATCCTCATCCCGAGAGACATTCTAACGAAAGCAGGCCAGGCAGAGGGACCCCCCAGATGACATCACCACCTCTACTGATTCATTCCAGCTGAATCCCAAACACAATGGGGGATATGAGACTGTGTCTCTTCCCACCACCACCCCGCACCTTCCCCCTGCCAAGAGTCCTTTTCCTTCCCTACCTTATTTCTTCTCTTTCCCATCCCTCTCCTTTTTCCTTCTGTGTCATAAGTGTCTGGCTTAGCCAACCAAGACCGCTTATTTTGCGACACTGCTGTGAGCCTGTGATCAGAAAGGCAATTAAAACCAATGCCCTAAACAGCCCAATACTAGTACGAGTTTTCCAGGTCTCGGAGTGGCTGATCAGACTGGGCCAGTGTTTCTCCAGCAGTGAGGTTACAAGTGAGGGTCAACACTAGAGCCAGAAGCTGCATTTTCCACCTTTGCTGTTCTTTTCTGTGTGTGCGCACACATGTCTGTCTGTCTTCTAGGAAACTGAATCAGACTAACAATAGCCACAACAGCTCCAGCTGAACACAACTAACTTCTTCTCTTTTCCCCAAAAAGGACAATTAACATCTTTGATACCACCTGCGAGACTGTCAAACAAGGGGGGTTTTCCTTCTAAAAATTCTCTCCAGCCAAAGGGGAAGGGGATGTTGAAATAAAAGCCTTCATTAGCACTTCACATTTCAAATGCTTTAACTTTTTTTCCCCTTCTTTTCTGCATCTTTAACAAAAGATTTAAGAGAGATTTTTAATGCTGTGTTTGCCATGGTCCTAAGCAGACTGAGGTCTCTGTGTACCAAAGCCTGAATCTGGTTTAAAGATGTTTAATGTTGGACGGTGACTTGGTTATGTTAACACCTTTGGTCCATATATTCCATCTACATTAATACAAAATTATTATAAAATATTAATACGAAAGGTAACCCTCTGTTTGCCTGTTAGGTTCATTCCCCCTGGGGCACCTGGCACTGGCCACTTTCGGAAGACAGGCTACCGGGCTGGATGGACCTTTGGTCTGACCCAGTATCACCATTCTTATGTAAAAGGTCAGTCCATTTTCAAGATTTTGCCAACACTTAATATATCTCCACACAAATGCCATGTCATTGGAGTTACAACTGAAGACGTATCAGTATCTGATGTGTTAAAACCACCTTACAGGACCGTTGTAGTTCTCAGATAACCTACAAGACTGAATTTCTTGGGTTTCCAGTGTTAACATTAAACTGAAAAGAAACCTGAACATATGGAAGCAGGGAAATGACGGGGCCAGGGGTGGCATGCACACAACCTGAACTCTGCTCTGTAACAAGGCAGTGGAAAAACAAAGAAACAGAGGCATAACAGCTTCCCTGCATCCACTAGAGAGCTCCACCCTCTCCACCTGTGTGCACCGTCCACAGAGTCATTTGAATAGCCTCCCAATAGGTAAATCCCGCACTGAAGGCCACTCTCCAGTCGTCAGCATGGCGCCACGTGTCACCAAATACACCGGCATCGGTAAAGGCAGGGTTAGCGTACCCACACCCAGACAGAAACCTCAGCCCCAAGTGAGCAGGCTTGAATTAAATTATTTCAATGCCGTTCTAGCGAATTTCCTAAGGGTGGTATTTTTAAAAGATAAAACTAACAGTAACCAAATTCCATCACGCAACACTATGAGCTGAACGGCAGCAGAATGAGCACCCTAGCCAAGGTGCACAGAAATTACTTGTTCCATATGCACTGTTCAGCATTGCATGGGGTGAGGTAGGGTTCCTACAGACCACTGCATATCTCCCACAGATCCCAAAGCACTCAGCCCCCAACGCTGACCACAGACACCCACTCCCCTCCTCCTCCGGGACTCAGCCCCCAACACCCCCCTCTCCCCTTCCCCCCAGGGCTCAGCTCCCAATGCCCACCACACCCACCTGCTCTCCTCCTCCAGGACTCAGCCCCAACACCCCCTCTCCCCGGGGCTCAACTCCCAATGCCCACCACATCCACCCGCTACCCTCCTCCTCTGGGGCTCAACCCTCGACACCCACCACACCCACCCACTCTCCTGACCCCCTTGGGGCTCAGCCCCCGACGCCCACCACAAACACACTCACCCGCTTCCCTTGGGGCTCAGCCCCCCACGCCCACCACACCCCCCCTCTCTCCTGCCCCCTTGGGGCTCAGCCCCTGATGCCCAACACAAACACAGTTACCCGCTTCCCCCGGGCTCAGACCCCAATACCCACCATGCCCACTCGCTCTCCTCCCCCCCTTGGAGCTCAATGCCCAGCACACACACACACCCAGGGCTCAACCCTTGATGCCCATCATGCACCCACAGTCTTCAGTGGCTCCCCACTGGCTAAGCACTGTTGCCCTCTCCTCACACACTGCATCTCCAACAGCACCCTGAGCCCCCCTCGCCCCCGATGGATCCCAGCGCTCAGCGCCCGGTGCCCACACACACAGCCGTACAAAGAGGCTCTGAATTACATCGTTTGAGTTTCCCAAGCCTGCCCAGGTGTAAAGCTCCAGTGATTCCTTTTCCTTTATTTACTTGTCATTTTCCCTCTCCTCCCTGCCTGCCCCCCCAGGCCCGTTCAGGCCACACAATGAGCTGAGAGATTGGGGTATGCATTGAGAGACAGAACCAGAGCTTGCAGCCGAGGTCCCCCTCATGAGAAAAGGAAAAAAAAAAAAGGGGGGGGGGGACAAATTCTAAGAAGCCGTTTCTAACACCCCCATCCCCTCCCATGAAATGATTTCTATTAATTGCCTGGTGGGAATGACTTATTTGGGTGGGGGAGGGGGGTTCTCCCTCCACCCCTAATTGGTTTATTGAAGTTTAACAGGGCTTTCACCTGGAGAAGCTAGTAATTATTCCCTTCACTTCGCACTCGTACCTGTAGCTTCACACTTAGCCCCGGACTCGCTCGGCAGGGAGGGTTTTGTTCCATCTAACTGCAGGCTCCACACAAATGGCCCCAGCAGTGAGAGAACGAAGCAAAGTGGTAATTTCCAGCCTGGCGTAATTAGCCACGGTCCTTTCAGCCATGGCTGCTGAATGGCAGGGTCCGCTGGGGAGGGTGCGCCCTGTGGGAATGGCGGGCTGGGGGCTGTGCTCAATAGGCAGACAAAAGCGTTTTGGGGGATCCAGTCTGGTCCACGCTGGAGGAGGGGGTGGGAGCGGGTGGGCCGGCTGGCAGAGCAGTGACCCCTCAAACTATGGAGTTTACTCAGCCAAGGCCATACTGAACCCCCCCCCCCACCACATGTACCCCTTCCCTGGCCTTTAGCATGGGCAGAAGCAGAGACCCCCACAACAGGGACAAAGGAAGAACTCCTGAGAAGAGCCCACTGGGAAGGTATGGGGGTTAACAGTCTTACAGAGAGCCCTGTTGTGTGTACTCTCACTTCCAAGGGGCAGCGTTTCAGTAGCTGACTGGACTGCAGAGGAGCCAGGCCTCTGAGGAATGGAGGAGAACACAGGTCCTATATAGGACAGTGACGATACATAGTCTGGGAATTAGTGACAACTCTCAACCAAAGAGTACCAAGGGACCGAGTGGCAGGCTGCTTTGCATCCTCCAACTTCTGCCCCAGGATCCCTGGTTCCCATCTCCAATCCAGCTTTTCGCTTGGTATGGAGATGGAACTCAGGGAGATACTAAACATGGAATCCTACTGCCTTGCTTTTACTGAGACAAGGCGGTGAGGTAATGTCTTTTTTTGGACCAGCTTCTGGTGGTGAGAGAGAGACACAAGCTTTCAACCTCCAAAGAGCTCTTCTTCAGGGCTGGGAAATGCACTCTGAGGGTTCGTCTACCAGGGATAAAAACCCGGCGGCACAGCTGCAGCTGGCTCGGGTTACGTCACTCAGGCTCACCGGGCTCAGGCTGTAGGGCTAAAAATTGCTGCGTAGACATTCAGGCTCTTGAGACCTTCCACCCTTGCAGGGTCCCAGAGCTCAGGCTTCAGAACTAGCCTGGAAGTCCACTCAGCAATGAAAGAGCCCCGCAGCCCATGTCAGTAGGCACAGGCCAGCCACAGGTCTTTCTTTGCTGTGTTGTGGATGGGGACTGAGAGGTCAGATATGGAGTGATCATCTTGTGAAAAGTGTTCGCCCACAGGTGACAGGGTGTTTTTGTCTTTTATCATTTTTCTGTAAGAGCTCATTTGAGAGCATAGGGATTGTCTGGTTTCACCCACATAGTTGCTATTGGGACATTTAGTGCACTGGATGAGGTACAACACAGATTGCAATAGGCATATGTCGGACCCATGGATCTTGAAAGGTGTGTAGTTGGGGTGTTGATCATCATAGCAGTAGAGATACGTCAACAGGTTTTGCATCTGCTGTTCTGGCAGGGTCTGGTGCCGCTTTGAGTTGGTGTGTTCTGGTCTCTGAGGAGCTTACTTCTGATGATGAGCTTGAAGAGATTGAGGGAGTTGTTTGAAGGTCGGATGGGGGAGTTCAGGATAATGTCTTTCAGGATGTCGTCCCCATCGAGTACGGGTTGTAACTGTTTGATACCCCGTGTGGGTTGTGGGGAGGGGTGGTAGGTGAGAATTAGGGGTGTGCGGTCAGAGGTGGCTTTATTTCTGTTATTGAAGCAGGTTCTCTCAGGATATTTGGGTAGCCCATTTCATGACGCGATCTACTTCTCTAGTGGTGTCCTTGTTTGGTGAAGGCGGTTTACGTGTGTATCCAGGACTTTCTCTTCGGAGCATGCTCTGTGGTGTCTGAGTGCCTGGCTGTAGATAACCAATTTCTTGGTGTGTTTGGAGTGGTTACTGGACCTGTGAAGGTAGGTGTGGCGATCCATGGGCTTCTTGTATATAGTTGTCCATAGAGTTCCATTGCTGAAGCAGATTATGGTGTCCAGGAAGTTGATGGGGTGTGTGTGTGTGTGTGTGTGTGTGTGTGTGTGTGTGTGTGTGTGTGTGTGTGTGTGTGTGTGTGTGTGTGTGTGTGTGTGTGTGTGTTCTAGACAGAGTTTAATGTATGAGTGGCTGAAGTTGTGGTGGAAATCTGTGACGCAGTTTAGGTCATCTGTCCACAGGATGAAAATACCATCCATGTTTCTCAGGTGTATCATTGGTTTTGTGGTGCATCTGTCCAGGAATTCTTCCTCAAGGTGGCCCATGAAGAGGTTGGCATATTGGGGAGCCGTCCTAGTACCCATGGCTGTTCCCATAGTTTGGTCAAAGGGTTGGTTGTTGAATGTAAAATTATCATCGGTGAGGATGAAATGGATGAGTTTGGGGTGGAGAGCTGAAGGTTGTTCATTGTCTTGTAAATATTAGAGACAGGCAGCTATGCCGTCATGGTGAGGGATATTGGTGTATAAAGAGGTGACACCCATGGTGCCAAGGATGATGTTCTGAAGGCGGTTGTTAATGGTGCAGAGTTTCTGGAGGAAGTCAGCTGTCCTGGAGGAAGCTGGCCCTTTGTGCAGTGAGTGGTTTGAGTGGCTAGTTTCTATGAGTCCCGGTATTCCTTCAGTCAGAGTGCTGTGGCCAGATATGATTGGTCTGCTAGGTTCCCTTGTTCGTGTCGCTTGGGGAGCACGTAGAAGGTTCCTGTGGTGGGATCATGGGGGTGAGACTGTAGTTTCTTTCAGTGTTGTTTGGGGAAGGATTTGATTATATCCTTAAATTCCTGAATAAACTGTGGCATGGGGTCTTCTTTGCATTCTTCATAATAGGTGGTGTCAGAGAGCTCTCCGTTGGCCTCATTAATGTAGTGATCACTATGATGGTGCCCCTTTCGTCTGCTGGTTTGATCACCATCTGCTGATTGGATTTCAGGGACTGTCTAGCTGTCCTCATGGCCATGGAGAGGTTGTGGTGGATGTGATGTTTGTTAAGGATTTCGCAGTCAATTTCTTTCCTGAAGTAATTGATATGATAAAGAATGTTGTTTTGTCCATTGTGGGGTATCCAGTCAGACGATTCCTTCTTCTCATGGCTATCGCTGGGGACTGGCTATTGTGGGTGGTCACTGTTATGAAAGAATTCTTTGAGGCAGAGTCCGTGGAACAATTCTTCCAGTTCTCCACATGTTAGTATGTCATCAGGGTCTGTGGTGGGGCTTTTTTACTGAGTAACTTTTCAGAGTGGCACCTCACTTATCTGGCCTTCATTCCACTGTTGGCTTCCTGTCCTTTAGGATCTAGGTATTCCTAGAATTATAACTCATCAAAAACTATTTGAAACCAACACCCTGCAAAACAAACATAAACAAGACAAATCACACTGCTTTCAGATGCATTCCTTCCCACCTCTGGTCTGCGATATGTCAAAACTTAGATTGCTTATCTACATGTATTTAAAATGTACCCATCACCATGGTATTTAGGAACCACTGTGGTTACCTAAACTCCTCACTCAGCATTTTGTAGACCTGTAGTTACAGGCAAGTTTAAAAAAAAAAAAAAAACACACCACCTCAGAGCTGGTGATCCTAACTGATTCACAAAACCTGTCTGTTTCTCTGGGATTTTGCTGCTTTTTCTAAGCAGCACAAGAGCAGAAGCAGCACCATCTTGCTATATTATAGGTTTCAGAGTAGCAGCCGTGTTAGTCTGTATTCGCAAAAAGAAAAGGAGTACTTGTGGCACCTTAGAGACTAACAAATTTATTAGAGCATAAGCTTTCGTGAGCTACAGCTCACTTCATCCGATGCATCCGATGAAGTGAGCTGTAGCTCACGAAAGCTTATGCTCTAATAAATTTGTTAGTCTCTAAGGTGCCACAAGTACTCCTTTTCTTTTTGCTATATTATGAAATTCTAAGGATCTAATCTAGCAGCCCTTGTAGTTCATGTCTTCCACTAGCAAGCAAAAGATGTCCCCATTTGAATGCTCACTCCCTGTCATGCAATGAGGACCACATACTCTGCCTCTAGGTGAAATGGGCTTTCTCATGTTTTATTGCAATGCTCAGTGGCTTATCCAGTGGTGAAGAGGGACGTCCAGAAGGGAGCTCCAGATAGCTATGACTCATCTGCACGTGGGTAGGCTGGGCATATAGGGGGAAGGAGAGAGATCTTCAGAGGAGATCCCCAGAAACCAAAACATTTAGTAGCCAGGCAGGCAGGCAGGCAGGCAGGCAGGCAGACTGAACATCTTAGGCACTGTGTTTTGGTTTGTCTGTCCCCAGCAGCTCCCAATAACAGGGTTACGTAGTACTTGTACTACGCCCTAAACACAAACACGATGATTAGCAGTGTAATCCCACCAGCAAGCCAACCATTTGCTCCAGGGCACACAAAGCATCAAACATAAAAGTTTTACAAAAAACTCTTTTGTTACAGAACCTAATACCAGCCGGGTGGATTCTGTTGGTTCCGTAGGCCCCCAGCTCTTCCTGAAAACTACATTCCCAGGATTGTTGTTCTTCAAAAATGTCAATGAAAGCAGGGTTTTAAAAAAAAAAAATAATCTGCCATGACATTAAATGACTAAACACTCACAGTCTTGTGCTAGTGACAGAGACTCAGGAAGTGAAAGTTACTATAAGCAGAGAGTGAAACTGACCGGCCTCGTTTCACTACCCAGGCCAAGCGAAAAGCCGAAAGCAAACCCACCATCAACAGGGTACAGTGAATTATGCAGCCTTGCCTACTCTTGTGGTCTTATCAAAAATCTTGCAATATCTGGTGTTTTCCTTAAATGCTTGGACTCAAGGGATTAAATGAAACTCTAAGCTTTAATTAAATAAAATTTAAGTTTCTATACCTTATGGTTGTGGAGAAACATTTGTGTCATGTTTTTAAGCCTAACTGAAGGAGTCAGAAACCATAACACAAAGCAAACTCCCAGAGTGTATCATTTTAAAAAAATCTCATGATTTTGTGAAAACTGGAATGATTTTTGAGTGTTTGGGGAGGGTGATGCTGATTGTTTAATATTCTCTTAGATTTAGTAATTGACAGTGTTATGAGTATGCAGTATTGGTATAGTCATGTTGGTCCTAGGATATTAGAGAGACAAGGAGAGTGAGGTAGTATCTTTTATTGGACCAACTTCTGTTAGTGAGAGAGAAGCTTTCAAGCTACAAAGTTTGTCTCACTCACCAACAGAAAAGTTGGTCCAGTGTTACTAGTAAAAGTTTGTTCAGGATTTTTTTTGTTTTATTTTAACTATGCTATGAGAACTGGTCAAAAGTTTTCCATTAAAACATGTTTTTTTATTGAAAAGCCATTTTCTGTCAAACAACAACAACTGGAAAGTTCTTGTTTTCATGTTTATAGGAACACCTAATAACCCCAAAACGTTCAGTTTAAAAACTTAAAAATCGGTTTTCAGTTGCAAAAACCACTTTATTTTTTTTTAAACAAAGCCCAAAAAATTAGTTTGATGAAATTTTTCAACAATTTTCCAACCAGCTCAAGCAATCATCATCAGCCAGCCAGCAAACGGAACTACTGGGCAGTCATTTTTACTATACATAATGGGGACAGAAGCAGGAGACTGTACTAGCTCCAGGTCTACACAGAAATATTCGATCATTGATTCCACATTTCACCCCCCACTCCATGATACTCACGTTATTCCCAGAGGAAGATTAAAAGAATTCCCCCCCGATGGATAAGCGAATTGGGCTCAAAGAAGGTCTTAAGAAGCAAAATGACTAGATAGGTTAAAGGTAATGAGTGTGTGTATAAACACACACACACACACACACACACACACACACACACACGTCCCAGAACAACGGAGCATGGGGAAACAGGTGATCCTGTGGAGGAGAGCAAAGCCTCATCTGTGTTCAACTCAGCACGAAATGACTGCTAAAGCCTTCCTGCTAGCAGCCCTGGCTTCCCTCTTCCATCTGTGCTATAGAGCTTAACACAGACACATTCAGGAGAGCCTCCTCCCACCAGCTCCCCAGCCTCTGGAAGGGATTGTCTAACGGTGTTTATAGTTTGTGAACTTTTTCTCCTTTCCCCAGTTGCTAAGCTAGAGGCAGAATCCTCTTCTCCAACTGCCTCGCAGGCTCCAATGCTTGCTCTCCATGCTCATTCCACCTGTGGAATTCCTCCTGACATCGGTGCAAGTTCTGCATATAAGAAGAGCACAGAATATGCAAGGGAGACCTGCAGCAGAGGTTGCAGAGAAGAACCATGCCCCACATCCAAAGATGGTCCACTGAGCTAACAAACAATCGAGGCACCAACATAGATATTAAACAACTCTGCCTGGAAAATGTTTGGGTCTGACACTGCTCCTGCTGAAGTCAATGAAAGTTTTGCAGTGGGCATCAGTGATGCTATGATCAGGCCCTTTACCTCTAACAACCGTCAGTGATACAAGTTGTGCGGTATGCGAATTAATGCAGATTAGCAGCATGGGCCTGGTTCAAAATGCCTCAATAGCTGCACCTGCAGTCATGTGCTCTGGGGTCACTGAGTGCTTTTAACTGATTTCAATGTATGGAAATGGGGAATTTCCAATGGCTCCTGTATTACTACCAAATCTTGATCAAAGTCGGGGACCTCAAGGGGCCAACAGCTTTGATAACCACAACCCCACATGCTGCAGCCAGCAGCTTTCAGAGCCACAATCCTGAATGATGTGGTCTACGCTCTACTCCCACGGGTTACAAAGCCCTTCAGCTCTACTGCAGGTGAACTTCAAGGTGGAACTGACTTCTTATTTCTAAAAAGCATCCCCCACCCCAGGCTTCCAGGGACATAAACAAACAGTGGCAGGGTTATAACCAGAGGTTTAATTCTGCTGCCTTTATGCTGAGCAGTGCCTTCACTACACACAGTCCCACTGAAATCAAGTCTGGGAGGCATAAGTAGGTCCCAACGCAAAGCAAAATAGGTGATTATTTCTGTAGTGCTCAATGTTGTGGAGTAAGTCATTATAAAATATAAGTGGCTATTTAGCTTGCACATCGCTCGGATCAAGGTGTGCCTTCCACGAGAAATGGTCTGGGACAGATGCTTAGGAGGAGCGGCTTCTACACCCCAGCAAGAAGTCAGTTACTGGTCAAATCAATACATAAAGGTGGCACATTTTGGGTGAGAAGGAGGAGCACAGAAGAGGTCAAAATCCAGAAATGTTTTCCCCTGAATCTAAAGGCTGCCACCTTGGAGTAGCACAGACACCCTGACAGGGTCACTCCATCATGATGATGATGCCGTGTGAAGCAAATAAGCAATTTGCCCAAGACAAAAATTAAATCTGGGAATGTTATAGGCAGGGCTGGCAGCACCACTTAAGGTCATCTGACTCTTCCCATTGTAAGACCCTGTTTTCAAGTTGCTTGAAGTCTGGCAAACTTTAACCATTTGGGTGGACGTAGTCCACGTTGGGTATCTGCCTCAGAGTCAGTATTTCTGGAAAATTTAGGCCAAAACAGGTCAGCCGGTTCCACGAATGAGAAAAGGGAAAAACACCTTGTTTTGACCATATTACAAATTCTGGCAACTTTTCTTTGAAAAGCCCCAAAGCCCCCATACTTTGGAGTTGGGACTAGAACTTTGTCAGGCCTGTGTGTCAAGGATGTGCCTTTTGCCGTCTCAGAGAAAATTCACCCAATTTTGACCAATCCTTAAAAAAAAAAATATCACCCTGGGGTTGAGCAGGACTTCCCCTGCAATTGGAGCTCTGCTGTGGGCCATGCCAAGTCCAGGAACCTAACTGAGAGCATTCCCCTCTCGTGCTGGCCCAAACAGAGGATGACAACCTACTGCTGCTCTCAGTTACTGTTAGCTCAAGCGGCAGAAGTCGTAGGGTGGATCGAAAGGTTCCAGCCTTGCTAATGAATCGTGTAGGTGTTAATATGATGCTACATGACGGAATCTGTTTCTCCAGTTTGCTTTAAAGTACCTAGGAAATGAACACACAAAAAAACTATTCTAAAAGAATATTAGGGTTTCAAAGTCCAGCATTCAAACGTTAGGATATGCCGAATTAAGATTGCCTGTGTAACTTTAATTGGGCCTCCTTGTGTGTGTACATTATCACAGTCTTTCCTTTCATGTTCACATACTCCTTCCGCAGGACCCCTGTCTTATTCAGGGCACAGGCTGGACCTGCTTTGGGGATGAATCCTGGTTGGGCAGCAGGCGACTGCTTGTGGGAGCCCCCGTTGATTTGTTGCAGAGGCTGGAAGGTTTGCAGCAAATGAGGCAGGGAATTACAGGAGAAAAAAGGAAATTCTCATGGTTCAGGCAGTCGAATGCTGCCCTGGGAAAAGGGGTTCTGTCTTTACCTCTGCCACAGCGTTCCTGTGTGATGCTGGGCAAGTCACTTAAACCGGACTTCTCACAGATGGTCACCGCTGTGTGTACCCTATTTTCTGGGTCCCTGCTTTGAGACCCTGGGGTCTGATTTGCTGAAGTGCTGAGCACCCACAGCTGCAACTGAAGTTAACACGAGCTGTGCTTTGAACATACATAGAGCTATGTAAGCTCAAGTTGGGCACCCAAAATAAGTGGGTACTTTTTACCTTAATCTTTCTATGCCTCCATTTCCTATAATCAAAATGGGATATACTACCCATCCCCCTCACCTCACAGGGGCGTTCACTATTATGTGTGAAACATGGAGATCCGTTAGTGAAAAGCCCATGAGGAAATTAGTAATTCTGGTCTTCAGAGCAAGGTTTGACTAGCGTGTAGTAAGGCATAAGGCAAGGGACCAAACACTGACTGAAAACAAAATACTGAATAGGTGCTCATTAAGTGAACACAATCCACCCTGTGCACTGAATGAGGGAAGAGTCCTGTGGGAAAAACTAGTATGTGATCATGTAATCATATCATATCATAATGCACATGCACAATCATGTCATATCATAATGCATATGCACAAGGGGGCAGCCTTAATTCTGACATTTCCCAACCTGAGAGCTTGACTTTGTAACCTTAACAATGTTCTTTTAATGTAGACTGATCCAAGGATGGTCCCATGAAACTAAGGCTAGACTGCTTCCCTGTGGATCCTGTAGTCTCAGGACAACGTTGGAAGAACATGAATACAATCTCCAATCTTTGTGTGCCACTGGTATGTATACCCTGCTGTGACCAATTCACTTCAAAACACAACTGGCCAATAGCAGAGCATTCTGAATCAGTCTGTTGCCGGTCACTTGGCAAGAGGCCATCAGTGCTGTCAAATGAGGGAATGCCCTGAATACACAGAGACACACCCACTGCAGGCAGCCAAATACTTCCCTGAATTAGTAACTGGTAAAAGGGTTCCTGATGTCAGACTCCACATGCTTCTATCACCTTTCCCAGTAAATTATTCCAAAGGGATATCATCCATTTTAAGTCCTGTCGTTCTGCTCAGGTTCTCTACTTATTGAGAGGTAATAATATAGAAAGGTTAGAAATGGACCAGAGTCAGGACTCCTGGGTTGTATGACCAGATACTTGGGCCAACTAGCTTAAACATTCTGGGCCTCAGTTTCACAATCTGAAAAATACTAATACTACCTAGCGCTTATATGGAAGTTTTCGTGTTTCTACTGTTTCAAATACACCAAACAATGGAGATACTCCGGATTTGCAATGTTGCCCTAGCACAATTTGACCCAATATCCAAAAAATCCGCTCAAACCCCATGAAGTATATATTATTCCCCTTTTACAGATGGGGAAAATGAGTCAGGCAAAGTGACTTGCCCATCATCACAGAGGAAATCAGTGTCAGAGCTGGGACCATAATCTAGGAGTTCCTGGCTCCAAGTTCTGAGTTCAAATTACAAGATGCCACCCACATTAGCTAGCATTTTCAAAGCGCTTTGAGACCTTTAGACAAAGGGAACAGAGGTCTTATTGCCTTCCTAATTTTGCATTTGGATATCCTAGTTTTTCATCGTTCTAACCCAATGCATCTCTGGAGCAGGAACCCCAGTGGAGAGGCTAGAGATGCAGACCGTTAAGGGAATGTTTGGGGCGTACACTCCTGCTGATCAATACAGAGAACAAACATGAAAGGAAACAAAAACCAAAGGAAACAGATTGTGTTGGTCTATCCTGCCATGTGCCCAGCCCTCAAACATGCTAGGATGGGAGAGACAGGCTGCAATACAAAGCGCAGGTGTGAGCTACCAAACAGCTGCACTTCACTTTGAAATCGGGAGGGAAAGTCCCAGCAAAGCAGCAGTAGGGGCCACAGCTCTGCTAGATTTCAAGATCTGCTAATTGCTTCCTCTGATCATCCCATTTCTTTCTTTTGCCTCTGATTTTTGGGCAGGAGAGGGGAGGGGGAGGACACAAAAGACAGTCACTGGATTTTTCTTTGGTTTCATTTTTTGATGGAAACAAGCTGTCGGCTCTGGTTTTTAAGCCCCCATCTCACCCCCACACTAATAAATCTCCAGGACCATCCGTCACCTTGGCACAGACTTCTCTCCTGAGAGGAAATGGGCTCTCTCTCTTCATTAGCAGCTGTGTCTACCAACCATAGCACGGACTCATTTCAAACCCCCTCTGATGGACGGGGAGGCTTAGGAGAGCATGTAGCGCCATCTCAAGAGAGGGCGGTAGGAGGAGAGAGAGCAAGGATCTACTAATTCATGCATCCGATGAAGTGAGCTGTAGCTCACGAAAGCTTATGCTCTAATAAATTTGTTAGTCTCTAAGGTGCCACAAGTACTCCTTTTCTTTTTACTAATTAGACAGGGCAACAAACAGCAAAAGTTAGAAAGAATTAATACCTGGCCCCAAAATATTAATCAAAATCATCTAAAAAAGGGCCAACATGCTTAAAAGGGTAGGTGTACACACCCCCCTGTGTGACTGTGCACAGAGCTCATCAGGGCAGCATCTTTAAGACCCAGCATCTCTTTGCCATATGAGTATTGTAATGGTCTGTCTTCTCTAGCTTACCTGCCACCGCCAGGCACACTAGACAGAGCTTGTTTTGTATTGTATAGTTGCAGGACAGTCGTGTACCTTGCTTCCCAACCCCTATTTGGTGTGCCTGGGTCATGCAAAGCTTTGAGGGAGACACCAACGCAACAAGGGTACCGATGAAGCAGCATGTGCCGTGTTGTTTGGGCATTCCAGGTATCAAGAGACCTCTGCTACCATTGAACGACAGATGTCAATTAGCTTGGCTCCGTGCCAAGACAGGAGCTATGGCAGGGGTTGGGGGTTTGGTGATGCCACATTTTAACGCCAGCCTGCACTAGGCATTTAATAGCATGCGGGAAGAAGACTTTACGGAAAGCTCTAACTCATTAGAGAAACAGGTCCTTTTTGATACTTCTTGCCCCTCCCGCCCCAAACTTACCGTTCCACCGCTCTCACTCTGGGTCTCCCTCCTGTTCCAGCCCCTCAGCCATTCCCCCCTCCTTCGGTCTCTCCACTTCCTGCCCCCATCTACACTAGGATTTCGAAGCACAGTTTGCTAATTAGACACCAGATTCAGTTCTAAACCCGATCTGGTCTCTGATGTGTCCAGGACCAAAGGACATTCACAACTTTTTCTCGAGCCACACTTGGTCCAAGTTCTAAACTTGCTGCTAGGCGCAAGGGAGAAAGCTGTGTCTGACCCATGCTTTGAAGGGATTGTCTAACTGTGCTTGCTCCTGCGCAGAGGCGCCTGTGGCAGCAACAGTGCTTTCTGAGCTGCACAGTGGTGGAAATCACTGGCTAAGCACCAGGAGCCAGAGTTTGCTGAAGGGCTAAACCAGCTTTTGACAGCTGCAGCCTCTTCTGCAGGTGCACAGAGAATATTTTCTTCATTTCAATTTATTCAACTAGTTCAGTTCAGGAACTAATTCCAAGTTGAGAAACCAACTGGGAGTTGAAAAAGGAAGGAAACTTGTTTTCTTCTTCCAAACGATAAATAAATACTCGGTGTGAGAGGATGAGATCTACTACTTCTAAAATCTCAAAGGACAGAGTGACCAAAGAACAATCAATTCAATTAACTAACTACAGATAATACTTCCTTTGTTTAATAGATCAGTCAGTTTTAAATGCAAACTATGATTTGGCAAACTTACATTTTTCCTCTCTCATGTATCCAGCATATTTAAAGTTGTTTTATTTAACTAATAAAAACAATTTTAAAATGCTGTTTTTGTGCATTTTCAATTGAATTCCAATTTCCATTCAAAAACAGTTTGACACAAGTCATGAGTAAAAAATTAGAAATCGAGAAAAGAAGTGCATCCTTCACTACTTCCTAACATAAAAAAAGGTTAAACATTAACAATCTGAATAAGTATATATTAACCTATATAACTGCCTAAATTAATGTATACAGATATAGTGTATCCTTCTGGTTAGCAAAAAGTAGTACCAAATTATAGCAATTAATGGGAATAAACTTTTCTTTAGGAAAATAACTAAAAGGTACAAATGAAAAACAAGACTCAAAGCGATGATTTAAATCCAAATTCCCAGCTTGCTGATTTAAACCATGATGAAAATCAGTGATTTAAGTCACTCTGATATAAGTCAATCCACCCTGCAGATAAACAGGTTTCAAAATGCTTATTGTTGTTTACATCCACACTCCTGCTACTGAACCCCCATCTGTACTCTGCTGTGATGTATAGCGGGAGAGGGAGGAAGGTTAGCCGGGAATACAGGTTCTACCGAACATGGTTTAACTTCCACCTGTCTAGGGTAGCTTCCAATCCTACCATCGCTTAGCAAGCATTTAACTGTAGTCTTGCAAGCAGCACACTGAAGTCAACAGAAGTACTCCAATGAAATAAAGTTACACGTTTGTATAACCAGTGCCATACAATGGACAGGGCTTTATATAAAACTTCCACAAGCTCTAACGGTCCAACCCTACAAACCTTTGTTTATGTGAATAGAGCCTGCGTTGCTTTAGTTCCCAGTTTGAGAGAGATGCAAGAATAAAATGACCAAGATTATGTCAGACTAAAATCTATTACTTTTGTAACCCTGTGCCAGTCTGAAATGCCAGCCCTGTGTGCTCAAAAACTGGGCTTTTTAGTCAAGATCAAGTGAAGTATCGAGTAATCGAGCTTGCCGATCAGGGAAATAACCTACTTCCTTCCCTGATGAACCAAGGGATGCACCCCACCCATGTACTTATTCGCTACACCAATACTGACATGGACTCTAAATACACTCTATGAGTGGCGCACCCCTGATCACTTATTCACTGATGCTTTAAAAAACTCCCACACCCCAATCTGGGTCTATACTGGTTATGTGCTATGTATGCATTTTGTAAACCTTGTAACCAATACTTGTAACCCTTCATAACTCAAGCCTGACCCCAGGTGTACACTACCTTCCCTCTTAACTTGTGTAAAATTTGATTTTAAACATTAGTTTTAATAAAAATTTTAAATCTGTTCTTATCAGTTTAAACATCCTATGCCTTCTCCTCAAGGCCATACTTGACGAGCAAACACAGTGTTTCCATCACTAGCTTCCTGCAATCCCATGATCCTCCAATGTACAGGCATTTAACCTCCTGAACCTGGGACTTAGAGTTTATGGTTGACAGCGCCGGCTAGGTGGTGTGTGCTACCTACACATGCATGTCTTCTCTTTGATATTAGTCTGTGTTCCTTTTTAAAAAGACAGTTTAAATGGTGCTTATCCAAAATAAACACCACGTTTGGAAAAGGGCCAGTGACAATAACTGTGCAAGTCACTAAATAGTCCAATTCTTAGTGACAAGATTTCCTACTGCCCCCATGCACAGAACGCACTCCCTCTTTTGGGAGGCCAAGCCACTGCCCTCTCCTCATTTACATCCCTTCTTCTGTGATGCCCGCAGTCAATAATAGTCACATATGGCTTTAACTGCCCCCTCCCGCACCCTTTTTTTTTTTTTTTTTTTTTTTTTTTTTTTTAAACATATACATGGCTTATCTGAACCAGCAAACTGTGCCACCTATGTGATCTCCAGGCTGTAACCCTGCACCTGTCTCTCCTGGTCATGTCACATTCAACAGAAAGGCCTTGTCTCTAGTCAAATTTACAGTGGTTTAACAAAAAGGATGATTTAAACCATTACCTGAACAAGAGAAAAGCAGCGGGGGAACGGAGTTTGATTTAAGCCAGGCTTTTGTCAATTTACGATGAACTCTGTTTTTTAAAAAAAAAAATTAAAAAATCACACCTTTAGTTAAACCAGTGCACTTTGAATACAGACAAGGCCTTCGACTGTAAACTCTTCGGGGCAGAGACTAACTATTTGGTATCAAAAGCTTTTTTTTTTTTTTAACCGGCCTAAGTCTCTAACAGCTTATTTTTCAAGTTTTGCCCATAAGAGGCAGGGACTTTAAGATCTGTCTCCACTTGTCTTCTGCGCACTGCTCCCCATGCACCAAGAACTGGGATCCAACATTTACCACCTCCATTCCTGATGTACTTTTAAAGCCCTAACTCAGACAAACTCACTCCTGCCACCACTCCCTGAGCCTCTCCCAAATATAGTTTTATTTTTAGAAGAACAAACAAGAGGAATGAAATTCCCCTAAGAGGCCCAGGGTCCTCTCCTTCCTTGTAATGAAACCCTGTAATGGAATGCCCTGCACTCCAATTAGGAAGAAATGCTAATTTTCTCCAGTTGAGCACCCCCTATAGATGTATCTAATTTGTTTCAATGCTTTCATCTCTCCCCTCCACCGCATTTTCATTTAAAGGTTATGATCTGTTTGTGCCCTTCATGCCGCGCCCTGACAAGACACCCCTATGAGAGGGCTACATGCCCCCTGCAACCTTTCTAACCCCCATCCTTAACAAAAACCAAAGCTCTTTTTTTTCACTGCCTCTTTAAGAAGTGCCGAGAGGGGAGGGGGAGGTGGATGCGGGAAGGGGGAAGTCTGAATAAAATCATTTAAAAGTAAAACCTCCTGCCAGTTTGGATGCTGGTAATTTTTCTGGCAAGGTTAAGATCTCTGCACTGTGAAATCTACCATAAGGGACGATGTTGAACTGGCTGGGAGAGTCAGCATTGAAGGGCCCTATTCCCATAGGTCTTTTCTACCTTAGATTGCTCCATTTATTACAGTGAAGCTGGCAACGTGACAAGCCCCACTGCAAAGGGTTTCACTGTATGGAATGGCTCAGGTGCTAGCTGTCTGAGTCGGGGTCAATTCAGGCCCTCCAGCACCAGCCCCTACTCTAAAAAGGGAAGGTACTGGGGTGCAGAGCCAACGCGAGGAGGCATCGGATTCAGAGCTTGCTTGCTGCTCCCATATCATCTGCCAGAGACAATTTAGGGACCTTCCGGGTCCTCTGCAACACTCCTCCTTTCCCAGGCTTTTTGGAGGGAAGTCGGGGGGGATTTCACTAGGGCAGGGGAGTATGTTTGGGAGCCTGGGGTGGTTCTTTTTGAGATCTGTGAATTGTGGAGTGTATCCTCACCCTCTGGAGAGCTCTGAACTAGGCTACCATGATACTCCTATAACTGGCATAAGTTGAGGCAATCTTATCTCTGACCAGAGCAACAGACTCCCTACTGTCAAATAAATTTGTTAGTCTCTAAGGTGCCACAAGTACTCCTTTCCTTTTTGCGGATACACACTAACACGGCTGCTACTCCGAAAGACTCCCTAGAGCGAGACTCAGGGTATGCCTACAGTACCCGCCAGATCGGTGGGCAGCGATCGACCCCCGAGCGCTCTCCCGTCGACTCCTGTACTCCACCGCCGCGAGAGCACAGGCAGAGTCGACGGGAAGCGGCAGCAGTAGATTCACCGTAGCGAAGACACCACGGTGAGTACGTCTAAGTACATCGACTTCAGCTATGTTATTCACATAGCTGAAGTTGTGTAACTTAGATCGATCCCCCCCACCAAGTGTAAACCAGGGCTCAGTGTTCGAGACACACCCAGAGACTCCGACTTTGGCCAAGAGATCGACCACTGGTTCTTTAAGTGTTCAATCCCTACCAGCCCTTGCCCTTTTATTAGTGTTCTTCCCCGAATTCCCTCCAACTGATTGGGGCTTATGCGGGCAGCAAAGCCATACAGTGAGGTTGTTCCTTTGCAGAACAGTTCGACTAGCCCAGGGATTCGAACTCGCACCCTACAACATATGGAAGCCATGTGAGGTCGTTCATCCTGCTGCCCGAGAAAGGGAGTTCCACCCGACCCAGCTGCTCCATCGGTAGGTTCAACTGTGCCGCTAAACCCAAAACACCCACTAAAACTCCTGCTACACTACCACAGAGGCAACGTGGTCTAATGAATCCAGGACTGGAAGGCAGCAACTCCTCGGTTCTAATGCCAGCGCTGTGACTTACCTGTTTTGGCCAAGTGGCTTAGTAAGCTCTGTACAGCAAGGAGAACGACAGCCAACAAGCGCTGTAAGAACATTCACTGTTATGAACGGGCACTTTGCTAATGCTGCCCATAATGGACAGAGCCATCTCGGCCATTTCCTGCCGCAGAAAGTGAATTTCATGTATCAGCTATATACTACTTACAAACTACTTCCTCTTTATAGCCCCTGCGCCTACGAAGAGCCCCCGCTGGTGACATGAATCCCCACAACTCAGCTCTGCAGTCGCTTGCTGGAAAACGGGGAGTGGGCAAGAGACGCAAAGCTTTGCTCTTTGGAGATGCAGCCCATTCCCCCTCTTTCCCCCCCCTCCTATCTGGTCCATGCGAACAAGCCCCGAGTGGGAAACAGCCTTCTGAAGGGGCCTGCCGTCTGGGCCAGCCGCCTTTCATCGAGAAGATGCCTCTTCCCGTTGGAAAATACAAGCATTGTGTGAAAATATTTTAATATATTCATGCACATTCCGATAGCTAGCCGGAGCGAGTGGGTCCCGGCGTAGCTCCCCTCCCTGCCTTCCCCATGATTTTCACAGGCGCCGATGCACTGGGAAGGCCACCTGTTTTCTCGCATGCCCGCTAGTATGTAAATGGTGGGAATATGCAGGCCAAGCGCTGCCGTTTTATTGTGCTGCCGAAAGATTTTACTAATTACTCGCCGAAACTCCAAAGCAGCGCGCCTGCTTTTTACAAAGCGAGAGAGCGGGGAAGGGGGGAGGGGAAAGGGGAAAAACCTAAAGGGAAAGAGGGGGAGAGAGAGAAAGAGAGGGAAAGAAAGGGATGCATTTCAAAGTTTCTCCAGCAATTGGAGTGGGGGGAAGAAAAGCTGGGCCCAATGTGAAATCACAGAGGTCAAAGGTGGGTCTCCCTCCCTTGTGAGAAAGTGGTGAATCAGGCCGGTTTATCAAACGATCATCTTCTTTTGAAACTGGGGGGCAGGGGCTGGGACAATTCTGCAGATGTGCTTGATGAGTTCGGGACAAAAATGGGCCCCTCCCCCCCCGCCCTCCTTTAAGGTCTCCCATCGGGGGTTGCTTCTCCCTCCACTGCCTCCAGGACCCTCCCCTCCCTTCTTCAGTGGTCAGCTGAGACCCCCACCCACTGATTGCCTTTGTATTCTTGGCCTTTGGACACACTGACAGGGTCCTTTATGAGACCCCAATCAAGACCCCCATGTCACAGGTACCTAGTAGAGATACCAGACCCTTTCAAATGAGGAACAACAAGGAAAATATGCTGGCCCATTGTCCCCACGCGGCACTAAGGGAGATGAAAGGGGCTGGCTGCTCCCTCTCCACAGACCGCCTGCCAATCAACCCCAGTTATTAAGGTCACGATGTGGAAATTCTTTTGACTTACACCTAATCAAAGATGCACCAAGCCTTTCGAAACAATGTGGGGGGAGGTGGAAGCATTGGGGGACAGGGAACAGGGGCAGGCATTTTCCCCCCTCTGCTCCTGTAAATACAGTGGATCTTTCAAAAAAATATATATATTGTGACAGGGTCAAGCCAGATGGCTATAGGAGAGTAATAGAAGGCAGATATATTAGCCCCAGGCTAAGTAGGTCCCATTTCCCTGGGTAAGGTAAAAGGGAAGGTTCCAGAACAATCAGGAACCTTCTGGAGACAATTAAGACAGGCTGATTAGAACACCTGCAGCCAATGAAGAAGCTGCTAGAATCAATTAAGGCAGGCTAATCAGGGCACATGGGTTTTAAAAAGGAGGTCACTTCAGTTTGTGGTGTGCGTGTGAGGAGCTGGGAGCAAGAGGCACTAGGAGCTGAGAGTGAGAACGCGACTGTTGGAGGACTGAGGTGTACAAGCATTATCAGACACCAGGAGGAAGGTCCTATGGCGAGGAGAAAGAAGGTGTTGGGAGGAGGCCATGGGGAAGTAGCCCAGGGAGTTGTAGCTGTCGCACAGCTGTTCCAGGAGGCTATCTGGACAGCTGCATTCCATGGGGCCCTGGGCTGGAATCTGGAGTAGAGGGCGGGTCCGGGTTCCCCCCCAAATCCTCCCAACTCCTGGCCAGACACAGGAGGAGTCGACCGGGACTGTGAATTCAAAAAAACGGCCAAGCTGAGGGCTGCCGTGAAGCTCCAAGGCGAGCAAATCCGCCGATAAGCGCAAGACCCACCAAGGTAGAGCAGGAACTTTGTCACTATATATATATATTCTAGCAGGAGTTCCACCCCAACTGCACTTGTACTGGTGTGGGTCAGGAGCAGCTCTGCTGAAGTCAAAGGACTTACGCTGGCATAAACAAGAACAGAATCAGGGCCCACAAGGGTTAAACCAGAGTGCCAACAGACCAGTGTAAGGATGGACGCAGGCGTCTAGATTCCAAGCACTGAAGGCCCAAATTCTGCAAGGCGCTGGGCATCCCCCATGCTCAAGGACCTCATTGCCTTTCACTGACCTAGCACTTTGCAGGGGCACTCAGTACCATGTGAAATGGAGCCCTGAATAAGTATAACAATTCTCTCAGAGTCTACGAGGCTGGAGGCCTCAAGGAAGGAGAGGACAGGGTTATGGTGGTGCATGCAGCAAAGGGATGAAGCTCTATCAGGAAACCTTTCTGAATGAGGAGAGCTATCAATTCGGTAGAACTGTTGCTCAAGGGATGCGGCGGAAGCCCCATCACTGGAGTCATCTATTAGACGGAATGAAGCATCTGAGAATGCAGCAGGAAACAATCACAAACTGGCAGAAAGTGAATTCCAGGCCTGGATACACAGACTAACAGATCAGTTCCAGCCCGCAGCTCTACGGTTCTTAGAATCGATGACAATAAAATCATCTACACTTAAAAGCTGTGTTATTCAGACAGTACTGGGCGATATACCACATGCTCTGAACACTAGGCTGTGCCATTGCTAGTCATACAAGTAACCAGGTATTACAGGTAACTTCAATCCAATCCACTCCACGTGCTTGAAACGTACACAGGAATTGCCAGCCCAGATCAGAGCAGGGGTAAGACAAAGGTTAAAAAACAAAATGACTTCAGGGGAAAGCTTCTTTGAGTAGGTGATTTTGTACCTTGACAACGTCCCTCAAACGGGTTTTGTGCTGCAAGTCACAGTGTTGAATGAAACCCACCGTGCTAGCAAGCAAGACTCTCCACCCTTGAAAATCTTGCTTTCACATTACATTTTTTTCCTTTGTGCCACCCAACCCTTCCCTCCCTCTGCCTCCCCATGCATGGAACGCTATCCCAAGCCATCACTCTCCCACATTCAGGTCCCACCTCAAGACCCTCTTCTGTCACAATAGCTACAAGAAATCAGTCAAATATATATTTTCAAAAATTCACAACAATACAGCCATGAGCCTCCCACCACCCTGAATGCTTTTTCCTTGTACGCTGTATCACTTTCCCCCACCCTGTGTCTGCTTTTAGACTGAACTAGTCTTCAGTGGGCAGTCCAGGGGATGACAGTCTACTACTGCTACCAGCTAACGGGGCGGGAGGGAGGGGGGAAGAAGAGAAGGGGAAGATGGGGTTGTTATACAAGATCTTAGGGCACCGACGGTACCTTCTTATGCATTTGTACACCACCTTGCACATCTTTGGTTCTAACCTATTACAAGTAATTACTATCAAATTCTAAGCCGTATAGTTCTGAAGCTGAGATCTGTGGAGAGCTGGTGCTGTCCCCATTCCCAGCTGCTTCAACAAGTCTCTTTGGAGCGGGGAACGAGCAGAAGTCGGCCTAGCTGCCTCTCATTAAGTGGCCACCAGCACACAAAGAGGAGGAGAGAGGAAACAGGAATCACAAACAGGGACTGGAACCAGCAGCTGCTACTCACCCACCAGGAGCTACCAGCGAGAGAGGGGAACCATGCTGCATGTGCTGGGGTGACAAGGAGAAGAGGACCAGACTGCAGGGAATCACGAGCAGGGCAGGGAAAGAGACCAGAACTGCTGGGAAAGGAAGGGGGAACGAAGAGCAAAAGCAGACAGCGTGATTGGTGTTTTCCAGAAAGAATGCAACACTTTCCTGATATCATTCAGCAATTGCTGAAGCTGCTGCAGGGAAGCTGCACGCTCACACACAGGGCAGCGAATGGGCAGGGTGGCATCCATGAGACATGGCCCACGCAGTGACAGAGGTGGGAGGAGCCATTTCAGTAGAGATCAATTCAGCGCCTGAGCCAGGTCTTCACAGAGCTCTACCCAAACTGCCAAAAACTCCAGCTCTGCATGCTCCCTGCCCCAGATGAATCACAGACAAGGGGAGTATTAGTAGTGGTCCTCCAACTCCATCTCCCAAGCACATGCCCAGAGCAAGCTGGCAACTTTCACCTCCTTTTACTGTAAGCCACTGTGCTGTATGCAAGAGCATCCAATCAGGTGACCTGGAACGGCAGGCTGAGAACCCACAGTACATGGGTTTCCCTAGCCATCCTGCCAGGTCAATATGGCCCACTTACAGATGGCACCTGGTGTGGCAGAGACAACCCTGGGGAGGGGAAGATCTGATGTTCACCCAGACCCTCGTGAAGATCAGCATTTTAGACGCATAGAGAGGACCTGTTACTGCATTGGAAAGTCACTTACTGGGCAGGCCTTACTGCTTTTGTGCTTTTAAACCAGCCAAATTGCCTGCAGAGCCCTGCGCCTGCTTCAGTGACAATCAACTCATGTGCCACAGCCACGTTGTACAGCCTCACAGCACACACACGCACTCCGTAACAGCACAGAACACAAAGGAAAGCTTCTTCCCTTGGAAAGGTCCCTTTGGTGGAGTCCCAGATATTTCTTCCCTTAACAGCCTGCCCCTACCACAATACCCCGCATGGCTACCATGGCCAGCAGAACACAGACCAGCCTCCAGCTCACCTGGATTTTTATTTTTTACAGAGGAGACCAAGATGCTAATTACGCGCATTGCGCCTTGACTTCCCACCTTGCGGCGAGAGCTCACATCCTCCACACAGCTCCCCAGGCCTTGCTGGGGAGAAAAGAGCTGGGAGTTGAACCTGGAAACAGGCATTTGCACCTGGGGCTCTCACACAGCAGCACAGACCTAAACCAACTCTTTGAAAAAGAGGGGAGGGGAACAGACAACACACTCTTTAATTGTAGGAGTGAAACCCGCATCCTGCTGCACATCTACCTTTGCAGGTCTGTCTCCAATTCTCTTTGAACCTCTGGCACAGCTTGTCAGGTCGCTGCCCTCCCCAGAGGAAGATCAGAAAATACAGCACTGATTACGATTGTACACTCAGCTTGCAGGCAAGAGAGATAGCAGCCTTGCATGTGTCAGGCCATGAAAGAGCTGTGACTCTGAAGCCGCCCGAAAAACAAACCCTTAATTTAAATGTTAATGAAAGTGCTGTAGAGACATCAGAGGCTCGCGTTTCTCTGCAAGAAGCAGAATCGCCCGTACTAGAATTTATGGCCCCCTCACCTCCTTCTCTGCTCCATCAGCCAGAGAAGTTAGGGGGGGAAAAAAAACAACTAATTTTAACATTAACTCCACACTTCCACCCTGGGATGCAACTGCTAAATTATCTGTCGGCAGGACCCTGATCAAAGGTGGAAAAACAAAGGCGCGCTGTACACCCAAGCAAAAGTAAATAGCAGCCAAGGTCCAGGAAAATTACCTTCTCTCCCCCTGGAAGTGTGAACAGAGAAGACAAAGATTACAAACTGGAAACAGAAACTGGAAAACGTAGGACTGCCAGAGCCCTGGACTGTAATCAGTGTGGCATGAAAAAAATGAGACAGTCGCATTTTCTCCTTTCTTGTACTACTTTGTACGTTATACAGCAAAGAGACTTCCCCCCAAGCTCTCAGAAACAGACTTCCCCCCCCCCTTAAGCACCAAAGAAGAAACAAAAATACCCTCAATATAACATGCAACTGCACTGAATTAGAAATGGACGAATTGGATAAATTCAGCTACCTGCTTGATACAGTGAAACCCATCCAAAACAGACACATGATGTACTAATTTTTGCAACACTTGTAGTAGTAAATATTATAGTAGCACCCAACGGCTGCAACTGGTAAAACCTCGGCAGCTACAGGAAAGATGGCTGGAGGCAGGCTATGAATTAAAAAGGTAAGGAAGGTAGCAAAATGCATAAACCGGCATCTGTAGGTGTATGTGTGTTTAGGGGAAGGGGGAGAGGGAACTCATATGTATGTGCGTTCACTCAAGTGGAGAAAACAAAATAGGGAATCAATATCACACACTAATTAAGAAAATGGAACAAGACTCGATCTCACCAAAACCTGAACTATTCCTTCCAACAGAAGGTGAGCAGGGTCAGAGCACACAGATGTGGGCTGGAGAGCACGATTTTAGCCCCTGAAGGGAGAAGCAGAGAAAGAAAACTAGCTGAAAAACCTCCTGCATTTTATTCTTAGGTAAAGAAAAGCATTGGTCAAGGTTCTTCTCCATCACAGCTCTTTCAAAAGAGCATCGTGGCGCTCCATGTTCACTGCCTCATGGACTCCAGCACAAATCAGCACCATTCAT
Source organism: Dermochelys coriacea (assembly GCF_009764565.3). Lineage (NCBI taxonomy): Eukaryota > Metazoa > Chordata > Testudines > Dermochelyidae > Dermochelys > Dermochelys coriacea. Next base: position 124,780,547 of record NC_050074.1, read on the forward strand.
TCGATGTTTTACGAACTGCCAACTCTGCAAACCCACCCAGGGATTGGACAGTCAAACGGGGTTCTTCCTGCAGGCTAAATTCTCCTCACAGTTCCATCTGTGCAACTCCACTGCGTTCTGCCAGGTTACGCCTGTGCAGCCAAGGGCACCACTTCCTACAATTCCTAACTCTGCTCACAATTCTAATGATGGTGCCCGAGCCAGCGTAAAATCCAGCCCCTTCTCCCACCACCGTTTTGGCTCTGCTGAGTGAGCAATAGGAAACAGTGACCAAAAAATATTACCATAGTCAGCAGATCTGATGCTGATACATGGAGAGAGAAATCTGCTGAGGAAGATGGTGCCATTTTTCCAGAGTCACTAGGCACAGGAGAATGCACCTTAAGAGCAGTTCCTCAGCTGTTGGGAATCGTCAGAATAGCTCCATTGATTTACACCAGGTTAATTGAGAAGCTCTGGGATATCAAAAGAATAGATCATTTCAGACAAGCTTCCAGCTGAGGTGGAGTCAAGTGGGATTAATAGATCCAAGCAAAAATTAAATGATGAATAAATTAAGGAGCTATTAGCCAGGTGCCCAAACGCAATCAGGGAACAGCACCATATAAATATGCCAATACAAGGAGTAAACTTTAGAAGAACTTGGTTTAGTTGAATGGCCTTTGGGAAGTCAGGAGAGAGCATCACTGCACATGTTTGGCTCTGGGGCGCACGTGCGTATCCATCCATCCAACCCTGACACTAACTTAACAGTGTATCGGACAGAGATGGCAGAGCTGTCAAATCATTCAAGTCACAAAGGGCCTACTGCTGCATCTACCCTTACCTGAGGTCAGAGCTCACCTCAGTAAAAAACACACACACACGCCAGCTACAAATTTCCAATACATGTACATTATCCACTTATCAGCTCAGCCCAAACTTCAGCCCTTTTCCCTCTGGTTTCCTGTCCTGCTTTAGACCATCAACCCTTGCAGGAGAAACACAGGATCCAGAACATAGGTCTTGGCAGGTAAATTAAAAGAAGAACAAACATCCAGCTGTTTTGTCTTTAAATTTAGTCAGTCATTCATGTCTTGCTAGGCTTTGCCATGGTTCCAGAGCTCTCTGATACACTGATTAATTAGAGTCATATGCCATACAAATCATATGAACAGTTTTTAACGTTATGCAAAGCTTTTCAGTTTCCCTTTATATTCAGGGAAGCTTTTCCTGTCATTCCATACATATATATTTTGTGGAGAGAAGGAGATGACATTTTAAAAGAAAAAAAAAAACTTGTCAGCCAGATTTTTCCTTACAAGATTAATAAGCTACACATTATGACCCTGATTGTGATATGTAAACGTGGGTAAAATTCCTACCTCCACTGGGTTGTTCAGCCTGATTGCAGTTTACGGGATCAGGCTATTTTACTCCACAGAAATTCTGCCAGGCACCCATTACAAATCATTCACAATTATTCCAAGTAATGTGAAGTTTAAATAAAAAAAATTAAAAGAAAATGTTTCACACTCCAGAATCAATGCTGAAGCCTTAGATATGTTCCTGACTTCTCTTTGGGATATACATTTACCCCAGAGCAGCATGAGGATAGGTGCTATCAGGCAGCCAGAATTTTAAACAAGGGTGATCAGCTTCACACAAGTTTTGCACCTGCCTTAGCCTGAAAGCACATAACCACACCTGACGCGTTGGAGGCATTTTTGAAAATTCGGCTGTACCTGTGTAATCATTTGTGTGTTTGTTAAGTGCCAGCTTGCTTGGAGGTGACAACAGAGGACAGTTCTCCCTGGCCCAAACTGTTTAAAATCTAGAAGGCAAACACGGAAGGAAAGGAAGGAGTTGGTTTGGATAAAAGGGGATTTGAAACCTGGAACTTCTTAGGAAGTAAGTGCCAAAGGATTTCTGAATCACTGAGAGTTAAGTTGAATTCTTTTCAGAGTCCACTCCCTCTTTTCCCAGTTTACAAGCCTCTCCACCATATAAAAAGGACTGAGCTGCCATGAGGGTCTCCTCAAAAAGGTGCATGGAGACAGCATGACACTAGTGCAAACCCTGTGTGTCCGAAGCCATAAACGCCAGGCACCGACACCCCAGTTTCTCCATAAACTTGTCCCCAAATCCAACGGTGCACAGTGATCGCTTCTCTTTTCCGGCTTCCCTCACCTCTGGGAGACGTGAAGCATGAAGGTGCAGCTATTCCACTGGAAACCCTAGAGGCTTGGATTCACTTTGCTAATTTGAATCGGTCCATTTCATGCAGACTGGGACTGGTCCCCAAACACAAATCAGTCACCACAGTAATCAGCGTTAAACGAAAAATGTAACACGCACATTACAGAGTTCAAAAGGCAAATGAATTTGCAGTAAGTTACGAGCGGCTAGGGAGAAGGGTTTAGAGTGGAAGCACCTTTGCAACCTTAACTGCAGTGTTAGCTATCATAGCAGAGAGCCAGCTTTTGGGAGCCCTCAAAGCTGCAGTCCAGTGGGGCTCCTACCTTATGGGACACCCTTAAATTCTTCCCCAAAGTCCCAAAGGTGCCACATTACTGCGTGATCTACTGCTCTCAGCGCACTGAGCAACAGAAATACTGGCTGTACTGAATGCAAGAGGAGAGATTATGGAGAGAAAGAGAGGGAGAGGAGACCAAAGGTGATGGGATGCAATTCCTTTACCCCATATCATTTTGTTAGGGAGCTCCACAATTGTGAAGCTGGCCTTACCACTAAAATGTGTGTATTGAATGACAATGAAGAAGTCACTTAGCTGAACATACGGTTCCATGTGCATCAAAAAGAAGAGGGTTACCCAAGGAGATCAAAGTTTTGACACCCCCCCCAACAGAACAGGTGCAAAACTTGCGTGGGGAAGAGTCACAGTAAACTGCATGCAGTTAACAGGTGCATGATTTAATAAAATCACCAGAAATGACATACTATAGGTGAGAAGAAAAGGAGTACTAGTGGCATCTTAGAGACTAACAAATTTATTTGAGCATAAGCTTTCGTGAGCTACAGCTCACTTCATCAGATGAGCTCACGAAAGCTTATGCTCAAATAAATGTGTTAGTCGCTAAGGTGCCACAAGTACTCCTTTTCTTTTTGCGAATACAGACTAACATGGCTGCTACTCTGAATACTATAGGTGTTGTACGATGCTCACTCAAAAATATGGGGACAACCTGTTAAAGATAGGATGACTATATTTCCCTATAAAGTCTCTTTAAACAAAAACTAATTGCTGGAATGATTGTTTTGTTTCTCGTATTTACATGGCAAGGATTTGGGAACTTGTTCAGACTTCCTGAATAAATACATCTTTTTTTTTCTCTTTCTTAAAAGGTGCTTAATTGATATCCCTGAAGACCAAAGTCCTCTTCGCCCACCGAACAGAGCTAGCCCAGGCAGCACGAGCATAATGTACCCCACAATGTGCGGCAAGCGTGCCTCCGCCCAGTTCTGGGAGGACCCTCTCCAGGCCTCGGAAGGCGAGGAAACCTCCATAGCTCATTTAATCTTCCCTGCTGAAGTTGCCAACAAGGGAGCCAGGAGGTGCCAGCTGTGATAGTGGGGTTTGGGGTGTGGACCTCCATTCGCTGGCAAGTTGCCTAGAAGCCCACCCCACATGCTCTTCAGGCAGGCCACCCGCTTGCCCCCAGAAGGCTAGAACTTCGAATTGCTACCTGCTGAGGATGGATTTGAATTGCTGTCCTCGAAGGGAATTCAGTATAACGAGGGAGCCGTTTCACCTCACGCTCAATGACACAGGGAAGAAGTTATGGGGAGCAAAGTGCAGCAGTGAGACACAGAGGCCATTCACACCATCTCCTCGAGAATCTGCTTTTCTTTGCCACTTCCTATTTACTCTATGAATGGTGCTTTTCAGGCCATTTCCCCAGCTCCAGGGTGCTAGCGCATTCCAAATTGAGGGCCTAATCCAGCTCCCCGGGACAATTCATGTGAGCAGCACCAGAAGGACTTGTAACATTCCTTTGCTCCCCACAGATGGGACTAACGTCCTGCCCGATCCTTACATACAGAGCTCATCAGTAGCCGTTCACACAGCTAACTCCACCTCCCCAGTATGGCATCACTACAGACAGCACACCCTGAAGTTACCGTACAGGGAGAGATCTCTGTTTATGTTTCTAGGAGGTTCCAAACTAGCATCTCAGGAGAGGACGTAGAACCCCTGAATGCCCTTTATCAGATCACATGCAGTTCTCCTAGGGAGCAAAGAAAACTCATTGCTGCAGAGAACTTAGACATAAAGAAACATTTTTATACACTGCACACCCACCTAGTAACTCTAGTTTTCCTTATTTCAAGTGGGCTGCACTGTCGAGTAGACAGGGCCCGAAGTTTAGATTTTTATTTTTTAAATACAAGAAAAGAGTGGGTGCATTTACGAATTGCAATGGCGGGGAAATGATTACGTGAGCTATATCCAGATAATCCCAGCAATTGACCCACACCCCATGCTGCAGAAGAAGTTGAAAAACCCCTGAGGTCACTGACAATCTGACCCAGGGGAAATTCCTTCCTGATCCCACATAGGGTGATCAGCTAGACCCTGAGCATGTGAGTAACAACCAGCCAGGAAAGCACATGGACAAGAGAATGCTCAGGGCCACCCTGTCCAGCAGCCCATCTCCAGCTGTGACCATCTCTGATGCTTCAGAGGAAGGAGACCAAAAGAACTAGACTACAGAAAAGCAAGATGGGAAACTGAAGTGCTGACTGATGGTGGTTATTAAAGAATCCATGGTGCTTTTCCAAATGGTTAGGGTTTTAACTCGTGTGTCCTGGCCAACTTCCAATTTAAGAAATTGGATTCTGTCTGAATGCCCTTGCAGTTTCAAGTTGATTTGGTGGCATTCTTCGTTTCCTGTCCTAGCTGTTGTGCACTCTTGCTTCACGTGGTTAAAAAGCTTCTGTGTTCCACCATAGAGAGGCCTCACTGCACTTCAGTGCCTGCTACCCAATACAGAGGGCCAGATTCTGATCTTGCATCGGTTGAACACTGGGGTAGCTGCTGACTTCTATGGAGGAGCTCCTGATTTCACTCAGCATGGGAGGGGGAGAATTGGGCAAAGAATGTGCAGAATCTGGGATGAAGTGGAAGGTGCCAGTGATATTATGCTTAAAACAACGACTCCTCTGGCTGATGAACGGCACTACCCAAGTTCTATCCTGAGTTCTCCCTGCCCTCTTCAGCCCAACAATGCAGACTCTTTAGACCAGGTGTGCTGGGCATGTAAAGCAGGGAAGTGCAGGTCCCAACGGCTCAGGCAGGGACAACAAGCCCCCCAATAGCTGGTCTGGCTAGAGATCAGAGACGATTTTGGATACATGCTCGTTAAACAGCAAACAATAAGTTTATTAGTGAAAATCCATCTCCCCTGCCCCTTGCCCCCTACTCCTGCTCCCCCACTCCTGTACCCTCCTGCCTGCCCCTGCTCTGATCCCCTCTCTCTTCTAGGATGGCAGCGATTTGTTCTTAAAAGCGACAGGTTTATAGGTTAGCCGACACCTTCACTCTGTGGAATTTTAATTAACTTCTCCCATCGTCAATGTGTTAAGGAGCAGGGTTTCCATTATGCAGGGTCAGCAGTGTGTTTCGGGCTCTGCTATATCAGCCGTCAAATTGAAGAATTAATGACGTGGCTAATCGGCTCTAATTCTTAAAAAAAAAAAAAAAAAATGGAGGGGCAGCGAGAGGGGAGGTGGGCGGGATTCGCGGTCTCATGAAACGAGTGAGTGATCCGAGCCCACTCGTTTGCGGGGTAGCTGCTCTGCAGCCGCCCATTTGTCACCCAGCGGGGGGAGAAAGACGCTAGGTAAATATTGTGACAGAGAGTGTGCGCGAGTGTGTGCGCACCGGAGAGAGGAGACAGTGTCCTGACTAGAGGCCAGCTCCACAGGTCATCACTTAGCACGCTGCATAGCTCTTCCCAGCCACGGCAGAACTACCAACAGATGCCGGCTGAAGAGATTGCTCCAAGAGATTGGAGGCCAACGTGGGGACCTTGGTCACCTCTGATACTGTGGATGGCTCAGAGAGCGGCCTGCACACACACGCACTCAAAGCGTCATGGAACCAGGCACAGGCGAAGCTCACTTGGGCTGGAGGTTAAGCTTCGTCACCCCGTAAGACACACCATATGTAAAATGGATGGGGAGTTGCAAAAGTGGCTTGGAAACCTAATGAGGACAAGTTCTCATGGGAAATTCCTGGCATTGGGCTGGTTTAAAATTCATCCCATTGAAACTCAGATATGGCAGAGCCCAGTGGAGCATTGTAGGATGCAGTGTCCATTGCGATGGGGACACCGGGAACACATGGGATAGAGCTCAGTACACAACATGGTCCATAGTCTGCAGAGTAATCTGAGATCATTTAGGTCTATAGACACCATCCAGGCATTATTAGCAGCTCTATCCAGTCCCTCCTGGGGACAGGTCTCCTGCAGGAGGAACGAAGTCAAGGCACATACACGTTGCAGTTCACTGCCAGTCCAGTTTGAAGATTCACTGGACACAGGTTCAGTTTCTCTGAGTTTATCATCATTTCACCTTCTCTGAAATGGGAGGCGCAGAGTCTTTGATCAGTAGATTGGAAGAGGCTGCAGCTTCTACACTCGCTGCTGTACGCAACACCTTGACATCCTCTATTGAACAGTGACCGCTCTAAGTCCTCAGCTGCATGCTCAGGAGCGGGGTTAAGTTCAGAAGAGCAGCTGAAAACAGCATCTTCGCATTCCATTTACTTTCCATTAATGATCTTCCCTATCCAGTTTGCTCCATTCCCTAGCCAACTGAGCCCACTCTAACCACCGGCTCCATAGGCCCAGCCGGACCTCAAGAGTCAGGAGGACCCCTTTCTGCTTCGCTCATCAGCGGACAAGAGGCTGGAGTCAGAGCTGAGCGGGCAGCCTGGGCAGCGCAGGACACAAAATGGGATCTGCCTTGTTTCTACACGGTTCCAGCTGGGCTGAGAGGAGTAAAACGCAAGCTGTGTGTGTAAAGCTGAGCAGCCATCGCTCAGTAAGTGAACAAGGGAGCAGACAGGGATGGAACACGAAGAGGCCATTTCTACAGGGTCACTTTCAAGACTGGGACCACATGGCTCTGGTGGGAGGTGACCGGAGCATACTCCCTGAAGACTTCTGCCCCTGGGGAGGACTACAGTGATTCGAACTCGGCCTATTCCCTCCCCATCTGCCTCTACCCCATCAAGTTCCTAGACAACTGCACCGCTATCTTGGATATATTTGCAAATCCAGAGTACCAGGGGATGGGGAATCGGAGAGGAGGGGCGGAGGGGAGAGAAGTTAAGCAGTACCTGTTCAAATGACTAATAAAGGTCTTGATTACCTTAATAATGGACTAATGGCGATGGACCAGACCCGGTCCTCAGTCTGCACCGTGTGTAAACAATGCCCAGCTCTGCCAGAGGATAGGGACCAAACCTAGAGAGACAGAGAGGTGCTACGTCAGGGCACCCAGAAGCAGGGAAGGATTCAGGTGTCCAAGCCTGTGTGTGAAGAGAACCACCCCCTCCCTGATCATTCTGAATGAACTCTCAATAATACAATTGCACCAGCAGGAAAAGCACAGGCCTAAACTGTGTCCCCAGCCGACTTTATTGCCAGACTCTGATCCTCTCACAGCCCCAGTCCAGCCGAGCATCAGCTCCACTCCACGGAACAGCCAAAAGTATGCTGCAAGCTCCTCAGGGCAGGGACCTGTTACTACAGAGTGTGCAGTGCAGAGCTTCCAGAGCAACCAGATCAGGGTATGTTCAAATACCCTGTTGTTCTCCTGGGGGGTGGGGGGGTGGGCATGTCCCCTGCTTCTGAAATATAACTGAGTATTTCCATTTGTACTAGCTTGGAAACTAACTGCAAGCTTGTCTCACTTGTGCTCCCGGATAGACCCATCTCCTTTAAGCCCACCCCCTAGGTATCTTCAAACAATAGACATGCAGAGAGGGCAAGGCCCATGACCTCCCAGCAGCCTGGAAGAATCCCATCCCCTCCCCCAGCACTGCCAACACACGCTCCCCTTACACTGACTCACCCTTGCCATTGGGTTTTCAGACCACCGCACCCCTTGCCTTCCCTAGAGATGAACCAGTCGGAGCAAAGTGTGGGGTTCTGCCAGAGCCCACCCTGATCCCTAAGCCCCATCCCCCTCCTCAGTTTGGATGGATCTCCAGATTCTAGTCCATAACTCCCTTTTTCTCCCCATGCCCAACGTTTCACTTAAAGACTTCAAAGCTGGGGGTGCGTGTTTGTTTGTTTGTTGATAATGCCCAGGATTGCAGGCTATTCCCGTCAGCAGGGAATTTAGCACCTAGTGTCAGCAAAAGGAGCAGAAAAGCTTAACTCTTTTAAGGCATCCCTATCTCCTACAGGTTAAAAATATTGCTCAGAGCATGCTATCTGGTGCCTATCAGTGAGGAATGTACATTAGCAGCTACTCGGAGCTTAGCTCTAATCAACACTCGGAGAGCCCTCAATAGCATCCACTGCACTTAGAGCTCCCTTAAAGTACTGCTGCCGATTCCCTTCCAGCCACCAGAAATTACAACACGCATGAGAAAAATCACTCTAAAAATCAAATGACACCGTCCATTATGGTCACATGGGAGGTTCAGGCAGGCAAGCTCATTCTGGCTGCAGAACTGAGCAAAATACAAAAAGTTAAGTTCCCTTTGACCTTCAGGAGTTTCTTCCCAAGGTCATAAGAGGTTTGTCCTGCTCCTGCCCCTGGGAGCTGTGAGACCATGCTGCCCCGAAACACAGGCCCTGGGATCCTACTTGAGCACAGTTTGGTGCCAAGCCAGCTTCAAACTCATTCAAGCCAAGGCAAACTGTGTCCAGAAATTGTGTTTGACAAAAACATAGCTTTGGAACATAGGGTGACACTGGGTTAGAACTATCCAGAGTGGTCAGTCACGCCAAGCCAAGCAGGACAGGATGGTCCAATGGTCAGGGAACTAGCTTGGGACTCGAGAGATCCAAGTTCAATTCCCTGTTCTAACACAGGCTTCCTGTGTGACCTTGGAAAAGTCACCTGGTCTCTCACAGCCTCAGTTCCTAGTCTGTAAAACGGGGATAACACCACTGCCCTATCCTGCAGGGGTGTTAGGAGATGCTCACATTCTAAGGTAATGGAGATCGCATAAGTGCCTTAGATCCAGACCAGATGCACAAGATAGTGACGGGGGCAAATGCCCAATCATAAAAAAGAAGAACTGAATAATCTTTGGTTTCAGCAGCCGTGTTAGTCTGTATTCACAAAAAGAAAAGGAGTACTTGTGGCACCTTAAAGGCTAACAAATTTATTTGAGCATAAGCTTTCGTGAGCTACAGCTCACTTCATCGGATGCATTCAGTGGAAAATACAGCGTCACAAGTACAGTGCCACAAGTCCTCCTTTTCTTTTTTGTTGAATAATCTTTATATATCCTGCTCGTATGATCCTACACATCAGGAGAAACGTCTAGAGAGTGAGATCTTTTAAAACCATGGAACAGTTTCCCAAGGGAAGTGCCGGGAGCACCATACTTGGGACATTCAAAACTCAGCTGACCACCACTCTGGAGAATTCTTCTCTAGCTCCATCCATCAACACAGCACTGCACAATCAGGGCAGAGTGCTAAGCAAATAACAAGACCCAGCCTCAAGGAGCCTAGGCATAGCACATGCTATCTAAATGGCTCCAATCTGAAATGAAAGTCACTGGAAGACAAAAAATGGGGCCTGCAAAGTCATTTTTACAGTCACTTTCCTGGCTGTCCCTGCACACTTCATGTCTTTTTACAAAAAACATATCCTAGGAAACAGCTTTTTATAACTTGGAAAAACACTGTAAATTAGAGCCCACAAAAGAGAGACCATCCCGGACGCTTGGGATGAAATTTGAGAGAGGCTAACAGAAAGGGAAATACATGTTACAACAGCATTATAAGGCCATGCCTAAACCCCCCCATAAGTCCATCTGGTCAGACCCTCTGTTTCTATCCCATCTCACCTTTCAAGCCAGTGGCTAGTTTCCCCAGCTCCGGCTGTATCCCTTTCCTGGTGGGCTGACATCGCAAGTGGCTGTCCAGAAACCTAAGCAAGGTTTATTGTGCTCCCAACACAGAGAGGCAAGTGCAGGGCTCAAGGTTCCATTCAACCCGCCTTTAAACACACGCAGAGCTCACCTCTCTGCTACAGCACGTGCAGTGATGGACGTGACTCTTGCTCACCTTTGCTGTTCTGTCCCGGGAGCCACTCACGATGATGCCCCCTTGACAATCCACACAGTTCACCTCCTGTTCGTGTGCAGAGAACTTTATGCTGAAGGAGCTGTGGACTTTAGAGAGGACGATATTTCCATCGCTGTAAAATAAAACCCCGAGTGGGAAGTCATCATCTTTGCAAGGCAGGTAAAGCATCACCAAATGAGGACTAGAACACCTGCAATCCCAGGGGAATGGATGATTTGTTTTACACACACACACTCATGCCAGGGCAGCCAGAAGCACAGGAGCAAGATTTGACCCAGAGACTGAATGAATGGTATTAACTTTGCAAAGAATTTTATTGTTATGTCAATAAAATGACAGAAACTGGAACACGTCTATGTGTTTTTCAATCTCTGCAACTTGCTTTCACGTTATATTTCATAAGGGAGAGTCCCAGGACTGTGTGCGCACTTCACTTGTACAGGCATTTACCACGACTGCACATGCTTTCTACTACTACATTAAGTACCAAAAGATGAGCATCTTATAAACTAGATCTTTTCATTTGCTAAAGACCAGGTAGATGCAAGTTGTTTGTGTGCACAACTGTATTTAGTGAATGCCCAGTTCCGAATACCATGCCCCTCGACAGTCAAGATGCATTGTCCTTACAGTCACTATTATTGCAAAGGAAAAAATATATATTAAAATCCCTGGCAAAATCGGCACTGCTTAGCCCCCTTATCGGCAGCATCTGAAAAGAGATCAAGGCTTGAACGGGTCATTAGCATGAGACTGTACTCATCTCCTACCTCTGGAGAGGTCTCTTTTGGGAAGAAGCAAATCAAATGGGCAGGAAAGGAGCAGTGCAAGTAAGTTACATATGGTAGAACATCGAGCACTGGATGACAAACACACTTTTCTGCATCCAGAGTGCTTAGAAAATTAATTCCTTTTCCAGTGCTGCTGAAGAGCCCTGGCCCCCCCACCAAAGCTTCTCCCCTCCACGGCACTGAGCTTACCCTCCTCCACTGACGATGTGGGAGCTGGCGAGAACGAATCGACACACATCTTCGTGGTGGCCGGAGAAGATGGCTTGAGGATGGCGTTGTAGGCCAGCGCTGTCTGGACGAAACCGATAGGCCCGGATGTCTTCTGCTTGGGACAGGTAGAGATACTCGCCATCTAAATGCATCCAGGGCATCAGGCTGCAGAGACAATGACAAGGGAGACAAATCAGACAGCTGTTGGCCACCCCGGGACATATTCCCAGGAGGACAGACCTGATTATAGCATCACAGCCAGGAAACAAGTACACTTCTCAAAACATGCCAGAGCACATCAGTGGCTTCTTTCTGACAAAGATTCCAACCTGAGGAAGAGGCCAAGAGTGGAGCCTTTGGAAGAGGGGCTGGCTAAGGAATCTAGAGGCTTAGATACAAAATACTTCGGACTCCCTGCAGCCATGGCATCTTTGCAGTGGTAGCTTTTGTTCTGAGATGGCCTTTGAGTTCCTCTTCCTTCCTCCACACCCATGCAGCCATTTAGTCCAAGTGAACATCCAGCTTCCCCACAGACTCCTCTAGCCTGTCTCAGTGGTTCTCTCTCTGGTGCAATTTAACTAAATCTCTACCTTTTTCTATAACTTTTTTTATAAGAAAAAGCAACACATTTTAATTCAGGATAAGAGAACAATAGGGAAGACAAAGTAGTTTGGATGGTAGCTTTATTAAATTAGCTAATGAACTGTCAGAGCTCAGCTCTGAAGGCAGCACAGAAATGAGGGTGACAATCCTGTGACCCCGGCCCCCCCAGAACAACTTTGTGACACCCCTCCTCATGATCCCATTTGGGGTCGAGACACCCAGGGTTACAAACCCTGAAATTTCAGATGTAAACATCTGAAATTGTGAAACTGACTAGTTTCAAAACCCACTGGCCATGAAATGAACCAAAATGATCCATGAATTTGGTATGGCCCTTCTCATTTGTCCTCAGCCTGGCTGATGTGATGGCTGCACTTACAGGAGGCCTGGTTATCAAGCAAAGGATCTCATCTTCCTAGATGTTTTGCAAAGCACACAGCACAGCTTTGGACGCAGCGCCCACAATGAGTTGTTAATCGCAATCACCTCTACTTACTGCTATGCACACATCTCATTCTCCCGGGAAGGAACTAAATTAATATTTTAAGATTTGTGGACTGCGTCCAGACCAAAGGCCAGGTGGGGGCCCAACAGTGGAAGGCAATGAACAAAAGAAGTGAATCTTGAGGAGGGAGGTGAAGGAGAGAAGCTCATGGACTGTATTACCTCAAGGGATTAGTCCAGGCTTAAGGTGCAGCAAGGGAGCAGCGAAGCACCGTCTATTGTCAGAGCACAGATTAGGAGCTCGGCAGTGGTATGAGACAAGATGCAGACAGGCTCTGAAGACAAATCACTCAACAGTTTAGGATCCGAAGTGAAGAATACTGTATCCAACTAGAACTGCATAGGGAAGCAGAATACATTTACCAGGGCTGGAATATGACCCAACCCCTATTGTTGGGAGAAGCACCATAGGCTCCTTATTGACAGGTGAGACTGGGTTCTCAGGTTTGGTATCTAGTGGGCTAAGCAGCACCTCCAGTTATCCCACTGCAGTTTCATCAGGTATGTCAAAAGACAAAGCAGCCTTGTCTGTGTCACTTGTAACTCCCTAAAGATCGGAGGGGTAGGGGTGACCTAGAACAGTCTGAAATCAAAGTACAGAGGCAAACCCAGCATCCCCTATTAGCTGCCACAGAACAGGGTAAAAGAAAAAGGAGCCACTTGCTTGCGTTTCCATTTCAGGAGCGTTTCCCTCCGGCAGCGCCCGTGCCTCCAGTTCTGAGATACCTTCACCCTTTCCTTCACTGGAATGCCAGCCGCTCTGCAGATAAAGGAAGACAGACACAGTGAGCCCCGAGCACTGATACAGCATGTGGACCTCACATGATCCAGCCCTGGTCACGTTCTTGCTCCAGTTCCATAAGTAACCAACTAGCACACACCGGACTAGCTGGAAACTCAGGACCTGAACCATGCTGGGCAAGGCAGAGAGGAGCACGGGCTCAGAAGTACTGTCTGGAGCCATGTTAGGCACTGCAGGGGGAGAGTGCAGTGTGAGCAAGTCTGCCTTTACTTTTCAGGTGTAGCCAATGTTCCCGCCAGCACAACTGTCATGATGCAGGGGGGAGGGAAGGCAGACACAACATAGCCCTGCTCACACCTCCGCCACCCAGAAACACCAATGTACAGCGCTGACTAGGCCCAAGGGGAGTGCTGGTAGGGGCACAAGGACTGCCTCTTGGACAAGGGACATGGAGTGAGGCTGGGAAGACCTTCCACCATCCTTCCCGCACGTCCTGGGGAATTCATCCAGTGGAAGGCATAACCCAGCCCTTCACTAGCTGTGCATGCATCTTCGGTGCAGCAACCATCCAATGTGCACCTGCAGGCTGGGAGTTTTCTACCATTTGGAAGTTACAAAAGCTCCTGTCCTCAGTAAATCAAAGCCAGTTTTTAACCCCAACTTAAGCAAAGGTCCCACTCCACACTGAAGGCTAAATTCATTCCAAGTTCCCCATTACAGCCATTTCAGTTTGTAGCCTTATCTTAAAAACATGTCAAGAATTTTATTTTAACTGTGGGAAGAGATTATTTCTCCCCCACTCACTCCTCAGCTGAAGGGGGCTCAAAGGGATTCCACTCCCACTTGCTGAAGATTTCGCTCTTCAGGCAGAGCTCAAGCACAGAAGAGTTCAGCCTAAAGAGAGAGTGTTTTGAAAAGTTTATGGATTACAAGGCCAGAAAGGACCATTATGATCCTCTAGTCTGACTTCCTCCAAAGCATGGGCCAGAGAACCCTACCCAGCAATCTCTGAAGAAAGCCCTCAACTTCTGTTTGAGCTACAGCATTTGATATATGCCATCATGTGCCAGCAATGCCCCTCTGCCATGTACATTGGCCAAACTGGACAGTCTCTATATAAAAGAATAAATGGACACAAATCAGATGTCAGGAATTATAACATTCAAAAACCAGTCGGAGAACACTTCAATCTCTCTGGTCACTCAATTACAGACCTAAAAATTGCAATATTACAACAAAAAAACTTCAAAAACAGACTCCAATGAGAGACTGCTGAATTGGAATTAATTTGCAAACTGGACACCATTACATTAGGCTTGAATAAAGACTGGGAGTGGATGTGTCATTAAACAACGTAAAACTATTTCCCCATGTTTATTTTCCCCCCTACTGTTCCTCACACGTTCTTGTCAACTGCTGGAAATGGCCCACCTTGATTATCACTACAAAAAGTTTTTTTTTCTCTCCTGCTGGTAATAGCTCACCTTACCTGATCACTCTTGTTACAGTGTGCATGGTAACACCCATTGTTTCATGTTCTCTGTGTATATAAAATCGTCCTACAGTATTTTCCACTGCATGCACCCGATGAAGTGAGCTGTAGCCCATGAAAGCTTATGCTCAAATAAATTTGTTAGTCTCTAAGGTGCCACAAGTCCTCCTGTTCTTTTTGAGCATTTCTTAGAGGGGCTTGATTGAAAGACCGCAAGTAATGGAGAATACACTACCTTCCTAGGAAGAAGTTCTTCTAATGGTTAATTATTATAAATTGCACCTAATTTGGAGCCTCCATTGTCTAGCTTCAGTTTACAATCATTAGATCTCATTATAACTTTGTCTACTAGATTAAAGAGCCAACTATCATCAAAAAATGTCTTCTCATGTACACACTTTTTAGATTGCAATCAAAGTTACGATCATGACCCCACGTACTCCGAGGCAAACAACCTACATTCTGCAGCAGATTCCATGGCTTCATCATGCACAGGAACCTGGTTACGAGCAGGTGAAAACCAGCTCATAAAAGAAAGAAACCATTCTGCAGCCTGATCCATAACACCCACTGGAATACATAAACACATGCATCCACTGCTGGACTGCGGCTGTGTCTGGGGTGGAATAAAGTAGCTATTCAACGGTACCCAGCAAGGATATGCAACTGTTTAGAACAAGAAGTATCCAGCATTCCATAAAAACTGCAGTGAGAATTTTACAGGAGGTGGAACCGAATTACTCAAAATGGAATTTAGTGAGACCAACACAACTAACACTCCCCATAGGATAGGATATTAAACAAAGTAATCTAAACTTTTAAAACTAGTGACTAAACAGAGCCCCAAACCATGACTGGCAACCCTATACATAGCTTATCCCCAACAATATTCTGATAAACTCAGTGAGTTGCTGTTCCCTAATTAGCAGATTCCCCTGTTCCCTCTCACGCTGTTCCTAGATGACCTCCTTTGGCCCCATGGTCACAGCTGCTCACTCATTCTAGCCTGGTCTCTCCTTCCACTCTTACATTGCCAACATCTCCTCCTTGACCATGACTTGGTCAACTCTTCTCCAGCCTCCTGTCACCTCAGCTGCTTCCACTCTAGCCAAAACTGCTTGTGCTAAAAGAGTTATCTTCCGTGCCCCCTGCTCAGACGTGGTCACTCCCCTTTTTGACTCTTTTCACTGACTTCCCCTTAACTTTCACAGCAAGGGTGGATTTCTTGTCCACATCTTCCAGGTCCTGCACAACTACGCCCTGTCTACACCTCTGCTCTCCTGCCCTTACTTACATGTCCTTCCTAACGGCCCTCTTGGCACTGAGGGCTGGTCTATACTGGAAACTTACATCAGCATAGCTACATCTCTGACAGATGTGAAAAATCCACCTGCCAGACAGCCTGAGGTATGTCCACCTAACCCCCGGTGCAGACCGTGCTAGGCTGACAGAAGAATTCTTCCATTGACCTTGCTACCACCTTTCGGGGAGGTGGATTAACCATAGTAATGGGAGAATTGCTCCTATCTCTGTAGTGAGCATCGACACAAACGTGGCAGCCCTGCAACTGTGCCACGGTCGCATTTTAAGCGTAGACATAGCCTGAAGAAGGGCAAAGTTTGTTAATATTTAGTTTAACAGCCACTTTTAATTTGAGTGGTCCCCATCTCACTCATCACAACTGCAATAGATCCGCAAGCTTCCAAACGGCCACAGGAAACTTTTCCGATGTTTTCTCCAAACACTGGATGGGAAAATATCCCCCTTCTCTCTACTCCAAGAAGCACACACAGAGATGAGAGAAAGGGTCCAATTCTGTATTCTCAAAGCATTAGAAAACACTCTCTCAAGTACGATCTTGCACTATCTCCTGCAGTACAGGCCAGATGGGACCTGACAGGTCTTTGCTATCTCTACTTTCTATGATGCTGTCACACTAAGGGCTTTATTTCCAGCTCCAGGCATGATTTATCTAGGCTAATCCACACACAGAGATGAGCACATGCCTACTTCTCAATATTTACAGCCATCCCACCAAAACGAGCTGAGATGGCAAGAAGTTTCACTTCCAAGAGCAGCACGTGGAGTGAGACCTGCAAGCCATCTGAAGGGAGGAAAGGACGTTTGCCCAGACTAAGGAGGATTTATTTTAACTACCATCATCAATAGAGTGCCTTGGATCTAAATTTAGTGTCTGCTGGACTGATAAGGAGAAGAAGAAGAAACTTTGCAGCCTCTTAGAGAGAAAGCAGAGGCGGGATCCAATTAGCCCTGCCCTTCACCCTCTCCAGGGAAAACCAGCACAGGGAGCACTTAAAACTTTGCATAGCTTCTTCTAGCTTTTGTCCTGCAGAAAAAAAGGAGTTGTTTAACCAGGTATGTGCAAGGCCATGAGAAACAGAGGTGCAGGAATGCTCTCTCCCTTGCTCTGTGCATTCCAGTTCTGGATTCATGTGCAAGGACTCTCCAAACATGAGAGAGGTTACAGCACTGTGTATATGGCAGTTATTTATTTAGGTGAATTCAGGGTGGGGGGGGTTATTTGTTTTTAGTTCCCATGAAAGTGAGCAGGGGAGCTGAGACATCACGAGCAAACACTATGGAATGGGCACATTAATGGACCTATCCTTCATGAATTTATCTAGTTCTTTTTTGAACCCTGTTATAGTCTTGGCCTTCACAACATCCTCTGGCAAGGAGTTCCACAGGTTGATTGTGCGTTGTGTGAAAAAATACTTCCTTTTGTTTGTTTTAAACCTGCTGCCTATTAATTTCATTTGGTGGCCCCTAGTTCTTGTGTTATGAGAAGGAGTAAATAACACTTCCTTATTTACTTTCTCCACACCAGTCATGATTTTATAAACTTCTATCATATCCCCCCTCATTCGTCTCTTTTCCAAACTGAAAAGTCCCATTCTTATTAATCTCTCCTCCTATGGAGGATGTTCCATACTCCTAATCATTTTTGTTGCCTTTTTCTGTACCTTTTCCAATTGCAGTATATCTTTTTTGAGATGGGGTGACCACATCTGCACACAGTATTCAAAATGTGCATGTATCTTGGATTTATAGAGGCAATATGATATTTTCTGTCTTAGTATCTATCAGTTTCTTAATGATGCCCAACATTCTGTTCGCTTTTTTGACTGTTGCTGCACATTAAGTGGATGTTTTCAGAGAACTATCCACAATGACTTCAAGATCTCTTTTTTGAGTGGTAACAGCTAATTTAGACCCCATCATCTTATATGTATAGTTGGGATTATGCTTTCCAATGTGCATTACTTTATATTTATCAATATTCAATTTCTTCTGCCATTTTGCAAACTGGAAATCATCATCAAGTAGTTGTGTTTCTAGTGGGGTCTTGTGTGGATCGGTTCTTGGCCCTACACTGTTTAACATTTTTATCAGTGACCTGGAAGAAAACAAAATCATTACTGTTAAAATTTGTAGATGACAAAGATTGAAGGAGTGGTTAATAATGAAGAGGACCAGTTACTGATAAAGAGAAACCTAGATTGCTTGGTAAACTGGGAACAAGCAAACAATACACATTTTAATATAACCAAATGTAAAGTCATACATCTAGGAACAAAGAATACAGGCCATACTTCCAGCATGGCGGACTCTATCCTGAGAAGCAGTGACTCTGAAAAAAGACTTAGGGGCTAT
Source organism: Dermochelys coriacea (assembly GCF_009764565.3). Lineage (NCBI taxonomy): Eukaryota > Metazoa > Chordata > Testudines > Dermochelyidae > Dermochelys > Dermochelys coriacea. The sequence goes on from NC_050074.1 coordinate 124,798,850, forward strand.
GATGGATAATCAGCTGCCCACCAGTTCCCAATGCAATGCTGTGGTCAACGGGGCTAATATGCGCTTGGATGCATAAACAGGAAAATCTTCAGTAGTAGAAGAGAGATATTTTGCCGCTGTATTTGGCAGTGGGGAGATTGCTGTTGGAATACTGTGTCCACACTTCAAGAGGATCTTGAAAAATTGGACAGCGCTCAGAGAAAAGCCACAAGTAAGATTAAAGGATTGGAAAACATGCCCTATAGTGAGAGGCTCAAGGATCTATTTAGCTTAACAAAGAGAAGGTTGAGGGGTGACATGATCACCGTCTACAAGTATCTACATGGGGAAAAGTAATTTGAGAGGGTGCTCTTCAATCTAGCAGAGAAAGTATAACACAATCTAATGCCTGGAGGTTGAAGCTAGATACATTCAAGCTAGAAGTAAGGTGCAAACATTTTCAACACTCAGGGTAATTAACAACTGGAACGACTTACCAAGGGTCATGGTGGATTCTCCATCACAGACATTTTTTTAAAACAAGATTGGATGTTTTTTTCTAAAAGCTCTGCTCTAGGAATTACTTTGCGGAAGCTCTCTGGCCTGTGCTATACAGGAGGTCAGACCAGTTGATCACAATGGTCCTTCCTGACCATAGAATCTAGGAGTCTACAAAGTGCATTTTAAAAACAACAAGGATGCCTTCAGTGTCCTTAAGGTGGGACTTTACAGACTTCATAGTATTGAGGTGAGGCAATTTCAGGGGCTCACAGACTCCCAGGTGTCCCTTACAAAAACAAGGTTACTGAAGATATAGGGGGAAAAAAACGCTCTCAAATCACAGCCCTTTGCCCCATTTCCCCTTTGAAGTGAGAACTAATGTACTGTTATTAATACTAAGCAAACAGCAATTGGGCACATGCCCCTCAAAGGGAGGCAAAACCACCTCCCACGCAACATTTCCGTCCAAAGGGGAAAAGGTCAAGTTAGAACCCAAGGACGGATTTATTAAGATAACACTGACATCTTTAAAGTTACGTAATATTCTGCAGAGGCGTAAGTAGCACCTCCTGGAATACCAAATGTCCTCCCTCATCATGAGTCTAGAAGATCTAAATGGTTAGCCTATGAGATGATCCCTCTACCAGCAGCACAAACTCAAAACAGACTCTGCCACCGGTGTCACCAACGAGAAAGATTCAGCAACTGGAATCTAGCTAAAATCCTCCTGACTATACGCAAGGCACAAAAGAACACCTTAACCAGACTCACTCTGAACAATACACCTCTCCCTCTCCTGCCATGAAAGCCAGCAGAGAGAAATCAGAAGACATTGGGAACAGAGGTGTCATTTTTAGATAGTCACTTCTCTGACAATAACGAATGGTAACAGAACACACAGCAGGAATATTACCCTGAATGCCACTGTTGATGGCACAGCCATGATGCATTTGTACACATTGCTGGCCTAGACTCAGGGCATTACAAAATTCCAAGGGAGAGCCACTCTTCTTCTAAGATTCTGGCCTTCTTTTGTTCGTTATTGTCCCCTTGCACCCCATCTTGCTGGTAATTACACCACTAAGGAAACTCTAGCAGAATCTTAAGAACAAAAGAAGAGATTCCAATCCCTACAGCAGGCTGCAGAGAACTGAAAAAAGGTGCCAAACATATTAAAGACTAGCTACGAAGGGGCCGCCATCCTGACAGCGACAGCACTCCGCATTTAAATGGATGAGAAAGCCAGTGGAGTCACAAAGCAACATGGCAGGATTTTCACAAGCGGCAAGGGACTTCGGATGCCTCAAAGTTCCCGTATGCCCAAACTGAGACACCTTAAAAGGGACTGATTATCAGAGATGGGGTGCTAGGATCTTTCTGAAAACCTGGACCCTTTGAGTGGGTCTCAAATTGGGCATCCCCCCAAAAAACCCACACTCATGAAAGCTTATGCTCTAATAAATGTGTTAGTTTCTAAGGTGCCACAAGTACTCCTTTTCTTTTTGCGAATACAGACTAACACAGCTGCTACTCTGAAACTAGTCACTTTTGTGAGACTTTGCTACCATTTGATTTTATGATCCATATTTGGATCTACCAACAGATCTGACTTCACGCAACTTTAAAATCCCACCTCTCTCGTGTTTAAATGCTAAGTCACTTTCCCTGTGTCCTGGAGCTCCTTGTTGGAAGCACTAAGAAAATGGAAGAATGAAGACAAAACTTTTAAAGCCTCTCTGCAGGTAGCGATCAGAACACGGTGGAGTTTTCCTTTTAAGTAAATGGTATTTGCATTTCTCATTGGCGGGCAGTTACCAGCAACATCGAATGCAAGAGGAAGGAAGGAATCTTAACAGACAAGAACAGGTGCCCCCAGATTTCTGTAACCCCCTCACCTATCTCCAAGGTGCCCTCCAGTCCTGTTCCCAAGAACTGATATTGTTTTTAAAATGACAGAGCACCCAGAAAAGATTAGCCCCCTGTAAATAAACATCTCCTGTGGCTGTTAATGCGTGTAGGAATCTCTAACCTGGCCCTGGGGCCTGGCCAGATTCTCTTTTTCCCAGCCTTCCTTCCATAGCCTGGGGCTCATTTTTCTCTCCTCTCTCCCCCTCCCCTTGTCTATGCTTTCCGGCACTTAGCCACCACTAAAATTCGACTGCATTCCTGGGCATGTGACCCATTTTAAACACCCCCACCACCACCCACATGCAGCTTTTTGTCACCAGGAAACCTTCTGCAGTGTGTAAGTTTATGATCAGTAAAGCCAGGCCAGAGAAGAAATGTAGAGCTTCTCCAGTTCCCCTTTCATTTTCCCAGCGCCAAAAAAATAAAACCAGCCTGTGCAAGGAGGAATTCCATTTTTAAAAGAGCTCTCACAAGAGTTTGCAGAGCCAGATAGAGCTCTGCATTCTGATCTAAGAGGCTGAGAAGTCAGGTCCGGCACAACAGCCACATCACCACCTCAGACTCTCCCAGACAGATTTTGGGCTCTGTGCCCACATTCAATTCCATTCACGATTCTGAAACGCCTCCTTCCCCACAGGTAAAATTGTCCCCATGTACTGATTCCAAATCACTCGCTCAGCCAATGATTTAACACCCACACTTCCCCCATGTGCTGCCTCCAGCAGACACCTCCCATACAACGCACACGCAGAGTGCCCCAGTCTGACACACAGGCACGCACTAAGCCCAAATATAGCTTGCAAGGTTCCAAAAAGGTCAATTACGGCTCAAAAAGGATCTTCCGCTTTATGTGGCTGGTCACCCACTTAGCTGAGGGACATCAGTCCAGATCACCTTGAGATGGGAAGGGGGTTGTGCAAGAAAGGGTCATGTGCAATTAGTGCCTGCCACAGCTGGCCTCTGCTTAACCCACGCTATGTGCTAGCTACTTCAGCGACTCCTGCTAGCAAGCCATCCTCTGCTCCTGTCATGCTTGCCAACATTCCCGATGGTGAAGGAACAGCGTGCTTTGTTTTTTAAACAGTAAAATATCTGCCATTTAGTCCCACTGTCCCTCTGGACTGCTCTCCTCGATCCAGTGCATATCAGTGGAGCTGGAAAGTGACCATCTATTTGACTTCTGAAACATTTCTATTTACACAAAGCACAGAGGCAGCACGGGGACCAAAGGCAGGGGCAGAATTAGAAGGGGGAGGCAGAATTGGAGGCCATCGCTTAGATACCAAGGTACTCCTGGTTATTCACTCCTTCCCAGAATACCAGAACCAGGGGTCACCCAAGACATTAATAGGCATCAGGTTGAAAAATAAACAAAAGGAAGTACTACTTCACACAACACACAGTCAACCTGTTGCCAGGGGATGTTGTGAAGGCCAAGACTATAACTGGGTTCAAAAAAGATTTAGATATGTTCATGGAGGATAGGTCCATCAATGGTTATTAGCCAAGATGGTCAGGGATGCAACCCTATGCTCTGGGTATCCTTCAGCCTTTGACAGCCAGAAGCTGGAAGTGAACCACAGAGGATGAATCACTTAATGATTCCCTGTTCTGTTCATTTCCTCTGGGGCACCTGGCATTGGCCACTGACAGAAGACAGGATTCTGGGCTAAAAGGACCATTGCTCTGACCCAGTCTGGCCATTCTTATATACCTATCATCTTTGCAAACACCTGTACAACAAAGATTAGATAGCGATAGCTTTCAAATGCTGGCAGGCACAAGTCTATAAATCAAAGGATAGTTTAAGGCAAGCACCCGGACAATTCCCTAAACAAAGCTCTCAATTCTTTTTAAAAACACACAAGTTTGAAGGATGATATTTCTTCATAATTTAAAAAAAATTAAGACACCTTATTTAGCTCACTTTCTAAGAGCATCCTTCTGCTATGAAGCCCTTCAAGAATAATCAACCAACCCTCCATAGGGCAATGTTTTCAGAAAGATTTGTTCTGTGACGACTTTGGACCTTCATCAAGTCTCATGCACCTACACTATATTGTCAGATTAATTACGTGCCCGATCCTGTGTCCTTCGGCTGCACAAGTACTTCCAGCTGCAACAGTGGGACTACACACATAAAAGGGGTAGACAAGACTCGGCCAGTGAAATCAGATGAGCAGAATCAAGACTTTAACTTCTAAATTCTAAAGAAATTACAGCCCAAGATGCAATGGCTACAATGCTTTATAACCATGGGAACCGACTACAACTTATAAAACACCGCACATCAAAAGATACCTGTGTGTCTTTACCAGCAGCTATCTAGACTAACGAACCCACTCTCAAAATCCTGAAGCTCGCTTTATAGTATTTGACCACAGCAGGATCTTTCCTCCATCAGGTGTGCACAGAACTGGAAGTCCCGTGTAAAGAGAAGAGCTTGTTGCTGGGTTGTAAGAAAAAGAAAATTTCTTATTGTCCATTAGCGTTCCAGGATAAAACAATCTCGACAAACCCACTATAAAAGATTTTCATTTCCCCCTTCTGACCTCACCCCCCACCCCACAAAAAGTTTAAATATTCTGCTCAAAATATGGATTTCCTCTCTTTCTTGACAGAGTTACCAGAAGAAATATAATATTCCTTATGGGCCAAACTTCCCAGCTGCTGAAGTGAAGGAGTGGGTCAGTCCCTTCAGTACCACTGCCCTAGGTGATCCCAGGCCACTCCTCTGCAGTGACTGCCCTGAGCCCCCCTCAAAAAAAAATATCACTCAGACAAGAGTGAATAAGTTTCCTCCAAATGCTTCCCTTCTAGCAATGTTTGGTGATCCCTAATAACCACAGTCTCCCGCAGTCATGAAAGATGCAGTTGCAGAAGTAAGTTCTTCCAGCCTTTTACTGGGAGATTCCTACTTGCTTTGTAAAAAGAAAAGGAGGACTTGTGGCACCTTAGAGACTAACAAATTTATTTGAGCATAAGCTTTCGTGAGCTACAGCTCACGAAAGCTTATGCTCAAATAAATTTGTTAGACTCTAAGGTGCCACAAGTCCTCCTTTTCTTTTTGTGAATACAGACTAACACGGCTGCTACTCTGAAACCTGAAATTTATATGAGCATAAGCTTTCGTGAGCTGTAGCTCACGAAAGCTTATGCTCAAATAAATATGTTAGTCTCTGAGGTGCCACAAGTCCTCCTTTTCTTTTTGTGGATACAGACTAACACGGCTGCTAATCTGATACTTCCTTTGTGTAATTTCAGCATGAGCTGAAACAATGGTGCGTGTAAGAACAGATACTGTCATACATAAGATGCGTCGGCCTCTTGCTTTATTTTTCCAGGAGCATGGACTATCTCTCCCAATAACTATGCACACTCCCAAAGGCGCTGGCCATTTTTAATCACCAATTTCAATCTGCATTTGTGCCATATGCAAATATGAACACATAGGTTGGCTACATTTCTCTTTCTTTTAGCGCTGACAAAAGGTGCCACAACTGAGGGAAATCCTGTCTATGCTGTATCTATTCTGAGAATAAACAGGAGGTTTCCCTAGACTGGTCATCACCAATCCGCCTCAAACCTAATTTGGAGGAACCACATATAGGAAAGAGAGGGAGGTTTACTTTTTATGACCCATTCAGTCCTTGACCTCTCAGCTCAGACTGCTAACAAAGGGGCCAACTGTGTTTGTTGTTTGTGAGATCTGAACACCGGTCACCTAGGAACTGAACTGAGACCCACCAACTTATAGGCCACAAACAGCCAAGAGAGGAGAACTATTTATACTAGATGCCCCTATTGCTATCCTCAACAAAATGCTATATAAACAGCTCTTCCAGTAGAGCAGGGATTCTCAAACTTCATTGCTCCGCGATCCCTTTCCAAGAACAAAAATTACTACATGACCCCAGGAGGGGGGACCAAAACCTGACCCACCTGAGCTCCACTGACCCACGTGTGGAGGCCAAGGCCAAAGCCCAAGGGCTTCAGCCCCAAGCAGGGGGCTTATAACCTGCACCCTGCTGCCTAGGGCTAAAGCCCTCGCGCTTCGGCTCCGGATGGTGGAGCTCAGGCTTCGGCCCCAGGCCCTAGCAAGTCTAAATCAGCCCTGGTAAATTAAAGCCCATTAAAAAGTGGGCGCAACCCACATTGGGGTCCCGACCCACAGTTTGAGAACTGCTGCAGTAGAGAAATTCCCCTTTAGTGTGTGACCCACATTTAGCTTATGGTTGGGACAATGTTTTCTTTTTTTCCTATTTGACATGGGTTCAAATAGCTAAGAAAGGTGACAATTCTGAAATGGAAGAGAGCCCTAGAGACAACTTGAACACAGCAGAGAAGGCAAGCAAAGAGCAACAGAACAAAGGGCATATGCTGACAGATACCACCATATATTATGTTATCATCACTACACTACATGTACGAGGGGGCTGGAACAATTTTTATAGTGAGGATGCTGAGAGCCATTGAACCAACCTGTAAACCCCGTATATAATGGAAACCACTTCAAGCCCAAGGAGTGCAGCAGCCCCCCAGCACCCTAGTTCCTGCATCTATGTCCATGTCCATCATTTATTATCATTATTATTAAATGGGTATTAGGGTACTGTCTAGAGGCCTTGATCAGGATCAGGGCCTTGTACTAGGTTCTGTACATATGTAAAGGTAGATACAGACCTTCACTCAAAGCTGCCAGCTATTTAATAAGCATCACTGAATCTGGATATGGAGAGACATGTCCAGTCTTCTGATCCATCGCCCTTCATGTGCAGAACTGTTCCCTATTATGGAGGCATAAAGCGTGGCTTCACAGTTAAAGCTGCAGCAGGATTTTGCCTTTGACAGGAGCTTAAAACCTCTTGAGAAGCTGCCGTAACAGTATGACTGTGAGTGCGTGAAGGTATTTTCCACTAGTCAACCAGCCCTAGTAGTAAAGCACATTCTTTTAAAAATTTATTTTAAAAAGCTGAGTTGCAATATGTTATAGTTAGATACAGTGAACAAACAGTGCCTTTAAACTGCAGGGGCATAGCGACAAGTCTTTTCACTCTGCTCAGTAGGCTTAGCCCTGGGCTAGTACAGTAGATGCTGGATACATTTTTTAAGCCCTGATCTACGCAAAAGCTCCTCTTCCACTTCAGCCTCAAGATCTTACAAGAAACAATCTCAGTATGTGCCCCAGACTAGTGGGAGTAATTTACAGACCTGAAAGCTATCCTGACAGATCCGTGTATTGTTCATTACTATGCTTAAAAGGTGTTGAGAGGGCGGGGGCAGAAGATGACAAGAAGTATTGTCTGCCCACCATGGCAAGTTAACTGCATGCCATGCCTCTGGGCTTCACAGGAGTGGCAGAGACTCTGCTGTACACTCCCTGGAGTAAGCCTCTCTGCAGCTTCTGTCTCACTTCACTGCCTGCTTCGTTACTGAATTAAAAGCCAGAAAAACTCTAAAACTTCTGCTTTACAGGGTCTGAAGGGAGATAAAGAAGCTTTGCACCTCCACTCCCCAATGCCTGAGGAAGAAGCCTCCTGTCATTAATGCAGTTTGCATTTCTACACTTGCGCAGATCAGCCATTTCCTGCTCTTGCAGGTGTTTGCTTTTAAAAAAAAACATGTAAAGTGAACTCTACTTTTTATTAACTCATAGAAACTATTAAAGACGATATTTGCAAACGGCTGAAGACAATAAATATGTCCATGAAAGAATCTATTATGCTAAACTGGAGAAAAAGTGAAGTCTCCTAATGGGTAATGCAGGAATGAGGAGCAGGGAAGAGGTGAATATGTAGCAGAACATTTCTAATATTTTTGACAATTATACATCACAAAGTACACACTGTCAAGTTGTGTAGGCCATATCTTTCACTTTCCTTTTAAAATTCCTTCATAACAAGAAGGAAATAAGTTTATGCCACTGGTTACTTTGCTTTTTTCTTCCTTTCTTTAAATATAATAGTAGGTCCTCAGAATTGGTTCTTTGCTAATAAACAAGTTTGAGAGAAAATAAGGTCCAGTAGTGAGGCACTGGATGGGGGTGTGGAGACCCGGGTTCTAGTCCAGGCTTTGACACTGACCAACGGTGGTACCGAGGGCAAGTCACTTCAACTCCCTCAGCCTCCATTGCCCTTACTACCCTCAAGAGCTTACAGCCTAAACAGAGGATGCAAATAAAACCTTATCTATTTAGACCGTAAGCGCTTCAGGGCAGGATTTCTGTGTGCTGTGCAGCACCAGGCACAACTGAGGTTGGGATCTCTAGGCACTGCCATAATACATAAAAAGAAAAGGAGGACTTGTAGCACCTTAGAGACTAACAAATTTATTTGAGCATAAGCTTTTGTGAGCTACAGCTCACTTCATTGGATGTAGCTCAAGAAAGCTTATGCTCAAATAAATTTGTTAGTCTCTAAGGTGCCACGAGTACTCTCTCCTTTTCTTTTTGCAAATACAGACTAACAAGGCTGCTACTCTAAAACCTGCCATAATACATAGTAATTGTTCTCACCCAAAACAATGGTTTCATATCACTTCTCAGTTAAGGTTCAGCTGCAGACAGTTATTAAGACAGGACTTTTACATGATACACTACCGTACACTTCTAACCAGGAAGTGTCCTGCATCCAGCTATTGCATCTTGTCATTAACCTAGGCCCCGATCCTGCAGTGCATTGTGCCAGGGCAGACCCCGGTATGTGCATGAAGCCTGGACCCTTAGGCTACAAGCTCTTTAAACAATATTTTTACTGGGTTCGTACAGCAGCTACCACAATGGGGCTGCTATTTTCACTTGAGCCTGAGACTCTAGGTACTTCTGTAATATAAATAAATATAAATACAATCCTAATTTTCTGGTCTCATCCTGCAGCTGCTCCACAAAGAACCTGCCCAGTGGGTCAATGGGAATTCTGCCTGCGGAGTTTGCAGGGTCACATTCCAGAACCACACAGGTCAAAAACCAAAATATACTGTGATGCAAAAATTTTAAAATGTTTGTTTGCCTGCTGATTGACCAAGGGCCTGATCCAGCAAAGCACTCATGCACATTCTTAAGTGTTTTCCTGAATCAGGCCCCAGAGTCCTTAATACACAATGGGTGTGAATTCGTGAAGTTCTTTCCTATTTTTTCCAGGGATAATTTTATTAAGAACATTGTTAAAGAGAAACTAATTTCTTTTCCCTCATATGTGTGTGTGTGTGTGTGTGGTTGAATCACACACTGAATATGAAACATCACTTAAACACACATCTCCTAATTAGCTGTGTTTACCCCGAGGTGGCGTGGGTGCGGGGTTGTTAATGTTGCGTTACATTTTAACACCACCACTCAGCACCAGCAGCTGATTGTGTGAAACAGCTAAAATCTGAAATTGAGTCAATTTCTTTTAATCTATGTGACAACCGCTTTAGCAGGGTTTTTCATTTTATTTTATTGGCCTGAATATGTGCCCAGACACAAATATGATGGGCACAGTCAACCTGAAATCTAGGCAGTTTAAAAGAATGAATTCAAAGGCGTTTCAGTTACTGCCTCACCTTGCTACCCGGTTTTACAATCACTTTTTTTTTAAAAAAAAGGGAGGGCAGGGTCTCTCTTTCCCCTTGTTCTATGAAAGGTTCATACAATAGTGAAACTGACAACACAGTCAAACGTACAAACTAACACAAAAATATCTTTGTTTCTCTGATATTTCAGTTACAGTAATCTTCAGTTATATGTAAAGGTACACAATTTTGAGAGATGTGTCATTTTCAAATTTGTGTTCCTTTAAGAAAATGGAGAGAAATAACAACCAATAAATTACTGAGGACATCCCATATTTCAGACCCAAATTTACCTCTATCCCATACACAGTGTTATCAGAGGTCTGTTATAAACAAGTTATTTAACAGCAGAAGTAATAAATCATAAAGCTATAGAAAAATGGAACTTCTGTACCATAAAAAGAAAAATTGCACAGAATTGTACACCTTCCACACTACCATTTATCTTGTGCTAACCTTTCAGGGGGCAACAGTGGGAGATCTCTGCTAGAACTGTACAGTTCAACACATTTATTGGAAAGGGCACCAGCAGCATTCTTTGCTCTCTTTCCCTAGTGAACGTAGTTGTGCAAACTCCTTGAAAACAAAAATCTTAATTTTAGGCAACGTTTCCATTACTTCTCTAAAGAAAGTGATGGAAGCCCCATTACTTATGTAATTTAAAACAAAACTGGCAAATCTCCAGAGAATAATCTTGCATTAGCCAAAGTGGGAGGGGTAGACAAGATGGCCCAACTATCTTTGGTCTCTATCACCACTCCATTCACCCTGTAATGGTTTAGTTTAAGCACCTACTCTAATAGTTAATGACAGGTTTCAGAGTAGCAGCCGTATTAGTCTGTATTCGCAAAAAGAAAAGGAGACTAACAAATTTATTAGAGCATAAGCTTTCGTGATGAAGTGAGCTGTAGCTCACGAAAGCTTATGCTCTAATAAATTTGTTAGTCTCTAAGGTGCCACAAGTACTCCTTTTCTAATAGTTAAGTTTGCAACCAGTGAGCCACCTACCAGGCTTCTGGCTAGAATTACCAAACCACCATCATTCCTTATTTACAGACACTTATCCCTACTTCCCAAGTCTCTGGCTTCCAGACACACACAAAGACCAGGGGATAGACAGTGAAGAAAAAGCTAGTAAACTTAAAGCATGGAAGGTCTGTTAATCCAATATCAGTAAAGTAGGGTGCAAGTTTGGCAACTGTGTGCAGCAATGCTGTATGGAACATTTATATCACCCCTTTCGTTCCACAGCTCTTCATGAGATAGATCTGCACTGACACACCATCACTGGGAGAAGGGAGGCAACAAGCTGGTGTACAGAGGTGTGGAGATTTTGGCAAAGAACACTGGGATAATCCTCACCCAAGATATGTTATGAGATCTTTAATCTCCATGCAGAGCCAGCAGGATCCTGGCTTTTAGCTCTCATCCAGAAGATCAGCACACAGCAGATGCCGTGATACTCAGTTTGCATCCGATGAAGTGAGCTGTAGCTCACGAAAGCTTATGCTCAAATAAATTTGTTAGTTTCTAAAGTGCCACAAGTAGTCCTTTTCTTTTTTCAGTTTATCTACCTCAACAAAGAGTAAAGAACATACGAGCAGCCATACTGGGTCACACCAAAGGTCCATCTAGCCCAGGATCCTGTCTTCCGACAGCGGCTAATGCCAGGTGCCCCAGAGGGAATGAACAGAACAGGGAATCATCAAGTGACCCATCCCCTATCACCGTCCTTGAGGTTCCATGTTTTTCAAGCCTGCTGGTTAGCTATCTGATACTCCTTGAGGTTGCTGCATAAGCAGCTTTTAGTGTCATCTGGTGCAGTGGTTCCAACCTTTCTTCATTTGTAGACCCCTAAAAAATTTCAAATGGAGGGGAAGACCTTTTGGAAATCTTAGACATAGTCTGCAGATCGCCCTGGATCCAGGGATCACAGGTTGAAAACCACTGACCTGGTGTATTGTCCGTGTCTGACTGTAAATTCCTTGGGACCAGGACTATGCATCCATTTATACAGCACATACTGTCAGCATTCAAATAGTACTCATCATGGAGAGGTATTTAAAGAGATTTTTTAAAAGGACGCCCCAGAATATCAAATAAATTGTCCAAAGTGCATCCAAGAGAACCCAAAACCCTGGAAGTTTACGTAGGTTCAAGCGCCCTTGCCCCTACTTACAAACATCCTCCACTCATATCCCGCCCCTGCCCCCCAAACTTACTGAATCTTTTTGTAGCTGTTTATTGGCCTACATTCCACTGCGTTGCACCTGCTCTGCTGTATACCTGATCCCTCCTGCAGCCGGAGCGGCACTGCACCACCTTATTCTTAATGAAAAAATACAGAACTTCATTTCCTCAGAAGACAAAATAATATATCAGAGCAGACAGACTCCAGAAGCCACAATGCACAGCTGCCCCACAGCCCTTGCTCCCGCTGACTTCAAAGGGAGAATTGCCTGAGCAAAGAGTGTAGTCCTGGGCTGTGATGGCTAAATGGTTTAGGTGTTAAACTTGAACACCAATTGGATTTTCCTACACAGGTCTGTATCGCACTCAGAGTGGCTGAGACTTTAACACAGACCATAGAATTATACTGGAGGTCAGGCTAGATGACCCAACCATATCTTCTGATCTTAAAATCTAGATGTGGGAACTTCCCACATCCCCCATTAGTCCCCTCCCACAATCTAAACTCGTTTGAGCTGTTGGAGCTTGGATATATTTTCGTTCAGGAACATTTTTATACAGATCAGTAGGAAATGTTTTTTAAAGAAGTATGATAATTTTTAAAGACGTTTATTATCTATCTATTGTTGTCCCAAAAGTAATAAGGAAAGTAAATTAGAGGGACGAGATGAGTGAGGTAATATATTTTATTGGACCAACTTCTGTTGGCGAGAGACAAGCTTTCGAGCTTATACAGAGCTCTTCTTCAGATGTGTGTAAACTCGAAAGCTTGTCTCTTTCTCGCCAACAGACGCTGGTCTGATAAAAAAAAATATTACCTCCCCAACCTTGCTTCTCTAATACCCTGGGACTGACATGGCTATAACAACACTGCATACAAGAAAAGTAAATGTCATGTGACTGCTTAAGATAGCATTTCATACATTGTATAAGGAGCGTAATAGATTTTAAAGAGAAGCAAGCAGCACCCGAAGCCCCAATCCTGCAAGCTGTTTCATGTAGGCAGATATCTGTGTCCACGCAATGCCACACTGAATAGGGCTCCATGCAGAAAAGGTTGATAAATCCTAAAATATGCTACAAGCTTTACATCCAAGAAAGAAAATGAGGTTCCTACCCTGAAGAGTTTATAACCCATAAATCCCAATGGGTCCGACAATACATGAGTCCTGAAGAGTCATTTCTTCTGTGATGGCCACAATTGGCTAGTTAATAATAAAAATAAAAATTCAGATCTCTCTTGTGGGTTTCTCAGTAGATCCTGTCTTCCGTATCCTTACATGCCTTATCCAGCCAAAAATACACACAAGTAACTTCACGCACATGAGTAATCCCATTTACTACAAAGGAACATTTGCACAAGTAAAAAGTTAGCTAGATTGAGCCTTTACGGACAATTTGTGGGCAGAGAATAGGAGAGGAGATTAAATGAGCATCATGTGAGAGACGAAGATTTGTATGTTGTAAACAAACAAGTGCCTTTACTGGCTACTAATTACACCTGGGTTATTAAAAGCAAGAGAATTCAAAAAAGCCCAATTTACTATTAATGCACCTTGTTTACTTTTTGCATTTCTTTCAGTGGAGACAAAAAAAATTATTTTCTGCTTCATATATAGTCAGTTTAATTTTTGCTTACATATAATGATGTGCTGTAATGCTGGAGTTTCAAACATTTCTGTGGAATATTTGGTTTTATCATTATCTATTTGTATTACAGTAGCGCTAGAGGCTCCAACCAAGACACAAGCCCCACTGTGCAAGGCACAGTACAAAGACATGGGAGGGGGGGGAAAAAAAGACAGGCTATACCTCAAATAGCTTACAAACTACCCCCAAGAGCTATCTGCATTATTATTTTAATAAAAGGAGTACTTGGGGCACCTTAGAGACTAACACATTTATTAGAGCATAAGCTTTCGTGAGCTACAGCCCACTTCATCGGATGCATAGATGAAGTGGGCTGTAGCTCACGAAAGCTTATGCTCAAATAAATGTGTTAGTCTCTAAGGTGCCACAAGTCCTCCTTTTCTTTTTGTGGATACAGACTAACACGGCTGCTACTCTAAACCGATTATTTGAATGTGGTCTTCGGTTTGGACAAAGCTTGTTTCCACAACGATTTGGAGCAAGTTTAACTTGACAGCACTCTGCGTGGTCAATTTCACGGCTGAATGAACCTTCCACAGAGCACCAAGGAAAAGAGAATTTTTTGTTCTGCTTTTAGGTAAAGGTGAGCGTAAAATCCTAAACACTGGCAGCACGGGACATCACCAGACATTACACACAGGGAGGAAGGCGAATATCAGCCTGAGAACAGCGTGACTATGTTGTAGGAAGGGGTGTGCTCCCGTCTGTGCCAAGCGTGATAACCTACTTACCTGGGCTACGTGCTGCTGGTTTGTTTGTTTTTTTTTTTCTTTTCTGCCCCCCCCCCTTTTTGGAGCAGCAAACGAAGGGTCTGTTTGGTGTTTCGGGGGGCGGGGGGGGGGGTGTATAGCTATAGCTATATATATATGCACAGGCACACATAGATATTTCAAGGCAGGGATGGGGTCTCCATACTGGTCTGTACAGCGCCTAGCGCAGGGTGGGGCTGCATTGACATCGCCCCCCCCCCATGGCTCTTTAACCCGAGTTAGCCACGGGGGGGGCCCCCAGTCACCCATAGGGCCACGCTCAGGCTGCACAGGCGGGGGGAAGTGGCTCCATCCCCTCCGACTGGGCCGGGGCCGGATCGGGCCCGCGGGCTCGGGCGCAGCCGCGCCTCGGGAATAGCCCCCGTGCGGCCGCGGAGCCCCCGCCGCGCCTTAGCGACCGCGCCGGCCCCTGGCAACCAGCTAGGCCGCGGCCTCCCCGGCCTCTCCCACCCGCCGCGGCCGGCCCGGGGAGCGCTTACAGGTCGGCGCCGAGCTGGCTGAAGCCGGAGTTGAGGCAGCCGCGGGCTATGCGCCTCCAGAGCGGGTCCCGGCCGGAGAAGGCGCGCAGCCGCCGGCAGACCTGGCCCAGCCGGCCCAGGGCCTGCGCGTCCAGGTAGGAGCAGATGAGCAGCAGCAGCTCCTCGGGCAGGGCCCACAGGAGGGAGGGGCGGGCGGCCCCGCATCCCCCCTCCGCCTGGGGGGGCCGCGGGCGGCCCTGCCTCCCCATGGAGCCGCAGCAGCCCCTGCCCCTGCCCCTGCCCCTGCCCCTCCTCCGCGGGAGCCGGAGCTGCTGCTGCCGGGGGGAGGCCAAGCCATGGCCGGGGGCAGCCTCTCCCCGGTCACATGGCGCAGGAGCCGCTGCCTGGCCGTGCCCGGGCGCACAGGGCCTGGCCAGCCCGCTCCTTGCCTCCCTCCCTCCCTGGGCCCATGGCTCAGAGCATCCTGGGGGCCCCGGGCCCCGCACCCGCCCACGGGCCGGCCCACTGGGCGTTAATAACGGAATCGCGCGCCTCGGTGGCCGCCAGGGCGCAGAGGGCGAGGGGGTGGCCATGCAGAATCGTTCCCGTGAATTAACAACGCTTTTATGCATCCGATGCAGTGGGCTGTAGCTCACGAAAGCTTATGCTCTAATAAATGTGTTAGTCTCTAAGGTGCCACAAGTCCTCCTCTTCTTTTTGCGAACGCTTTTATGAATCTCATCCGGGCCCCGAACGCCAGCGTGCCAGGCGCTCGCTGGGCCGGGAAAAGAATAATGGGTGATAATTAATAACTGTGTGATTAGTGCCATCCTGCAGGAGCCTGGACCGATGGAGACATGGAGCGCTCCTGACCCCCGCACGCACTGGGGCCGGCGCATGTTACATTATTTATGATTGTTAATTTACTAATGTGATACGTTTTCATAGCCTCTTCCAGCCACTCAGGAGCGTTTTATACAGGGAAGGCTCCTAACCCAAAACGGACATGCAGCCCCGCTCTCCCCACTGGGGTAGGCAAATAATACTCTTAACAATATCACACAAGCCCAGAGCACTTTCCACCTGCCCAGAGTGCTGTATACAGGGATTGCTTACCAATCACAGAACTCCAGACAGGCCCCACAGTTAGAAAGGCAAATAGTTATTAATTACAGGTTTCAGAGGAGCAGCCGTGTTAGTCTGTATTCGCAAAAAGAAAAGGAGGACTTGCGGCACCTTAGAGACTAACAAATTTATTAGAGCATAAGCTTTCGTGAGCGACAGCTCACTTCATCGGATGCATTTGGTGGAAAATACAGTGGGAGATTTATTAATGAGTATCATATGATCACCTCAGAATATAATAGGATGACCCTAAGAGAAGGCCTTTATTCAATACTTAGGTCTTGATCCAGAAAAGCACGAAAGTATGGGCTTAACCTTAAGCAGTCAAGTAGTCTTATTGACTAAATTAGCATGTCTGGATAACTTGCATTCAATAGTTTTAAAAGAGCTGGCCGAGGAGCTCTTTGGAGCATGAATGTTGCTTCTTCATAGGTCTTGAAACACTGAGAAAGTTCCAGAAGAATGGAAGAAAGCAAATATTGTGCCAAAAATTTAAAAGAGTAAACAGGATAGCCCCATTAATAAAGGCCTGTCAGCCTACCTTTGATCCCAGGCAAAATAATAGAGTGACTGATACAGGACTCACTTAATAAAGCATTAAAATAATATAATTAATGCCTAGCAACATGGCTTTATGGAAAATAGATCTTATCACACTAACTTGATTTTTTAATGAGGTTACAAGTTTGATTGATAAAAGAAATAAGGCTGATGTAATATTCTTAGACTTCCATAAGGAATTTGAATTGGTACTGCATGACATTTTGATTAAGAAATTAGAACGATGCAAAATCAACATGACATATTAAATGGATTAAAAACTAGCTAACTGATATGTTTCAAAATATAAGTATAAATGAGGACTCATCCTAGGGCAGGTGTATTTCTAGTCGGATCTCAGAGGGGTTGATTCTTGGCCCTGTGGTGTTTAAAGATTCTTATCAATGACCTGCAACAAAACATAAAATCATTACTGATAAAGTTTGCAGATGACGCAAACATTGGTAGAGTGGTAGGTAACGAAAAGGACAGGTCACTGATACAGAGTGATCTGGATCTCTCTGTACACTGGACACAAGCAAACAATATGTGTTTCAGTACAGCCAAATGTAAAGACATACATGTAGGAACAAAGAATCTAGGCCATATTTACAGCATGGGAGACTATCCTGGGAAGCATTAACTCTGAAAAAGACTACGGGGTCTTAGTTGCAAATCAGCTGAACATGAGTTCACAGTGCAGTGCTTTAGCTAACAGAGCTAATGCGATCCTTGGATGCATAAACAGGGGGATATTGAATAGGAGTAAAGAGATTATATGACCCCTGTATTTGACACTGGTGTGACTGCTGCTGGAACACTTGTCCAGTTCTGGTGTCCACACTTCAAGAGGGATCTTGATAAATTGGAGAGGGTTCAGAGAAGAGCCTTGAGAATGATTAAAGGATTGGAAAACCTGCCTTTCATGACAGACTCAAGGAGCTAAATTTATTTAGCTTATCAAAGAGAAGTTTAAATAGTCTATCAGTATCTACATAGGAAACAGAAATTTGCTAATGGAGGGCTCTTCTGTTTAGCAGACAAAGGTTTAACATGGTCAAGTGGCTGGAAGTTGAAGCTAGACAAATTCAGACTAGATATAAGGCACAATTTTTTAACAATGATAGTAATTAGCCATTGGAACAATTTACCAAGGGCTGCATTAGATTCACCATCACGGTTTTAAATCAAAATTGGATGTTTTTCTAAAAGATATGCTCTAGCTATTGCATATGAAGCAGGAATTAATTCAAGAAAGGCCTATGGCCTGTGTATGCAGGAGGTCAGATCAGATGATCACAATGGTCCCGTCCGGCTTTGGAATCTATGAAGTTAAACGTGTATGTGTAAGTGTTTGCAACTCTGGGGCCTTAATGTCCTGTGACTTGCAGTCCAATAAAGAGGTACAGAACTAAGACGTATTTGGATCAGCTAAAAGGTCTGTTTGCAAGCAGTAATTATGCAAAGGATCAGATATAGGACAAACACAGTACTCTGAATAAAACATTGTGGGGTTATGCACCTTAAAAATAAGTAGGGCTGTCAAGCGATTAAAAAAATTAATCGCAATTAATCATGCAATTAAAAAAACTAATCGCGATTAATTGCACTGTTAATAATAGAATACCATTATTTAAATATTTTCTACGTTTGTTACATTTTCAAATGTATTAATTTCAATTACAACACATTGCACTGTAAAAAAACAAAAGAAATAGTATTTTTCAGTTCACCTAATACAAGTACTGTAGTGCAATCTCTTTTTCATGAAAGTTGAACTTACAAATGTAAAATTATGTACAAAAAAACCTGCATTCAAAAATAAAACATTGTAAAATTTTAGAGCCTGCAAGTCCATTCAGTCCTACTTCTTGTTCAGCCAATTGCTTAGACAAACAAGTTTGTTTACATTTTCAGGAAATTATGCTGCCCGCTTCTTGTTTACAATGTCACCTGAAAGTGAGAACATGACACTTTCCCATGGCACTGTTGTAGCTGGCGTCGCAAGATATTTATATGCCAGATGTGCTAAAGATTCATATGTCCCTTCATGTTTCAACCACCATTCCAGGGGACATGTGTCCATGCTGATGACAGGTTCTGCTCAATAACAATCCAAAGCAGTGCAGACCGACTCAAGTTCATTTTCATTAATTGAGTCAGATGCCATCAGCAGAAGGTTGATTTTCTTTTTTTGGTGGTTCGGGTTCTGTAATTTCCACATTGGAATGTTGCTCTTTTAAGACTTCTGAAAGCATGCTCCACACCTCGTCCCTCTCAGATTTTGGAAGCCACTTCAGATTCTTAAACCTTGGGTCGAATGCTGTAACTATCTTTAGAAATCTCACATTGGTACCTTCTTTGCATTTTGTCAAATCTGCAGTGAAAGTGTTCTTAAAACGAACAACATAGATTCATAGATACTAAGGTCAGAAGGGACCATTCTGATCATCTAGTCCGACCTCCTGCACAGCGCAGGCCACAGAATCTCACCCACCCACTCCTATGAGAAACCTCACCTATGTCTGAGCTATTGAAGTCCTTAAATCATGGTTTAAAGACTTCAAGGAGCAGAGAAGCCTCCCTCAAGTCAACCATGCCCCATGCTACAGAGGAAGGCGAAAAACCTCCAGGGCCTCTCCAATCTGCCCTGGAGGAAAATTCCTTCCCGACCCCAAATATGGCAATCAGCTAAACCCTGAGCATATGGGCAAGATTCACCACATGTATTGGGTCATCATCTGAGACTGCTATGAACATGAAATATATGGCAGAATGCGGGTAAAACAGAACAGGGGACATACAATTCTCCCCCAAGGAGTTCAGTCACAAATTTAGTTAATGCATTTTTTGTTTTAAATGAGCGTCATCAGCATGGAAGCATGTCCTCTGGAATGGTGGTTGAAACATGAAGCATAAAGGGGCATACAAATGTTTAGCATATCTGGCACGTAAATACCTTGCAATGCTGGCTGCAAAAGTGCCATGCAAATGCCTGTTCTCACTTTCTGGTGACATTGTAAATAAGAAAGGGGCAGCATTATCTCCCGTAAATGTAAACAAACTTAGCAATTGCCTGAATAAGAAGTAGGACTGAGTGGACTTGTAGGCTCTGAAGTTTTACATTGTTTTGTTTTTGAGCGCAGTTATGTAACAAAAAAAATCTATATTTGTAAATTGCACTTTCACAACAAAGAGATTGCACTACAGTACTTGTATGAGGTGAATTAAAAAATACTATTTATTTTATCATTTTTACAGTGCAAATATTTGTAATAAAAATAG
Organism: Dermochelys coriacea; assembly: GCF_009764565.3. NCBI lineage: Eukaryota > Metazoa > Chordata > Testudines > Dermochelyidae > Dermochelys > Dermochelys coriacea. Next base: position 124,818,807 of record NC_050074.1, read on the forward strand.
TACACACTTTGATTTCAATTACAACACAAAATACAATAAATATGAAAATGTAGAAAAACATCCAAAATATTTAATAAATTTCAACTGGTATTCTATTGTTTAACAGTGTGATTAAAACTGTGATTAATTGCAATTACTTTTTTTAATCGTGATTAATTTTTTTGAGTTAATCGCTTGAGTTAACTGCGATTAATCAACAGATCTAAAAATAAGCTTTGTGTACTAGTATAGATTTTTACCCTTCAACATAATCACAAAGACTAAGGGCTTGTCTACACATACAGTGCTTCAGCAGCGTAGCTACATTGTGTCTGGTGAAGATGCTCTATGCCAATGAGAGAGAGCTCTCCCATTGACATAATAAAACCACCTCCATGAGAGGCAGTAGCTGTTGGCGGGACATAGCACTGTCCACGCCAGTGCTTATGTTGGTGTAAGCAATCCCTAAGTGACATAAATTATGCTGACATAAGCTGTAGTCGCAAAAAGAAAAGCAGTACTTGTGGCACCTTAGAGACTAACAAATTTATTAGAGCATAAGCTTTCGTGAGCTAGAGCTCACTTATGAAGTGAGCTGTAGCTCACGAAAGCTTATGCTCTAATAAATTTGTTTGTCTCTAAGGTGCCACAAGTACTCCTTTTCTTTTTGCAAATACAGACTAACACGGCTGCTACTCTGAAACCTGTCATAAGCTGTAGTGTAGGCATAGCCTAAATCTTGTCAGAAAGATGCTATCACCATTCCATTATTTTAAGAAAGAAAGAAAGAAAGAAAGAAAGAAAGAAAGAAAGAAAGAAAGAAAGAAAAAGAAAATCTGAATGGTTCCAATGCTGGAAGCATGTATTCCCAGGCATAGTTCATACTACTATGACTTCAATGGGACTGTCTATGTTAGAGTTATCTACTCATATGACATACAACCACAAAGTATCTAAATATTTATTACCTACAGACTGCTCATAGTAGTAGGGACTAGAGATAGTGAGTGTTTGCAGCATCAGACCCTAAGAACCCACTGGAACTACTCTACTCATGTGTGTAAAAGCAAGCCTGTAAAAGTGTTTGCAGGATCAAGATGTAAGGAGGCACTTGAGGACTTGCCTGTTACTAATAAACATACATCTATCATTATCACTTTATTGTTTATATTGCACTCACCTGAGACCCCATTGTGCTAGGCACTGGATAAACATATAGCAAATTACATTTCCTACCTCAAAAAGCTAACAAGCTAAGGCCCCAATCCTGTCATGGGCAATGACTGCAGAGAACCTCATTGAAGTTAGCAGGGCTCTGGGCTGGCACAGCAAGAGCAGGGCCTAAATGAGCAGTTACAATCTGAAAGCTTCTAACATAATGGTAAAAGTCAATCAACTGCAGCATGTAAGAAATACCATGTCAATACCTGCCCATCATTTGCTTGCTATTTCCTTCTCACGGGCTTTTATTCATCTCTGTACTGCCCTCCAATATAACTTTCCAGCTAAAGACACAGTCAAGTGGACAGGTTTTTGTTTTGTTTTTCTTTTCACCCAACACTTTTGTATATTTCTGAAACTTAAGATACCGCATATACTACTACAGTACTTATCTGTAACACCATCGCTTTGAGGGATTAAAGCAGGTTACTTGTTACACACTTAGATCAAGCGTTATCTGAGTAGAGAGTCTACCCTGTTAGGGAAGGCGGAATCTGTTTTTGATCTTGAGTTGTTTTGATTTTCTCTGAGAGCAGTAACATGTTATTTTAACTTCTGAATAAGGTGTGCTACCTGACTGAGTCTCCTCTTCTTTGGCAGAAAGGATTAGAAACCTCCACAGAACTTGCACTCTATTAAAGCAGAGTGCTCTCCATTGAGCAGCAAGGAGCTGAATTGTTTTCAGATTACATGTGTGTGTGTGTCTTTCCCACATCAAAGACTTTGATGGAAGCTGTTCACACTATTGTCAGGAATGCAGGGATTGGCGCAAAGGTGATTAGCAAAATTGCTTTTCTGCAAGAGGAGCACAAAAAATTATTGAGGGATTAAAGAGGATAAAAAGAAGGTTATGTTGAATAAGAGGTAAAATCTTCTGCTGGTTTTCTCCAAATCATGCTTCATGGATTTGGTTTAGTCTCCATAAAAATACACCAGAACAAATCAGAATTAAAAGCTGCTTTGTACAAAGTGCCATTAATGGGGGAAAATCTCGTATAAAACTATATACATCTATTGTTCCCTATCCTGTGAGGTACTCAACATCTTCTGCAAGGAACTGAGAGCCCTCAGTGGGAACTGAGGGGAATTATCACATCTCACAAGCTATTACACATTTCCAGGATGGGGCCCTTTATTACTAATAACTAAGATTATTAAAAGAGAAAGAATTTTACAAATCTAACTTTTCTGTCATCCTGGATGTTGTTTGGTTACTTTTTGCGCTACATTCAGCTCATAGTGATATAGGCTGATGGTCAATTTCATTTTCCACTTGCCATACACTGGCAATACTTATATATTGGCCTCAGCAGCAGAGCTGGTTGAATAGTTTAAAAAAGATATATATTTATATTTTTATATATATATATATATATATATTTTGATCAATGAAACCTAACAGCAAAGCTTCCAAAAGCTCTGTCTTGGCAAAGCTGCAGTGTAATAAAAGTATATCTTCAGCTACAGTCATAAAACTGCATCGTCTCCTTTTTTTCAGATTTGGCCTTGACAGTTCATTTATTACTAATTTATTTTGAATGATTATTATTCATTAAGTGCCAAAACTGCAGTCATTCCTTTACTTTGGATTCTGATTTTGTTATTGGTTTGTTTTGTTAATTTGCTACCTTCTTGAAGTCAATCAACTGATTTTATTTATTTATTAACCTTGGATTTCAAAGAATTATCTGAAGTATCTATTTAGAAAAAAGTTCATTTTAACAGTTTTCCCAACAGTAACTCCCTCCCGCTCCCCCCCTCGGCTGCATAAGATTATCACTCACCAGACAGCTGTGGGATTCTGAATGATTCAATTTAAAACGCTTTTCAATTCCAAATGCTAGATTTCTGCTGGGGCAGTATAATTGCCGCACACAGACTGAGAAACTCCCCAACCCTCCAGGCTTCAAAGGCTGGTCACCCTTGGTCTCCAGAACGAATGGTTTTGAGTCTTGTGTCTTCTAGGGGCTACCTACAAACATATTTTAGGGTTTTTTCTTTCCCACTTGGAACCTGTTAGAGTCAATGATAAAACTCGCATTGGCTTCTTTGGGCGCATATGCAGGGCTGAGTTCAGTGAGATGTTGTTTCTAGCGGTTGTCACCCCACTCTTCACTTATTTCACAGGTAGTCCAAAGCTTTAATCTTCAGCAATTAGAAATTCACAGAACCAGGGTTGCTAGAGTTTCTAGGCTTGCTTCTCCTTATTGTAGAAGATGGTAAGAGTCAAAGGAACACTTCAGAGACATTCCTTTCTTGTAGACTGGACCTTTTTCACCAGGAGGCTGCAGCTCTTTTGCTGCTACTCATTTTGGCTAGTTCTTATTATTCGGCCATACACTCAGCAGTGATTTGGTGTGTACGGTGAATGTGACACAGATTCCTATATAAAGCAATATGAGCTTATTCAGGCCTGGAAACCAACATTTTGATGCAATTCTCAATTTATCCCATGCTGATCCCTAAAGGCACTATCCTCTCCTCCAAAACTCTCCTAAAGACCAACCTCTTCCATGAAAACCATTCAAAAGGATCGTTTGAGAGGCAGCTAGGGAGAACTATATTGTCTTGTATTTCTAAGTAAACAAAAATATCTATTAGAGCATAAGCTTTCGTGAGCTACAGCTCACTTCATCGGATGCATCCGATGAAGTGAGCTGTAGCTCACGAAAGCTTATGCTCTAATAAATTTGTTAGTCTCTAAGGTGCCACAAGTACTCCTTTTCTTTTTGCAAATACAGACTAACACGGCTGCTACTATGAAAAATATCTATAATGCATATATAAAAATAGCGTAGAATGAATTGTATCCCTTCCCATGACAATTGTTTTGTTAGGCCCCAATCCTGCATGAGTGCATTGGTCCATGCTAGCAGATCCAGTTGCAAGATTGGAGCCTTAGATTGTAAGCGTCTTGGGGCAGGGACAGTGTCTTTCGATGTGTCTCTGCAGATCTAGTACAATGGGACCCCTATTCTCTTCAGGACCCTTCAGTGTTACTGTAATGCAAATAAATACTAACTAGTGCTTAAGCCTTATAATAAATATATGTAGATAAAAATATAAAGCCAATGCACTTGATTTTTAAATGGGACTAACCTAGCCTCCAATTTTGTGATAACAATAAGCTGCAGGAACAAATAATTGCAAACATAGTTTATGGGCCAGAGGAGGGGGCTCAGATCCCCACTTACACAGGTTTCTTAGGATCATGCAAGTCCCGCCTCTCCCATGGAAAGACTACTTTTGGTTTATTTGTTTAGATCAGTAAAAAAAAAATCCCACATCCCAAAATAAAGAATGTTTTCCTTTGGAACTGCAAACATCCTTGATAGCTTTAACATCTGCTGGACAATGTATGGATGAGAGGCGGGCAGCTCACACAGTTCTGTGACAAACGTGTGTACAGCGTGTCGGATTATAAATCCAGGAATAAAGAGCAATTAAACCCCCTTTTCCAGCCCACCTGCCACGAAAAAAGGCCTTTCACTTGAATTGATCTATCTAAATAGAAACAAGAACTGGGAAGGAAAACGCCAACATCCCAAAGTCTCAAGTCAAAACCTCTCCATCTGATAAAGAAGTTCTGTCCGCTGCAAGCAAACTGATTCACTGTCTGTCTTTCTCCAGGATGTGTGCACTACCCTGTGTGAGTATGCTTGTGGTTCAAGCAAAAAAAAAGGTTATATGGCTCAGGAATCTTTCAAGTAACATTTGTATCTGTCACTAAGTTGATCTTAAGCCCCACATAATCCTTAGATATGTTTTCTCTTTTGCCCGCATGTTAGAGTGCTTGATGCAATATTTGGATGAGAACTCCAATGAGATCAGCTGTGCCACCCAGCAGCGCTAGAGCTCTCAGAGCTCCACCTTGAGTGCAAAAGTCTTTCTGTTCTTTGGAATGCAGAACTAGAGGAAAAAACTTTAGACCAGTTTCCCCCGGAACAACTCTAATGAAATCAGTTGGGTGACATCAGTGATAAATTTGGCCCTGTGCTTTTACCTTTGCTCTGTGATTGCAATGGACTCATTGTTGATAGTTTCTCTGAATTATCTGAGTTACATAAAAATGCAGCTAGAAATTCAAAACAAACATCCAGTGCAGAATGCCTCATAATTTAGAGCACACATTGCCTAATGGTTACTGTACGAGAACGGGAGTCTAGTCTCCCAGGTTCTGTTCTGAACCCTGATACTGGTGTGAGTATTGCATGCCCTTGGGCAAGTCACATTGCCTTTCACTGTCTCACTTTCCCCATCTATAGAATATAACAAGATTTACCACTTCACAGAGAGGTTGAGAGTCTTGAGGTTGTTTTAGTACCATAGGGATGAAAATACTTTTAAAAGGAAAAAATAACCCTGCTTTTCAATAGGGCCACAACCCAGCCTCTGCTGGTGCACATGTGATTGTAACCAGGATTTTCCAGTACTAACACCTGCACATGTACTTGGTTTATTCAAATACTTGAGCATGCACGTTATAGAACCCGAATGTGCAAGACCCATTTGTCCAATGGATTTGCCCACAGGTGTTTGCGCATGTAAAGTGTACATGCAAGTGTGTGCACAGGCAGAGTTGCATGAGCATAAGCAGAGCCAGGATTCGAACAGCAGGGCCTTTGAGCCTTAACCTGACACTCCCCCTTTAAAATCAGAGACACTGACATGAAAGTTTTCCACTCACCAGAAGAAACAGGCTATTTTGCACCTTTCCAAGCTATGTTTCTCATCTCCTTGCCATTCCTACTGCCTTGTCTCTCTTGCTTTTTCTAACACTATCCCTCCCTCTCCACTTCAAACCCTGGGAAAAACCTAGGAAAAGCAGCTTGCTGACTAAGGGGCCATTTCGTTGCATTGTGTTTTCCAGCTAGACCTGAACAGAGTGAAATCAATTCAGCTCTCTCGTGCTCTCCCTCCCTCATGTCTTTTTTTTTGTTTCTCTTAAATTGTGCCCTCTGCCTTAAGAAAGCCCAGTTTAGTTACATCCCCATAGCAATCAAGTGACCAGTAGTTTCTGTTTTTTATAAAAACACAGTGTCCTTTTCATGGGTTTCAGGTTCCTCCTCAGTTCGAAATGCGCATTGAGCAGGGGCAACAATCTGCAGAATCTTTGATCGAGTCTCATGTATTCATTTTAAATATTTCTAATGGTCACATCACCCAGAGAAATATGTGCTTTTGTACTAATATTAAAACATTGTATCAACCACCCATTATATTACTGTCACTGAGGCCAGACTGAATAGAAGTACACACAAACATCTGTGTCTGATCTGTATAGCTATATATCCTGAGAAATACACTTATTATTGTTGAAGTCCAAGTGTTTCCATTCTAAGATCCTTTTTGCAATTCCTTCTAACTTTCTAAAGTTTTCAATATGAATTTTTCCAGTCTTGATCCAGTACCCCAGTTATGAGTGAAATATAAGAACAAGAATAGAATAAAATAAGGTTTTTGGAAGTTTGAACAAGCAAGGTTAAGCACAGTCCACCTGCTGCACTAAATGAGGCACGGTCCTGTGGAAATAATTATATGTGATCATAGAATTAAGGGTTATATCATATTGCATACTCACAACGGAACAGCATTAAGGTTGCATGTGCAACCTTAACTTTGTTGTCTACTGATTCTCTTGAGTGCTTAACTCAGCAAACTTTGTGTTTTCTCAGCGTAGATTTACTTTTTTCTTTTACAATGGAATATAGATTTACAGGCAGAGATCCTCAGTGGGTGTCAATTGGCACAACTCCATTGCAGTTAACCGAACCAAGCCACTTGACACCCGCTGAGGATCTGAGCCAGAGATGAGATGTGTGTGATGCCCACAGCACTGAAATACTATTCTAGCCCTAACGACAAGATGACAGTGGATTTTGTTATATGTATATATATATATATATATATATATATATATATATACACACACACACATATATATATATATTTATTTCTTTTAATTTAGAAGAAAATATTAAAAGTGCTTAACCCCAGCCTTGCGTATCTCTACCGCTTCTTTAAGAAGATAAATTCAGCAGCCATGCCTAACCATATAACATAAATGACCAGCTAAACTCACAGAACACTTACAGCTTGAAAGTTGAAAATGCTGCACCGTCCCCAGATAGTTCCCATCCCCCCACAAAAAAAGCCCTGGTCCGAAGATGAAAGCAGCTTCTCCAACCAACGTGTGGGCAGAGTTTCAACATTCAGGCTCTCCCAGATGATGTCATTCTAACAGCTTCCTCTTTTGTAAATCCAGGTAGCTCCAGCTCCAGCTCCTCCACTGACCACAGCTGTGGCAATACGGCTCAGGGAGAGAGGTGTCTCCCAGGCAAGCAGGTCCCAAGCCTTTTAGAGCTTGATAGGCCAAAACCCACCACCATGAAACCCAACTAGAGCTGAAAAGGATGCAAGTGCAAATCACGGACTAGTGTCACATGGTCACAGAAGGCTACACTGCTTACCAAGGGGCTAGCCACCCGCTGCACCAGCTTTGGTGTCCAGGTGCATGTTAAGTACAGCCCCAAACACAGCACATTGTCTAATGTTGAAGTATCATTTCTATTCAAAGAGATGGTCAGATGTTTTAAATCGCTGAGCACCTCGCTGAAGATGGGGAGTGCTAGTGAGTACGGAGCACCTCTGGAAACTGGGCCTGGATTGCAGTCTAACTTTTGGCCCTTCAGGTTGCACGTGCAACTGTAACTCAGCCCCTTGTGCTTATTCACTGTGATAGAATCTCTGGCTACATGGCCCCATTGGATTTCACAAATAAGACAGAACCCAGTTTTTTATACCACTTCAGACACACTCTTACTGACAACAGTTTTCTTGTCAAAACTTTAACCACTTACACATTTTAACTAAGTTCTCTTGCATGTTTGACTAATTCTGCCAGTGTCCTGGACATTATCTGTTTGTTCCCAGCCAGCAGCACAGGCTTGCTGAGACATTTCAGCAGTGGAGGTGGTTAATTATGAAGCTAGTTTTGCACATCTGGCCGCTCCATCTCCGGCTGTGGCCCTCTTTGCACTCAGGTATGGCGCTGTGGGCAAGCCCTGCCTTGGGCGCTCCCTCACCCTGGTATAGACAAGTCCAGAACAGACCTTCTGGGCATAAACAAGCATCCCCCTCAGAGGCGCTCATTTATTAACAACAAAGAGTAACATACACATAAGCAAAAACAGTTGTTCAGGCCGCTCTTAGGAAATCCAGTCTCTCAGGGTCAGTCCAACTAACTGCTTGGTCCTTGGGGCACCCATCCCAAGACCCTCATCTGAAGCCAGGGCTTCTAGGCTGCTCCTGCTCCCTTCCCTTGGAGAACAGCCTTCAGTTCCTTCTCTTCAGGAAACTTCTGCTATCTCCACCGTGGAAACAGTCTCTCTCTCTCTCTCAGGAGCCCTCCCAGTTCCTTCCTGTGGAACACTCTCCCTCTGGGGTTGCTGTCCCCCTACAAGCATCTTCTCCTTAGAGATGCCCTCCTACTGGCAGTACCACCCCTCACCGAGCTCAGGCACCCACTTTATAGGGTGCAGTTGCTCTTCTACAGAACAAGCACCTGGGGCAACCTGTTACTGCCAGGTGGGTCTTCAGAGAGCTGTCATGGGCAGGCAAGGTCCTGACTCCCCTTAAAGGGACAATTGCCCTATGACAGCACAGCAGTGCAGACTTCCAGGTGAAGGAAAAGGCTGAGGCCTTTAACTACTAAGATAATTTAGCAGCAATTTTAGATGGCTTATATATGCCAGCAAGTATTTGTTCTTGTTGTTTGTATTCGATATACAGTATAGTCTGTCAACACCGTTTGTTGTGTACTTTTCTTATAAATGAGTTTATGAGGCTGTACTGTGTGTATACAGAGTAGTGCAGAATACTGCAAGATGTTATCTAAGGCTGTAGAAAAGTGGTATGAGAATATATTGTATAGAAAGAAATAGCATGTGATCCTAGAAATCTATCCTAATGCAAACACACAAGAGAGCAGAGTGCATTTCCTGACTGCAGTGCTTACCCAAATATATTTAATGATCTTTTAACACAGCATTTGTGTGGAATTTCCTAGGTTATTTTTTAAAATGGCAGAAAATAGAAAAATCATAAAAAGAGAGACGGGACCAAGGTTTAAACTGAACTGGGGCAAATTTTTCAAGTGTGCAGCACTTAAAATTGGAGCCAGATTTTCCCAAGAACTTGGCAGCTGGAGCTGGTCTGAAAGTCTGACCCTGACTGAGGGTGCTGAGCCGAGCTGGAAATTCCAGCCTCTCTCTTCAGGCCTTCAGAGCTCTGCTAGCTTGCAAAATATTGTTCATAATGCATGTAAATGCCATAGTGTGGGACTGTTGGGCTAGACACCACTGGAATGCTCTGCCTTACGAGGTCTGTGAGAAGGAGCTCCTTTCCTGTACATCTTGGGAGATTGTCAGGGGAGAAGACTGACAATTTTAGTTGGTGTTGGTTCTACTTTGAGCAGGGGGTTGGACTAGATGACCTCTTGAGGTCCCTTCCAACCCTAATCATCTATAATTCTATGATTCTAAGCCCCGTCTCCTGCAAAAAATCTAGATAATGCCCTACAAATGCTGGTGAGAGAAGGTTGAAACCAGGAGACACAATCTAAGAAATAAAACATGAAAGATAAAAAGGGATTTGGGCAGGAAGGATTTTGTTCTCAAAGTCATAACAAGCAGATAGGCAAGAATGACCACACCAGCACACAGAACTATGAACATAACATAAAGGCAGCAGCTAGACATTGTTAGGAAGACAGAGGAGAGAGGGATACAGTGAGAAAGCAGGGAGATGGCGTTGAGACACTTTGGGGAGGGGGGCAGGTTCGTTGGGCCAAGTGACCTTTTCCCATCCAGCAATTTCTTCTGTCCCAGTGCAGATTGACAATGGAAGCCCAATGGCAGCACAATACGACATCCCCGTTAATACCGAACGAGATTCAATGAGATCGTGCTGTGCTGCTGTGTCCATGGACGCTGTGAAACAAACCAGACCCGGGCTTCCGACTCGCCGCCTTTTCTGTTGTTGTTGTTATTGCTGTTTGTTTCCATTCACCCCCTGCATTCTCCATTCTTCCCTTTCTTGACTCTGATGGGGGCTCTTTTTGTGCACAACAAGCCCTTCTGATCTCTCTGAAAGGCAAGCTCATGTCATTCTTCCAGATCATCATTGTATGACATGTTTTTATATCAAGCTGACAAAGGAGCTATTTGATCAGGGGGTATGGTGTGTGATTGTAAGAAATTCAGCTAGCCGGTGGCAACCATTGTTCCCCAAAGCGGCTCCCTGACCCCATTCTATTCAAGGAAAAACTCCCTTGGAGTGGCCTCTATTCATTGAGTAACACCAGTCCGCGGTCTCACTCCAGGAGCATGCTCAATTCAGAGGTATGTCACCGATATCGCCCATCAGCCAGCCTTTAACTCTTTCATCAGCATTAGGTTTCCAGCACAGCAGCTGTTATCATGGGGATGAGCTTGGGAGGTGGGCGGGGGGGTCAGTGATGCATTCCAGCTCACTCTAGCTCTCCTTATCTTGGAGAAATTTAACCTTCCTTTCAAAAGTAGGTTTGGAAATTACCCGTCTGCTGCACAGAGCATGGCCCGAGTTTCATGTCCTTGATTCCTAGCTGCCCATTTTGTTATGCACATTTTTAAATGAGTAGGCTCTGTATGGGCCTGAGCCGAAGCCCGTACGAGTCACTGGGTGCCTTTCCATTGACTTCATTGGTCTTTGGATCAGGCCCTAAGTAAACAGTTAAACACCCAATCACCCAAGCCTACAACCCTGGCTTGCACAAGTAGTCCTTATTCATGTGAGTAGCCCTTGGTTGCAATGGGACTACCTGCAAGATGAAAGCTGCAGGACTGAGCCTCCAGTTTCGCCTTTGGAGAAGTTTCTGCCATGCTTCCTGTCTTGTTCTTTGCAGAAAAAGCTTAATGACAGTGACCTCTGAGATAGCCTATTTAGTGAAATTCCCAATCCTCCATTCTAGCTGAGTACCCATGCATCCAGATGGGACCTGATCTAAAGCCCATTGAAATCAGTAGCAGACCCCCATTGGCTTTAGGGGGCTTTAGATCAGACCCACAGTGCTCCATCTGTAGCAACTTCAAAGCATTGCCATCTGACCACTGTCCTGTGGTCCATGTGAGGTGAGATCGGGGGCTTAGTCCAATTTCAACTGTCATCTATGCTTCAAAGTGAAGGGCTAGTGCAAAAGGGAAAAGGACAATGATTTGGTATCATTTTTTGATGTTGAGTATTGTATAAATGTTCCCAAAGGGAGGATGAAAACGACAAATGTTCCATGAATGCAGGTGCACAGGTGACCAATTGCTGCTTGAAGAAAGCACATGAAGTTTCATTTTATCTGGCATGGCATGACTTTGCTACATTTTTCAATGCATTTTTCATTCACTAAGAGATAAATACATCCTCTGGTGGATCGCCACCCTCTCCAGCCATTGCTCTTCAGATTTCATGGCTTCTCAGAGTCTCTAGGCAGCTGGTCATTTCAGTTACATGTAGGACCTCCTAGTGATGTATCAGATTTCATTCCTGAGTGCTCTCTGGTTTGCAAGACAGTCATAGTTTCAATATCATGATTGGGCTTGCCCCATCACTTGTGAGTGGGTGGCTCAGTAACAAGGTTCCCAGCTTCTAAGGTGGCCTCAACTTGGCTCTGGATCCTTTGCTTCTTGGTTTGTCACCAGCTTGATATCAGCACATCTCTGGGGTTAGGGATTGCTAATGAGCTTGTGCTCCCTCTGCTGGTGCAGAGCACAAAATACTGGTGAGTCCGTCAGCAAACTGCGGCTATTTCCTTTTTTGGTTTTCTCGTTTTCTCAGAGGCATTGACGGAATTTTTAAAAAAATATTTATAACCCCAAGGTTGTTCTCCACCAGGTGAGAAATAATAAAATAATAATAATAATAATAATACTTTGTTTGATAGCACCTTTTCAGCTAAAGTTTTCAAAGGTCATTGGAAATGTATGTTAATTAAGCCTCATAATACCTCCCTGTGTAGTGGGTTCAGTATCATTATCCTAATCTTACAGATGGGAAACTGGAGGCACAGACATGGTAGTGGATTTGCCCACGGTCACACTGTGAACCAATGCCAGAGCCAGAGAATTATTCCCAAATCCTCTGCTCCAATTCCGTAGAATACACCACTCCCATTGGTCCTCACCATTTTAAGGTTTAAAGTCCATGTTGAACCTAAGCTATATAGCAATGTCCCTTTAAAATGCTAGTTCTCCCTCCCTGGTGTCTTTATGAATGAGGAATATAAATCCTCAAAGAACTCAGCAACAAGAAGAGGTCCGTTTTTCTCTTCAGGCAGGCATGTACCCCTCGATGAGAGTCACCTGCGTGCATAGATAAGAGACCCCAAAGAAGGCTGCTTGGGTTGGAAGTGAGTTGCCACATCACAATTTCTTCACAACCTCTCCCAGCACCGAGAGACGATCCTGCCACCCAACGACCAGACTAGCCTATGATCAGCTGACTTACGAGGAAAGATGGAAAGACCCAAACATGAACGCTGACAAGTGCTGATTCTGGTGGGGAGAGAGGAGGTATAAATGTCAATATGCATTTCAGATGTGTAAGCCCCAAGGAAGGAGCAGAATTGATGAGGGTGTATAAGGGTGTATATAACTAGAAATGATCAAATGAAACTGAGCAAAGGAAAATGTAGGCTAAATATTAGGGACCAGTTAGTGACTACTAGAGAAGAGCTGCAAGATCTAATACTTGAGTAGACCAGACAAAGCCCAGGAGAAGATACTTCAAGGAATAAGCATGTACTGACTAGGGACTTCCTATGTCAAGTTTCTGTGATTTTATCATGCTGCAACTTCTTCCTGACATTTAATCCATGCATTGAAGATGTTATTGCACCAATGGTTTCTCAAACAAAAGACCACAGTGAAGAGTAAATTAAAAGCAGCAGCAGCAGATTTACTGTTGTTATTGGTCATTTCAATGTTTCTTGCAGCAGTGAGCAATCTGCAGTTTAAACAGAGTGAGTTGGTTTCTGGGAAGGTCATACTCTTTCTCAGCAGCATTTGGAATTCGGACCTCTTCTCTTCTGTGATGGGAATGTGGTTCACCTCTAATTCTGGATTCCAGCAGAGCCCAGCATTCTGATCCTGTAATATCAGCCCATTAAGAACATAAGAACAGTCATACTGGGTCACACCAAAGGTCCACCTAGCCCAGTATCCTGTCTTCTGACAGTGGCCAATGTCAGGTGCCCTAGAGGGAATGAACAGAACAGGGAATCATCAAGTGATCCATCCCCTGTCGCCCAGTCCCAGCTTCTGGCAAACAGAGGCTAGGGACACCATCCCTTCCCATCCTGGCTAATAGCCATTAATGGATCTATCATCCAGGAACGTATCTAGTTCTTCTTTGGACCTTGTTATAGTCTTGGCCTTCACAACATCCTCTGGCAAGTTGTTCCACAGGTTGACTGTGCATTGTGTGAAGAAATACTTCCTTTTGTTTTAAACCTGCTGCCTATTAATTTCATTGGGTGACTCCTAGTTCTTGTGTTATGAGTAAATAACACTTCCTTATTTACTTTCTCCACACCTGTCATGATTTTATAGACCTCTATCATATCCCCCCCTTAGTCGTCTCTTTTTCAAGCTTCTTCCCTGCCAGCTCCAATCTTGTAGACTAAGGCTGAGCTATATTAAAGAGTCCCACTCTAGCTAGTCCTTTCGAATAGCGTGTTCAGTTAGGATCTACACCAATTACCATTGACTTCAATGGATTGGGCCCTCCCTTCTTTGATATTAGCCAGCTGCTTTTACTATTGCAAAGTGACAGTTCCTGAGGACTGACTCCTCCAGAATAAACTAGTGCAAGCAGAGATTTTCACAGTAAAAGTCAAGTAATAATGATAACGCCTTAGAGGTATTTAGAAGGAGCTGATATTCTGCTCCCAGCTTGAAGGCCCCCTGAGCTCCTTACAGACCATGGGACAGATTCTAATCTCAATCTCACCAGTGTAACCCAGAGTAACTCCTCTCTACTCAGCAAAGCAACTCTGTATTTATACCAGAATAGCTGAATCTGGATCTATACAGAGATCCCTTTACTCAGCATCTCTGAGATGGAATGGGTTGGAGGTTAACAGCAGGCAGCCAGCACTACACAACAGAATAACCCTGGAATAGCTTGCCCATGTCAAAGCGTTTTGGCTTCACCAGTCATTTACCTGAGTGAGACTCCTCTGAAGAGTCAACAGCAAAGGCTGCAAGTTTGTCACCTCTGGAAACCTGAGGTGTCAGGAGATTTTAAATCCCCCATGTGCTTCCCTGTGAATTTTTAGTGCTAGGTTTTCTCTCTCTCCCCACAGCTGCTCATTCTAAGTGGAATGTGCTCTACCAAAGACCCTTATGGTCAGACCTTTCCCCTCCCAGCCCAAGTAAGCTGCAATAGCAGGTAAGGAATCTTTCGGCTGCTTATCTGATTCCAGCTAGAACCCAGTGAAGTTCGCGGTTTTCCCATTTCAGAGTAGCAGCCGTGTTAGTCTGTATTCGCAAAAAGAAAAGCAGTACTTGTGGCACCTTAGAGACTAACAAATTTATTATTATTTATCAATGGTTTTCCCATTGATAGCTCTGTCACCTTCCCTGATTGCCTTTATTTGCTCACCTGTCATCAAAATAGGAGACTTCCGGGATGCTTTCACATCAACCATTACCATGGCACATGCAAAAGAAATGCAGTGGTGCCAAATATCGCAATTTCATTGAGAGTTTCATGATAGTTTTTCTGAAAACTCCAGCTCCTGGAGTCATGTGATTAACTGAAAATCCCAGGTGTTTTTTTTTTAGTAAATTTCTCACCTTCATAGTTGCTGAGAAAAGCTTATATATGTGAAAAATGAAGAGTTAAAAAACAGAAATCAAATCAAATAATCCCAGGATTCATTATTTCTAAAATCTCATGATTTTTGAGCCAACCTTGTGATTCGGAGTGGCGGGGGTGGGGGGGCCTGACTCATGACTTTTGAATGCTAGGATTGGCAGTACTGTAAATGGTATTATATTAATTCCACTTTACCTGCTGCTGGTGTTCGAGAACCCAAGGCATCCCATGTTCCTACCATGACCGTGAAAGAGCCATCTACATTGGTTGGCCTTCAGGCTTCAGATGGTAAAACTCTCTGTTCTTACCGTTGGCTGAGAGGAACTTGGCTGGAACACAAGAGGCCGCTTTTCCGGATACAGTCATCAAGCACCAGTAATCCCTCTGTGCTGGTGTCAAGTGCAAGGTGAAATCGTGACTCTGTTGGGGGAGAGAGGTGGTGAATTTGTCAGCGCCCAGTAATGATCTGTCTGAGTGGGAGTGAAGTGAGGACACTTCTCTGTGCCTCATGGTGTGTCAGCTACCAGCTTCCTCCAGGGGCCGCCCACTTTGGGCCTAGTCAGTGTTTCTCTGCATCAGGCAGTAGGGGTTACCATGAAAGGGATTCTTTTATTATTTAACATTTCTATCCTGGTGGCACCAAAAGGCTGGAATCAGGTCGGTCCACATTGTGCCGGGTGCTGTACAAATATATACTAAACAACAGGCACTGCCTCAGAAAGCTTCCCCTCTCTCCCCGCCCTCTCCACGGCACTCCCGGTCCCTGCTAGCTCAGCATGCCACGGAAGATTGAGTTCAGCTCTACAGAGGACCGATGCTGCTGAATCCTTTGACTCTACAGCATGGACGAGTCCTGCTCTTACTGTGATTATTTTGGATGGGGGAATCTTGCAAATATTGCTTGCAACTCAGTTTAAGCTGGGCTTTTCTACACCGGGCCACATTCTGCTCTCATTTAAACTGGTGTAAATTCAGACCGATTCCATTGAAGCCAAAGGAGTTTCTATGGATTTACACCACTGTAACTGAGAGCAAAACCTGGCCCCAGTCTTTATAAACCAAATATTTCAATAGCAGATATCAGCTCCTTCTAGAATCTAGACTCCTGTGCGTTTCACAATGAGGCCCAATGTCATTAGACGGGTAATTTCCCTTTGTTTTACAATCATGTATCAGATTTTCCAGGTAATATTCTCAACAGGCAAAGAAACAGGAGGCAGCTCTGTCTCAGATGCAGATCCCCTGGGCCTCAACCATGCCTTTGTCCCTCAAAATTAGTCTTTTGCAACAAGCTCTGCTGACTTGTGAGCTGTAGCTCACAAAAACTTATGCTCTAATAAATTTGTTAGTCTCTAAGGTGCCACAAGTACTCCTTTTCTTTTTACATTCAGACTTGTGACCCACTCCCTGAACCAGCCCCAGAATCCAGTACCGGATGCTGGGTCCAGTTCTGATGTCCTCACTTCAAAAACAGTGTTGACAAATTACATAGGGTTTAGAAAAGAGCTACGAGAACAACTGGAGGTCTGGAAACCCTGCCGTAGAGTGGGAGACATGGACACTCAGTCTATTTAGATGGCTCTTTAATCTAGCAGAAAAAGGCATAACAAGATCCAACAGCTAGAATCTGAAGCTAGACAAATTCAGACCAAAAAAAGATGCAGATTTTTAACAGTGAGGGTAATTAACCATTGGAACAACAGCTGCATGGTCGAGTCCTCATCATAAGACTTTAAATCCAGACTACATGTCTTGCTAACAAAGATGCTGTAGCTCAAACAGAAGTTATTGGCTCACTGCAGAAATTATTGGGTGAGATTATCTAGCCTGTGTTGTGCTGAAGATGAGACTAGACGATCCTGGTGATCTTCTCTGACCTAAGCTTATGCCCAAATAAATCTCTTAGTCTTTAAGGTGCTACCAGACTCCTCGTTGTTTTTGTGGACACAGGCTAACACAGCTACCCCCTGAGACTTATCTGATCTTAACATCCAAGAGTCTATGAAAACAGGTTCCTTTTGGTTCGGGGTCTGAGCCAGAATCAAAACTAGAAGGGATGGGTTCAGGTCTAGAGCTTCCCTCCACATTCGGAGGGGGTCAGGCTGGAAGTTCTGCTCTTTGCTGCCTGTGTAGCTCAGAGGAGAGTTTTTGCTAAGCCCATCAGAAAGGCCTGTCTCACAGTTGAGGCCACCTGGTTTTTTATCACTTCAGTACCAGCCAATTTTTTTAACTGACTCCAAGCAAGTTTTTTGTTGTTTGTTTTAATTTTGACACAAAATAAAATGTACATTTGCCACCCAGCCTCCTGCTCCTGCCCCCTTTGTGCCTCCAGGAGCTTGGGAGTTAGACCAGTATGATTACACCAGTATAGTTAGACTGCTATCATGATACTGCTGCAATTTCCTGTGGGGACACTTAGGTATAAGAGGGCCTTTTTTTAAGCTTAGCTTAACCTGCCAGAAGAAGAGTATTCACATGGCGAGTTACACCTGCATAACTACAGAAGTTTAAATTCACATCTTCCCTTATACGGATATAATTGTCCCGTGTGGACAGGCCCTGTCATTTCCCCCCCACACTTCTTGACTGTGTCAAACCTAAGAGCAGTGGCAACTGCCAAGCGGCACAAAGACTGTGAATGGCAGAAATGCATGTAAAAAAACATCCGTCCATTCGCCTATCTCGGTGCTTATATCACACCCATGAACTCAGTCCCTCCCACCACATGCTGGCAGCCTGCTCAAGCCCTATGGGGAACAGGGAAGAGCATCTCAAACGGCTTTCAAATGCCCTCCCTGGCCAGCTCATAGAATTGAGAGCGCTCCAGAGAAGCCATGTCCAGCTGTCTTGAGTTGGCACCACATGTGGGCTTGGAGGATGCAGAAATAAGGATGGCATTGTGGTTAGGGCACTGGAATGGGACTCAAAAGATCTGGGTTCACATTCCCAGCCCTTCCAAGACTCCCTGGGTGACCGTGGGCAAGTCACTTAATCATTCCGTGCCTCAGTTTCCCCATATGGAAAATGGGAGATAATACTACTTTCTTTTTCCTCACATGTCCATTTAGACTGTGAGCTCGTGCTGTGCACAGCAGAGTCCTGGTTATTACTGTAATACAAATAATAAGTACTCATAATCATGTGAAGGATCCAGGAAAATACTCTGGAAAGTTTGTATCTGTTTCTTCTGCTGAACTCACTGCTAAGGGTTTTTGTTCAGTTGTCATGGCTGCTGAAAGCCAGGCGCCTAATGAGGGAACATTTTAAATGTCTTAAAAAAAAAGAAAAAAAACCCCAACCCTGAAACCAACAGTAAAATCAACCTGGTCTGTTTATAACTGACCTTTTCCATTCTTCCAGACAAGAGTCTGAGCAGGCCAATACCATCCAGCTAGGAGCCAACTACAGCAGGTAAAAAGTACCACTCACCACCTCCTGCATGGACGCGTTTGGCTGACAGCTGGAAAGAGAAAGAGCAACATTGAAAATGTGCTGGGCATTATCACATCTTGGGTATTTAATGCAAGTAGCTAAATTACTGAGCTGGGTATGCAACAGATTTGCTCCTAGGATTGGAAGTCTGTAGAGCTGGATTCTCATTCCTGGCTTGTCCAGTGACCTTGGCTAAAGGCACTTCCCATAGCTATGCTTCAGTTTCCCAATCTATAAAATGGGGTGAATAATACTGACCTACCTAACACCGTCACACGGGGATGGGGAAGCTTAATGTTTGGAGATCCTTGGATGGAAGAGGACAGTGTTATTTTTATTAGATACATATAATAAACACCCCTTACTTATTTATATTGTATGCAGGGAATGTCTAATCTGCAGAGAAGGTGTGGGGGATGGACTGCTACAGGGTTGTTACTGCCATGAATCTGAGAGGACCACATCATCCACGAGAGGGTGATAACACAAGGGCGCCTTGTCAATAAAAAAATAGATCTAGTTCTTGGGATGACCTGGGCCTAAGTCACTTGGGCATTTTGAACGTTTTCCACGAGTCCCTTACCTATGGCTGTGCTCCCATGTGGTCACTGAGCATTTCTGGGCATGTATTTCACAAGGTCAAGACTATTCTGCCTCTAGAGCATGTGTCCTCTGTATTTACAAAGTATTTCCAAACAGGTGGCTGTCTTCCTCCTCCCAGTCCCCGGACATGCTACAGCTTGAATCGGTGACTTTGATCGTAAGAAAAACATCCAAGCAAAGCCCTTGAAGTAGCAGCAATGCTGTGTTAGACCCAACCAGCCAGTCTGCAGTGCACAATGCAGCACCAGACACTACAGCCACTGAGTGTGGGAGGGCGAGGGGGGCCAGCAAACAAGTTTGAACAAAATTAAGAACTGACCATAAGCCTCAAACTAAACTAAACTCCGCCTGAGCCCCAAACCCTGAACCTTGTCTGAGGTTTGTCGAACATTTTGTTAGGATCAAATAACATTTTGTTTTCATTTCTGCTGATGCTTCTGCATTGCCTTGTTCCAGACAAGACCCGAAGTGGAAATACCACGATACCAGCATCAAGCCTGTTGTTGCAGCATTTCCAGGCCTGTGGGAAGTGATGGACTCTCACGAGAGAACCTCTTCTCACAAGAATTCCCAGCCAGCCTTGCAGATCCAAGTGGAGAAGCATCTGAACTTCTGGACATTCACCCGAATTGGACAAACTAAACCTTGCAGGTTCTCCTGCCTTGAGTGAAAGCCCCGGGTCAGAGCTATCTCCCTCAACCTCACTCAGATGGAATGCAGTGATGTCCCACTGGTACAAACAAAGGGCCATACTGGCACAGAATGCATTGTCCCCTTGCAGTGCCTGCTACCCAGTACAGTGAAAGGGCCCAACCAGTGGCTGATGATTCAGTAGACGAGTAAAAACCTTCCCTAGCACCCAGCTGATTTGTGCTTTACATGGGTGGGTGGGGGTGACCTTCTTGACCTCTCAGGGTCCTACTATGATGTTAGTGCATGAGATCCAGGCTACAGTGTTTATTTTTGAGCTAGTTGCCTTCACAAAGCTGTGGCTGATGGGATTTTACAGCACAGGTTGGCTCCTCCAGCCCAGCCACAATAGCTGAGGAATCAATCATTACCAGCACTTAACTGTTAGATGGTTAACAGCCTGAACTGAAGCCAAACTGGTTGTTAATTGCAATAACAACTGATTTCAAGGGGTTGTTTCCCTGCGACCAACACGCTCAGCACTTTACTTTGAGTTGATATTAGCAAGCAATAAGGAAAATCAAGAGAAGTTCACAAGCCATTAGCAAAGGGCTCTCTCTCCCGGCTGGACATCAGTTTCTCATTCTGCAGAAAGTGGACTGCAGCCAGCTTGCTGGGCCATAGCACACCAATGAAACTGGATCTCTAGGTCACATCTTATGTATTGCACAGAACCATCAACTACCAGGCAGTAGAGATGGTCTTATCCAGCTAACTGGGTCTCCCATCCAACAGCCAGACTCCTTTGGCCAAATATCTCCTTGTGTAATTCCACAGAGCTCACCAGGGATGAATGGGGCCCAGTGTGTGAACACATCCTGCAAGTCACCACAGCCAAGTCTCCAGGGTCCCGTAGGCAGAGGTTCTGCCAGAGGAGCCAAAGAGAGTCCTTCCCTTCACCAAGCTGGAGAATCTGTGCTGAGCTGCTCCATGGCAGACATTGCTCTTTGCAGAACTCCAGGATGGCCTCAGAGTTGCAATGATCTGTGGCTACCACAGATCTCTTGGTCCTGGTGGGTATCACTCCTGATCAGTCCAGCACATGACAAAAGCGCACACAAAACAACCCTCCCCCTTCCCAGGGACAGAGACAATTCCATTGCTGTAAAGCCGTTGAGTTTTGTTTCTAAGGAGCTGTCTAAACGCAGCTCTGCACTGGTTCTGTTAACCCGTAGCAAACCTTTCTGTGCACACGCTGCTTTCAGTTGAAGAGCAGCATCAGCCTGCTCTGCACACAAAACTGCACCACTTGAACTAACGGGGTGATTTTAAACTGGTGCAATTTCATGTGTGGACACTCGTCAGTTCATGGAAACCTGGCTGATATCAGGTTAGCGACGGAAACTTGGATACCATAAGCACATGACGATAGCTGCCATCCCCATAGCATCTGAGCAACTCAAGCTACTCCCATTTTACAGAAGTGGAACTCAGACACAAAGAGACTAATTTCAGAGTGGTAGCCATGTTAGTCTGTATCAGCAAAAACAACAAGGAGTCCTTGTGGCACTTTAGAGACTAACAAATTTATTTGGGCATAAGCTTTTGTGGGTTAAAACCCATTTGCCCCAGGTCACACTGGGAAGCCGGGGTGTTGTGTTGAGTTGAGTCCCATGATAACACCCTAACCACTGGACCATCCTTCCTTCTCCACCTGTCACAAGCTGACCCAATCTAAATCACTAGGTGTGTGTCAATACAGGGGTGCAACAGTTTAACTAGATCAGCTTTTAAAGAGGTTGGAAAGATTCAGTTTTTATGCATGCATGTTGGTAAACATTGATTTCACTGTCTCACCCACACACAAACTGACCAAAAATATTTCCAATGCTAATAATCAAAATGTACAGGTAGGCACAGTAAGAAAACTGCTGCTTTGGGAGGCACTCGAGTTTGATTTAAGAATAGTCACTTTGTACATTTTGCCGTGTGATGTTGACAGTTTGTAGTTTAGGAACCTTTCGCTTTTTGAATCTCAGTGGCTACTGTCATTTATTATTGTCAGACCCCTCTCCCCATTGCCTGGCACTCCCATCATGTCCCACCACTATGAAAAGTTACATACAGATCAATGATTTTTAAAGGTTTGAATATAAACCTCAATATTATCCGCCAAAATTATTTTTTAAAAAAATCAAATTCTGCCAAGCCTAGTTTTAAATTCAACCAGCACAACTTGTGTGGATAGGATAAGGCCTTCTTCAACCACTTCCTAACCAGCTTGAGTTAAAATAGCGCTGCCTGGCTGGAACGGAAATCAGCACTCCTGCACAGCCTGTTGTACCAGTTTAACTAAATCAATTTAAAAGCACCCTTCAGTTACATCAGCTCAGCCCTGCGTGTTGACAAGCCTTAAAACCCAGTGTCATGGGGGCTCCCAGCTGAATTGTTTATAGGTTTTAATTAGAGAAGAGCCTATCTTATTACAACGATGTAGGCTGCATCCTGAAAAGCGGACGTAGAAATGGCAGGATGGCATCCCGGTTTGCCGTCTCTCTGGGTATTTCGGCTCAAACATGTTTTACAGGAGAAATATGTGGTGTTTCCTAACTGCCACCCCTGGACCCTGAGTTATGATCATTGTGAGTGCTGCTGCTGAATGGCTATGAAACATACATCCAGCTAGTCAGTGCTACCACAGCCTGTCAGCCTGCTTCCTGACCTTCAGCCACTTGTTTGTTTCAGCCACCTGTTCCGTCTGGTCTTTTACAAAGCAAGCTCTTCTGGGAGGGAGGGAGGGGCAAAAAATCATAGCAATGGTATTATTCCATTACTAGCTGGAAATGGTAGAATTGTCAATAATAATGCAGAAAAGTCAGTAGTGTTCAAAAAATATTTCTGTTCTGTGTTTGGGGAAAAGTCCAACAATGTAAGCATGGTTTATGATGATGGTGAAATACTTTTAATTCCAACAGTATCTCAGGAGGATGTTAAACATCAGCTACTAAGGTCAGACTTTTTAAATCAGCAAGTCCAGAAAATTTGCATCCAAGAGTTTTTAAAGAGCTGGCCAAGGAGCTCTCTGGACCAATAATTTTGATTTTTTCATTAAGTCTTGGAACACCAAGGAAGTTTCAGAGGACTGGAAGAAACCAAATGTTGTGCCAACATTTAAGAAGAGTAAACAGAATGACCTGGGTAATTATTGACCTGTTAGCCTGACTTCGATCCTAGGCAAAATAATGGAACAGTTGATACAGAACTGGATTAATAAAGAATGAAATTAGGGTAATATAATGCAATAAATATGGATTTATTGAAAACAGAGCTCGTCAAACTAAAAATATATTTTTAATGTGATTACAAATTTGATAAAGGTAATTGGGTTGATGCAACATACTTAAGACTTTTGTAAGGCATTCACGGAGGTACAATGTGACATTTGGATTAAGAAACTAGCATTATACAAATACAACATGGCACACATTACATGGATTAAAAACTGGCTAACTGACGGGTTTTCAAATGTCATTGTGAGCAGGGAATCATCATCTCTTCTGGCTTTATAATCTATGACTGCATCCCAATACAGCACTGAGGATATGTCTGTCCTCACTGCAGTGTTAGCTCAGGCCCTTACTCAGGTACTGCCAGGGCTGCCACCAGGCCAGTTTTTCTACTGCCTTCCCCAGTGTCCGTTGCCAGTGAAAACGGGCCCTGGGAAGCTGCCGTGAAGCAATCTTGTAAGTACCGGGCGCAGGTCCCAGGATGGGAGCGCTGCCAGTGTGGTGCTCAGGTCCCACTCTGTGGGCCAGGCCCTCAAAGTGCCAAGACCGTGGCAGCTCAGGCTCCTTCTCTGCAAGACATGGGATGGGTGGATCTGAGTCTCACCAGCAGGGAGGGGACCAGGGTGGTTGAGGCAGGAGCCTCCTGGGAGGGGTGAGTTTGGGGGCTCATGGGCAGGGGGCAGGCAGGATGGTAGGAGGGGTGGCACATGAGAAGGGTCAGGCAGCGAGGGCAGGGGACAGTGACCATTTTTCTGCATCCCCATCCCACACAAACCCTCTCACCTGAGTTTGGTTCTTTCACCCTGGGCTAGCTGGCCTGGCTGGGGATGGCTTAGAGTCCGGGTTCCACTTTCCCTCGGGCTGGTAACCTCCTGCTTTGCAGTGCAGATGCAGGCAAAAACCACACAAGTGCTAATAGTTCTCCAAGCCCTTCCCACCATCCCCCTGTGCTCGGGACAGGCACGTTCTCCTGCAATTCACTGGAAAAGAATCATAGAGCGGCTCAGCTCACTGCAGCACCAAGAGCCCTGGGCGGTGCCCCCAGGAGTGCCAGCAATACGCCCGGGAACGCTGCACCGGTGAGGACGCAGTAACTCGGGCAGGGCTGGGCCGTGGGCTGCTTGCACCCAGGGTAGGCTAACCCGGGGCTTAGACCTGGGTGCTGATCACTGGAGTTAACTCTGCAGGGATGATATCCCCTGCAGACTGTGGGTCCCAGCACGTGACATGACCAGGCTCGGTATACAGCTGGCATCTCCACAGCTTACCCCGGTGCCCTAGAGATGGGGGCAGCTGCTGCAGAACCATGAGGTCAGATGATCCACAGTCTACCCTGTGTTCCCCAGAACAGGCCCTTTCCCACCCCTAGTTTAAGTGTATTTGGGGAGGGATCACACCTTAGATCTGGTGAGCTATTGCTCCCACTACCCTTCACCCCTGCAGGGGGGGGAATGCAGGCCGTGTGTATCTGGGAGAGGTGCAAGATGGATATTGTATGTGGGATGCAGGGTCATTAATTAGCTACCCATGTAGGTGTTCTGAATATGCAAAGTGCTACAGAAGTGCTAAGTGTTATTATTATGGCTAGGAAAGTGGCTGTGAAAATGCCAGCTTATTCCACATCCCTGCACCCCGAGCCTTCCAAGAGCCTTCCGCTGGCCCCAGTGACAGCCACCCTTTCACCAGGACTGGACAAACCCTGCCAGTTCGGAAATTCACCTCTGGCTGGAATGTCTTATGGGGCAGGTTGGACTGAGTGGGGGCAGAGAAGGGGGCTATGAATAAAGAACGGTGGGGACAGGGGGAGAAAAGAAATGTGATGGAGGAAAGAGAAAAAATGAAGCAGAGAGCTAGCAGGGAGATGAACAAACTCACAAGGGAGAGAAAGGGTCCAGTGGAGAATTAGATACAGACTATATAGGGCCCTGCACTCCAAGAACTGGTAAGGAGTTGGGGGCAGTTGATCTGGAACCCAGGGAACAGGCTGCAACCCCTTACCCACTTAAACATAATACATCCGATGAAGTGAGCTGTAGCTCACGAAAGCTTATGCTCAAATAAATTTGTTCGTCTCTAAGGTGCCACAAGTACTCCTTTTCTTTTTTGCGAATACAGACTAACACGGCTGCTACTATGAAACCACTTAAACACTGTCTCTCTCTCTCTCTCTCACGCACACACACAAGAATCACTCAAGAAAAAAATCACAAGTTTCAAAGTTTGCTGACAATACGAAATGACCTACGCTAGTTAAATCCAAAGCAGCCTGCAAAGATCTAGGCTACGTCTACACTGGCACTGACTGCGGTGTCACTGATGTCGCACAGGGGTGTGAAAAAGCCCCCCTCCTGAGCGACGTAAATCCCACCGAGCTAAGCGTCGGTATGGACTGCGCTGTCGGCAGGAGACATAGCTACTGCCACTCGCAGCTCTGGGGTAGCTATGCCAACAGGAGAGCTCTCACCCGTCCGTTTACATTAGAGAATGTCCAGCCGTGCTGCTACTGCCCCTGCAAACGCTCTAGCGCAGCAATAGCCTCACAGAACTAGGTGACTGAGCAGTAACGGGGCAAATGAAATTCAAGGCTGATAAGCGCAGAGTATTGCACACTGGAAAAAATAATCCCAACTCTATGTACAAAATGATGGGGTCTAGATTAGCCGTTCCCACCCAAGAAAGTGGGAGTCCTTGTGGATAGTTCTCTGAAAACATCCACTCAATGTGCAGCGGCCGTCAAAAAAGCGACCAGAAACCATTAGGAAAGGGTTAGATAATGAGACAGACGATATCGTGATGCCACTATACACGGGCAGCTGGTGAAGCCCGGGCTCGGGGAGGCTAGTCCCTGTCTCATCCCTTCTGCCCGAGGCCCTGCCCGTCCCGCCAAAGCCCAGAGCGCCCCCCATATGGCCACCAGTCTCCCTCCACAACCCCAGAGTGCCAGGCAGGTGGGCAGGCGACATGCCCACCCCCCGTCCCAGAGAACAGGCCAGCCCCCATTAGTCCCAGCCTGGGGCCCCGGCCACATGGGGAAGAGCCCCCCACAGCTCAGCACCAGGAAGCAGGAAAGGGCCATGCAAGGCAGTTGCGGAGGGCCAGCCTTCCCCGGCCTTCGAAACCGGCCACCCGTGCCACTATGGAGATCCCTGTTACATCCACACCTTGAACATGGGGTGCAGATGTGGTCGCCCCATCTCAAAAAAGATGCATTGGAATTGGGAAAGGCACAGAGAAAGGTAACACAAATGATGAGGGGGATGGACCGGCTGCCGTATGAAGGGAGATTAAAAAGACTGGGACTGTTCAGATTAGACTAGAGATGACTCCGGGGGGAGATGAGGGAGGGCTATAAAATCGTGACTGGGGTGGAGCAAGTGACTAGGGGAGCTGTAGCTCATGAAAGCTTATGCTCTAATAAATTTGTTAGTCTCTAAGGTGCCACAAGTACTCCTTTTCTTTTTGACTAGGGGAGTGTTATTTACCCCTTCCCATAACACAAGAACCGGGGGTCACCCAATGACATTAATAGGCAGCAGGTTTAAAATAAACACAAGGAAGTCGTTTTTCACACAAAACACACAGTTAACCTGTGGAACTCATTGCCAGTGGATGTTGTGAAGGCCAGAAATATAACTGGGTTAAAAAAAGAACTAAATAAGTTGATGGAAGCTAGGTCCATCAATGACTGTTAGGGCCACAACCCCATGCTCTGAGTGTCCCTAACTAAGCCTCTGACTGCCAAAGCTGGGACTGGATGACAGGGGATGGATCACTTAATGATTCCCTGTTCTGTTCATTCCCTCTGGGGCACCTGGCACTGGCCACTGTCAGAAGACAGGACACTGGGCTCGATGGACCTTTGGTCTGACCCAGTCTGGCCATTCTTATGTTCTTAATTACAGGGAACAAGAAACATTTCAAAAACTCAGACTCATTTGTGAGCCCCTCCTGAAAATAGCTTCACGAGGTTCCCTAAATCATAGATCCCTCCCCGGCTTTACTCCCGTTAGCCCCGTTGGAGTGGAAACTGCCCTGGGAGGATGAGCTGGATTCTCTTTGGACACGCAGGTCACCCGTCAGCTCAGATTGCAGGATCTTTGTGACCTGCAAGGGTGTCAGAGGCACAAAGCAGCCAGCTGGGATTTCAGAACCAGCACCCGCGGGGAATGTGTTGTCCCAGCAGGTTGAGTTTGGGAGCTTGATCCTGCTGTGCGCTGAGCGACCCCAGCCCCTGTTGCCTTGCAAACCAAGCCAGGTTGATCTAGAATAACAGAGAGTGAATCAATATGGGACACCCCTGCTGAGATGTTTTGAGAGTCCCTTTTCTGGCTATAAACCCCCTTTAGAAGGAGGGGGGTTTAGAAAGTGCAGCGGGTGCGATCAGCAAACCCCAGAGAGGAATTGCTCTCCAACAAATGAAATGTGTGTAATTAATGGGCTAGGGGGCTGGACAGGTCTTAGATGAAAGCGTTTCCTGGACTTGTCCTTAATTTGCATGGCATCAGAAGCTGTTCAGAAGGTGTGACTTTTCCCACAGGGAGCCCTCAGCTCCTTGGCACAATAAAGCCTGGAGTTCTTAACCAGAATTAATTAAAGGAGGGGGAGGGGGAATGGCAAGAGAGATGCTTGAAAGCTGAGCCCAATGCAATAAACAAAACACTCCGGCCTCTCCTTCCTGAGCCGAGATGGCCCACACAGGCCCCCGTCTTCGGGGTGCAGTGCCACGGAGCCAGCCCCGTTCTCCGGGGGCCGGGGCAGGAGCACCATCATTTTACGAGTTAGTTGCTTGGCAGAGACCAGTGAGAAGTTGGGTAACAATCAGAGACGAGCCTCCAGCTGCAGTGCTGGGAGCTGGGTCACAACTTCCCCCAGAGATCGGGGCCAGCCACGAAGTCTGGGTCCCAAGCTCTGGGAAATTCAAAAAGGAGTCTCTGCCATGAGCTCGAAAGACCCCTGGGCGGATGAAACCCTGGAGAAAACAGGCACAACAGGGCATGGGAGCCACTTACGCCAGTGCTGGCTAAGGAGAAGAGCCATTCGGGGTGAAAGCTACAAGCTGTCCTGAGGACCAGGGAGATAATGGGACCCCAAGCAGGCCTTTGTCACATGTGAGCTTTCCAGCCAAGATTTCAGGTGCAGAATACCCTAGGAGTGAATAATGACAGGAATAAGCGCACAGAGCACCTTGCAAACGGCCATTAATTAGGCCCCACAAACAACATCTCCATGTGGCATGACCACAGCATGGAGCCAAGCAGGGAGATTTCTTAGGGTGGTCTCAGCATCCAGCCAGCACCGTCAAAGCCTGGAACCATCCGGTGCGACTCGCCCAGAGACGGCTACCTTTGTGAGCGGCTAAGAGCTCCCGGGCGCACACATTGCTGGAGTGTCCCTGGGTGGGACACCAGCGAATGTTGCACCTGCTTAAAGCAGGGACGAATTTGTCTGATGAAGTCTGATTGGCCGGCTCAGTGAAATGACATCACTGTCACCTGGCTCATCCGACCTAGCTCAGGTCCGATGTGGCCCCGTCACTGTATTACCAAGGACCAACCTGGCATCAAATCTTTCCTGTGGAGCATCTCGCCCTGAGCAGGAGACACCTGCTCCCTCCCGGCAGCGAGGGGCATGGCTCAGCACTCACCTCGCATTCCCCGGCAGTACCCAGCCTGAGCCAGGGAAGCGAATGATCCAACCAGGGGACCGAATTCAGTGATGACTCCTGACCATGTGCCACCTCCAGCCCATTGTGCACACGCTAAGCATCAGCGCAACAACCTCCCAGGGGTGCCAGGGGACGGGTCTGCAGCTGTATCTCGTCCCAGCCCAGCCCCTGGCGTTCTCAAAGGCCCTATTTGCCCAATTTTCACTCCTTTTTGTCAGGGAAAGGGGAGGCACACGGGTCAGGAGCACAGTGGCTGTAGAGTGGAAATTTCCCACCAGGCTGCTTCAGCCCTTCCAGGTTAAAGGTACTAACCCGATCTCAGGGAGGGGACGCTCAACTCCTCCAGCCCATCAGCAGTGCCGTTCACACAGTCCCTCCTCTTCGCTCTCTCGCTGCCTACTGCTTAATAATCCCATGCGGCACTTCACCCATCTTCACCTCGCCTCACGTGCCTCTCTGGGACCATCCCCATTTCACAGATGGGGAAACTGAGGCACGGGAAAGGGAAGAGTTTCCCCTAGTGAGGCATTGTCAGAGCAGGTTTTAGCTCTCAGAAGCACCTGTCTTGTAGCCTGGCACTCTGACTATTAGGGCACAACTGTAATGGAGATGAACATTACACTGGTGTAGACACACCCTCTGGCTACGCTCCTTTCCTTCCAGTCACACATAGCACTCTAGTCCCAGTTCGGCCACTGTCTCTCTGTGGCACTTAAATCACTTCCCTGTGCCTCAGTTTCCCCATCTGGAAGGGAACAATAATCCCCCCCAGGCTTCATTAATGTTTGCAAATGCTGTGGTTAGCAAGCCCTAGCAAGGCGAAGAGGGGGCTCACGCTGGGTCCTTGCTAAAACGGCCGAGTGCACTATTCTCTCAGGGACAAGAACCCCAGGAGTCTTCTCCCTGTTGGAGTGAGGGGTAGCACTCACCTCTCGTGCTCAGCGAACAGGGTTGGCGTCTCATGGGCCAGGCGCTGCTGTTGCACAGAGCCATCCCTGCAACAGCGTCCCCTCTTGTGCTCCAGCATGGATGTGAGGGGCGCCCACTTCGGAGCACCTGGAATCCAGGTGGCCCTAGAAGAAATTCCCTGTTAAATGAACCTTAGAAAAACCCACCCAAACCCAGGGTGTGTCAAACAGCTCCCACCAGCCCCCAGAGGTGCGTGAGCCCAGAAACTTCAGTGCTCGAAGCAGGAACGTCTCCTACATGAACCAACCTTCAAAGGGCCCAATGCTTTCTAGTACCCAGACCCCAGTGTTTCAGCCCTTCCCTGTCTCACGGGCTTCATGGCCTCTGGTTAATTATTATCTGTAAGTATATTTGAGACACTTCAATGCCATATCCTTGAAACCAGAAGGGGGAAACCTCATTAGTTTCCTTTGCCAGTGCAGCTCTGCTTTGATCAGCCATGAGGATTTTCCCCCGATCCCTCCCTTTGAAACCGGATGGCGTAGAGTCCAGCGGGTAGTAACCAGGAGCTAGAGTCTCCCCTGGGCTGCGGTTCACGCCCATGCACCATGGGTGCAAAATGCTACCAGCTCAGCCCCACTTTGCACCAGTGCAAATGACTCCACAAGGCAACGGCAGCTTGGGCCCAAGCTGGCCTGCAGGGTCCACCAAAGGGATGAGCCTTCGGCGCCTTCCCCTCAGGAGCCTGGCTCACCCAGCTAATGCCCCCAAAGTCAGTGAATGAAGATTGCATGAGGAAGGGCCCTGAGCTGCTTCTTATTCAGTGCAGGTTTGTCTTTTTTAATTTGGGCCTGGGTTTTCATGGCTAATGACGCCGAGCTCTGTGCCTCAGCTTCCCCCTCTGCAAAATGGGCTCAATGGGGGGGGGGATAAAGCGGATTCATTTGTTAATTTATTCAGGCAGGCAGTGGTAGAGTGCTCCTTCCTTTACTCAAGGAAGGCAGAACAACATTCAGTGTCTGGAAGTGGAAGCTGGATCCATTCAAACTAGAGAGGAAGTAAATGCAGAATCTGGGGGAGGAATGTTGGGCTCATTAAACATGGGAACAACTTACCTAGAGCTGTGGCGGTTTCTCCATCGCCTGGCGTCAGGCTCGGGTGTCTTGTAACCCAGCTCCCGCTCCCCCAGACGTGACAATCAGGCTGCAGGCACCCCTGGGAGAGGTCTGTGCTCTGCAGCAGGTCAGCTGGGGGGAGCCGAACGGTCCTGGCTGGCCTCAGGAGATCTAGGGCCAGCCCGTGTGCGGCAGATGCCCGAGTGCTGAGTATGGGGCAGGCGGCGATTCTCAAATCAGAGCCAAAGGAGCCCCAGAGAAACAACCAAGCAGCCCTGTCTCCGTCACCTCTCCATTTCCCAGCAGGTACTTGCTGCGGACGGGAGTCAGGGTGGCTGAGGGGCGACCGGGGCCAGGAACGGTGAGGCCCACGTGAGGACGTCAGCTGTGCTGGAGGTGCTGGGCCTCTCACAGGAGCGGGTGGGCGAGGTTCTGTGGCCGGTCAGACCAGCCGCACGGGTCGGTCCCATCTGGCCTTTGCGTCTGTCGCTCCAAACCCAGCAGCGCCCCCCAAACACCCCCAGCACTGGCTCTTGTCGGCCCCTCCTTGGCCACTGCATTGAGGAACGACCGAGCCAAGGAACGCAAGCTATGGGCTCAGCGCTACGGAGCCCTTCTCAGGCCGGGGCTGCCGATCACTAGCGGATGGGGGACGAACCTCGCCCTGAAGTGCCTGGGTAGCACCCCGCTGAGGGGACCCCATGAGGAGGCCTCTGGGGTCGACCAGCCAGACTCCTCTCACCCCACCGCCCTGCACAGGGAACCGGCCCCTCCTCTAAAATCACTGTCAAAATAAGAAGGTGGGAAGAAACCCGCCGGGCATGAGTCTGGAGAGCAAAGTGCTGCCTTGTCTAGGGCTCGGGGTCTTTGCCCATCCTGAGGCCCAGCGGGACGGAAGCCAGGTCTGCCCCCTGCGAGATGCCTGGGGCCTGCCCCACAGGAATGGATTTCACCCACCAAATCACCAACCGGCTGCCATTAGAACCAGCAGACTCTACCCTGGAGAGCCAGGCCCATGATCTCAGTGAGCAGGGGCGGCCTCCTGCCAGGTCCTGGCCAGCAAGCCTCTGCCCTCACTGCCTTAGCTAGCCCCCATTCTCCCCCCTTCCCCCAGCAAACACACCATAGATCACATGGGCCACTGAGTCCAATCACCCCCCCAAGGTGGTCTCACACACACACACACACCCCCCCGAAGCCAGGTGGGGGTGGGAAGCCTGCAGCTATTTTGTATATACATGAATTCCTTGGTTTCCATAGCCAGGAAGCCAACGCCACGTCCCACCAGGCCAAATCTCCTCCTCCGCCCCAGACCAACTGTGATCTCGGCCGGGATTTGGCCTGATGGGAAAGCAAAAAAGCCCCTTTTCGCCCCACAAACTCTCAAGTCCTTGCTGACCTCAGTACAGGGCTCGCTTACTTAGGTGACTTGATCACAGTGGAAAAGTATCTTCACAGGGGAGAAAACACCAGGTGCTAAAGGGCTCTTTAATCTAGCAGAGCCAAGCACAACAAGGATCAGTGGCTGGAAGCTAAAGCCCGACAAATTCCAATTAGAAACGAGGTGCAGATCCTGAACAGGGAGAGTGATTAACCACTGAAACAACCTGTCAAGGGAAGCGGTGGGTTCTCCCTCTCTTGAACCTTCTAATCAAGACTGGCTGCCTCTCTGGAAGACGCTTGAGCCCAGGATGAAATTCTACACCTGTGCTACACAGGAGGTCAGATTATGATCGGCTGGTTCCTTCTGGCCTTGAAATCTACGACTTTAAGTGGGAGCTGAACTCTTCAGAAAATCTGCTCCCAATCGCGTATACTGAGCCCTTGGGACTCCGGCCCTAAAAGGCTGAACTCAGCGGCAAATCACTAAACCCTCCTGGTCCCACCAGTTCCAACCAGGTCCCTCATTTTCAGGCCTCGCTCTGTCCCTCTCTAAAAGACATCCTCCCCCTACCCTGCCCTTGAGCCCGGAAAGCAGACAAGCTCGTTTGTACTAATACAAATTTTAATGCACATATTAAATAAATATTTCAATCATTTCATATTAAATTTGTACACGACAAAAAAAAATCCTCAAGGAAACAAAAACAAGCAATCACAAAGACCGGGTTCTGGCTTTGATACAGTGTCTCTGTTCTTTCTCCCCATTCACAAGCTTATTATGATTATTTTTAACCCTTTGCAGAGTCCTCCTCCCAGGGCTTGGTTCAGAGCTGGGATAGCTGGAAAATTTCCCATCAATATTTCCCCCCCAAAGGGAAACTGGGCATTTGACAAACTGAAGTTTGCCGTTAAAAATGGCCGCTCTCCTCTGAGCAATCCCGTCTGTGTGTTGGGGGGCTGGGAAATTTGGCCTGAGAATGGAAAAAGAAATTTTTAAAATTCAGCCAAAAACTGCTGAAAATTTTTTGGTTTTTGGAATTTTTGTTTTAGCCAAAAAAAAAAAAAAGTCAGTTTTCAATGAAGAGTCACAATAGTTCGTGGGGACAAACCTCTCTAGTTCATTCACTGCCCCCTGCCCTGCCATCGCAGCTTTAGAAAATTCCCAGGTTCCTTTTGTTAACAGAGGTGCCATCTCCATTCAGGATTTTGCCTGGGGGCATCTCTATCCCCCCATCCACTCCAGTCTCCTGCGGAAAGATAGGGAGCTGGGAAAAAAGCAGTGTTGTGGGATCAGAACAGTATCAAACCACCCCTTGTCCAGCTAAAGAAATAGCTGTATCGATAGTGGAAAGCCATAGGCAACCCAATTACCACCAGAAACCCAACAGGCATCTGAGTAGAGCTGGGGAAAGAACCCAGGAGTCCTGGTTCCTAGTCTTCAAATCCCTCCCCCACCTCTTTTATTTCCCATCTTTTTTTCTTTTCAAATAAGAATCCAGTTCTTTATGTTAAGTCGTACTTTGGTCCCAGACTGGGGTGGGGTTTTGTTGTGGCTTGTTCGTTTTAAAATGATTTTTTTGCCCCCTTTCCCCTAGAGCTACAGAAATAAAACACAACCTCAAACCGGCTAGAATGAGTCTAAGTGAAGGGGCTTTCCCCATTCACGAGTCTTTGAACATTTCATTATTTTTTTAAAGTTGGAATACAAAAATAGAGCCTCTTTCTTTTCTTTTCTTGTAAAAAACAAAACAAAACAAAAATTATAAACAACTAGATCGGGTTATTTTTTTCCTCCTTTTTTTTCTTTTTTAATAACCATATAAAAAAAAGTCTCTAGTCACAGTCCAGCACATCTCTACGCAGAGGAAAAGGGGGCGGGGCTCGGGAGGCAGGGGGCGGGGCAAGTCAGGGGCCCAGCCGAGGGCTGGAGTTTCGAGTCCTTTTACTTCTCCGGTTGAAGGGGTAATTGAGGAACTCAAAGCGTCTGTGGGGCTCAGTGGTTTGGTGGCCCTTGGGGAGCCTCTTCATGAAGTGCACCTCGCGCTGGTGCTGCCGCGTCTTGGAGCCCTTGCGGGGCCGGCCCTTGCGGGTGAAGGCCATGTACCAGCCCTCGTACTTGGCATTCTGCAGCGCCGTGTAGTTGTTCTCCAGGACGATCTCCGTGAAGACGCAGTCTTTGCCTTTGCCATTGCTCTGTGGAGGGGAAGAACGGGGACAAAGATATAGTCAGCAATGGTTAGACTTCACTGTGGCCAGCCCCAGCTGCTCACAAAGCAGGACCCAGGCCCCCAAAATCATGAGAGTGGCTTCAAAAAAGAGAGCTTTGAAAATAATAAATGGGGGAGTCTCCTTCTGAGCCTGGAGGGGTCACGTTCCCAAGCTTGTCTCGTCTCTACAACCACCAGGGAGAGAGACACTAAAAACTTCCCTTTTTAAAAATGAAAGCTGAGATTCTCCTGTGATCCCCCATCCTCAGGAGGTGGGCTTTAAGCAAAACAGCCAGTATCACGAAACTCACAATCGAGTCACACGATTTGGCAATGCTGCGGTTTGTGCTGCCACAGAACCAAAGGATGTGGCCGTCCACTCAGAAGTCAACCAGAACCTCTTTGCAGGAGTTGGTGGTATTTCCTGCTTCCAGCTAGGCCGGACACATCCCAGGACACTGGGAGCCAGGTTCCTAGTTCTGCCACCTTCATCATTTTCCCTCCCTCATTGGTTCCTACATCTCTCTGCTCTGGGAAGCAGAACAAACAATAGCAAGTAACGCTGGCCTGACGTCTTTATTTCAGGTTCTCTACGTGCTTCACAAATCTAAATTGATGTAATTGTAATTTGTGTTGCAAAAAAGCATTTTTATAACTGTTTCACCAAGTGAGAAACTGAGGCATGAAGAGATTAGCTGACTTGCCCAACACCACCAGTGGCAGAGGTGGAACTAGAACGCACGAATCCCATCTCCTTGTTGCTCTTGCCCTGAGGAAACAGTGGGAGAGAATCTGCACTCGGGCTATTCCTGCCAGAAATCTCAGCGGGAAACTTGCTCACGTGAGATTTCCAAGCACTTGAGGGTCCGTTCAGTGTTGGCCAAGCATCCGCGCCTGGGCTGTGCTCTCTTCCTGGGCCCCTTGGAGACACCCCCCATTGCTCAGATCTGTATTTTAATGCTCTAACTCAGGGGTAGTCAACTGGTTTTTGTCAAGATCCAAATTTTTGGTCAAGTTATAGTCAAGATCCAGACTCCAGAGAAAATAATAAAAAAATAATAATAACAATAGGAAGTAAAAGATTTTGGGGTCCATCCAAAAACTGGTGGTCCGGATTTGGCTGGCGGTCCGGATTTGGCTGGCGGTCCGCCTACTGGCTACCTCTCCTCTAACTGGTGCTTTAGTCCTCTATCCTCTCCTTTGAGTGGCTCAAATAGCATCACATGACCACTTAATTTGCAACCGAGAAGTACGGTGCATACTGAGGAGGCCCGCACGGCGCACTTCCCAGTCCCCGGGTGGCCGCAGTCCTGGTTAGGAGGAAGGTCTCACTTCCGCTATTTAAAACACACTCAGGAGGAGTGTGATGGACAGGACCGGACGCTGCACTGCAGATGGGACAGCCCTGGTCCCAGGCTAGGGTGGGTCCTCTGGCTCTGCTGTAACGCCTCGTGCCTGAGGCCACAGGCCAGGGCATGGCAGCACATTTCCAATGCGCAGGGAATAGTCTCTTTCGCTCTGAAATGCAACTCTCAGCAGCTCCCAGGCGCTGAGCATCTGCAGCTTCCCCTGACTGCAGCTGGTAGGCTGGGTGCTCAGCGCCTGTGAAAGCTCATGCCCGTGTAACACACCCACATACACACGTCCTGCTAGGCACCCTCCAGCCCCCAGCGTGTGTCATCGCCTGGAGCATGGAAGGAGCATCGTCACGGGAGACGGGGCTGCATCCAAACAGCTCCAAACACGGCATCCCGATCCCAGATTTCCAGTGGGGCCCTAGGGGTTGGGCTCCGGCTCCGGCCACGAACCCCTCGAACCTGGAGGTGAGTTTGGCTACCAATCCAGACCTAGACTCAACTGCCCTGATAGTACAAACATGTACACACATGCACAGTGATACCCACACAAATAGCCCCATGAGGTAGGAGTTGTCCTCACTTGTCCGTACAGCTCCTAGGCCAGTGGGGCCCTGATCCTGGAGAGGGCTCTGTATGTGCTGGTGCACCATACTCCATCACAAGGGACTGTAGTATCTTCCATATCCCTCCTGGTGGGAGCCTTAGGCTAGGTCTACACTGGCAATTGAGCAACAAAACATTTGTGGTTCAGAGGTGTTAACCCCCCCACACACACACACCCTGAAAGACAAAAGTTTTCCCGTGGCAAGTGCCAGTGTGAACAGCGTGTTGTACAACGCAAACGGTGCTCCTTGGGGTGGAAGGATTTGCCGACAAAAAATGGCTACACTGCCCGACTTTTAGCGACGCGGCTGTGTAGTGTAGACAGAGGCTTAGTAACCGCAGGCCAGCTGGGCAGGCAGAGGGAGAGAAAGAGACCGGAACTGATAGATGTGTATATATCAACCCGCCAGGACTAGAAATGAGCTGGAGTCTCTAGCCCTCCTGGCT
Organism: Dermochelys coriacea; assembly: GCF_009764565.3. Taxonomy (NCBI): domain Eukaryota; kingdom Metazoa; phylum Chordata; order Testudines; family Dermochelyidae; genus Dermochelys; species Dermochelys coriacea. The sequence goes on from NC_050074.1 coordinate 124,855,554, forward strand.
GGGATGAAACAGGCTCCTGAAACATGGAGCTGAATGTGATCTGGGGCAGCCCTGTCATAAACCAGCGACCAGTCCAGATCTCCCACGCTGGAGCTGCTCTAATTCCGAAGCCCAGATTAAAAGGGCTGCAAATCTGAGGCGGGAAAGCAGCAAAAGAGACATTAGAAAGAGGGTGAAATCCTGGCCCAAGTGAAGTCCGGGGGAGTTTTGCCCCCAAAGCAGGGGAGGGGTTCACCCACAGGTTTTATTGTAATAGGCTGAATCCTTCCCGCTGGAGTAAGGAGCCAGCATCTGGCCTGACAACAGCAGCTCTTGGCATTTCTGGAGCAGCCACTAAGATGCTCATGGACAGTGCAGAAGACATGCGGGGATCGCTTCAACTGAAGAAGGGAAACTGGCTCTGGGGCGAACCATGGAGCCTGGTTAGCCATGCACAGCAACACTACATAACAAGTTAGGACAGGAAGCACAGAGTGCGGGGCCCGGACGACACTGGAGCTCTCGGAAGGCAGAGTGTCATTTCCCAAGCTGGACCCCAGCGTTAAAAGTTTGGGTCCTGAGACAAATGCCCTGGGATCTCCAGTGAGCAGGAGCAGCCTGAGCAAGCTGTTGGCCAGTCCAACCCTTGTAGCAAGGGGCAGGCAGCATCATATATACACATGACGCCATGTGCCAGAAACGGGGAGAGTCCTCAGACCCGAGGTGGAGCCTCCCTCTCCAAACCTTCAGCTGCCGCCTTGGATTCTCACTAGCATATGGATAGCAAGGACTGTACCAGTGCCCATGGGCCCCCAGATCTTTAATATAGGTGCACACGGTATGCGGAGACCACAGGGCCCAGCATGCATTGCAGCCAAGCCTCTCAGATCATCCATGCTGAGACCTGTAGTCTCCCCAGACTGCACCAGCTGAGTGGGTTCCATCTGATGCCAGTCCCCTGGGCTCCCTGGGGGGCTGGGCACTGGTTGAGCACCCGGTGCACTAGCCTGGTTAAACAACATTTGGCTCCTTTCTGGGGCCCCGCACCCCGATCTGAGCCGCTGACAGCGGCTGCATGTGAGCAGTGAGAGCAGGCACCCAAGCAGGTGGCAGGATCCAGACAGCGCAGGGAGCTCATCATGCCTCACAGCCAAATCACACCTGCAATATCCGGAAAGAAATGTCTGCGGGGAAGAGAAGCAGGTGGGCAGGGCAGGCAGTTAATGTCCAGCAGCAGAGCCAGGCCAGCTCAGAGTCAGGGAGGAGGGGAAAGGGGACAGGGCGGCATCACTGCAAGGTGGAGAGAGAAATCAGATTTAAGCAGTTGCACTAACCCTTCCTGCTCCAGACCAGGATCTGGGGAAGGATGGACCGGGCTGGGAATGTGGGCCAGGAGGTGCAGTTTGGCGCATGCAATCACACGTGTGCACTCCATTCATGCAGGCAGCTAATGAGCCTGTGGCCAGCCAAGTCCCTGGCAGAGTGAGCCTGCGAGCGAGACACATGGTGCACACCTGCCGAGCTAAGCCAGGCACGCGCAAATATCTGCAGAACTGCCACGCTCCCTGGCTAGCTGACGTCAGCGATGGGAATATATAACAGGACACCATCCCCTCCTGGTTACCCCATGGCTGCACTGGCGAGTTGAGAGGAGGAACTGCCCCCATAGCTCTAGGCCCAGCGGAACCTCCTCCTACAAGAACTTCTTCACGCCAGGCCAGGTTTCCCCAGCACTGGGATTCCTGCATGTGCAGAACAAACTCTGGTGCCCCAGGGACAGAGCCTGCGCGCCCCAGAGCACTGCAATCAGCGGCCGGCATAGGAATTCCTCACGAGCCAGATCCCCTGCTGGTCTATGGATTGCAACGGCACGCCACCGATTTGCACCAGCCACTGGCTTTCTTGTGTGTAAACTAGGCTCTTAAACCAGTGCCTGCCCGAAGAGCAATGAAATAAACATGTGTGAAGCTATGGAGAGAGGGAAGAGGAGATAATGGGCCCACAGGGATGAGAGCCAAAGAAATGCCAATCTAGGTACATGCAAGTGGGGGCAGTGGCAGAACGGGGGGTGGCTGGTTGAGCTGGCAGCACTCGCTCCTGCCAGCAGCTGTTCAGAGGAGCCTGGGGGCGAGAGTGCAGGAAGCAGCTACCGCTGCAGGTCTGTGTGTTGCCTGATCCCCCTTGGTCCGCCCCAGACAAGTGCCAGGGAAGGAGAGTAACACAAAACCTTCCCACCGATCCTGGCCCGAAAGTGGAGTTTACCCTCCCGCTGCCCCGAGGAGCAGCTCCCCCATGAGGAAGGAAGCGTTGGGAGTTCAGGGGCCATGCACAGGAAGGGCCAGCCCCACAGAGCAGATGAACACTGCGGGTGCAGGTCCCAGATCATCAGAGCAGCCCAGCTATTTGTGAGGAGAATCATGGAATTCGCCCCATGACGCCCAGCTTGCCAGCCCCATCGCCTCCTTGATCCCCACAGCCAGGTTCTCCCCTTCCCCTGCCTCTCAGGGGCCTCTGGATGGACACCTCCCTCTGTGCGTCCCCCTCTTCCCTGTGGGGCGCTGAGTTCCCAGGCCTGCCCCCTCTTACCTTGCCAATCAGCTTCCCCTTCTTGTTCATGCAGATGTAGAACCCGGTCTCAGCCCCTTTGATACGCACGCGGCTCCCAAAGGTGTCCGTCTCCACGATGAGCTTGGCTGGCGGGAAGGAGAAAGGCCAGGTCATAGTGACGGGCTCCAGCAGGCACCCTCCACTCCGCTCCTCACGTGGGGGGAACGCACTGATCCACGGCCCCCACACCACTGGTACCCGCGCCTGGCTCTGAGCACACCAGGACCACCGTCGGCTTCCTGTTACACCCGGGCTAGATCGGCAATCCAGCCACACCGGAACCAGCACCAGCACAGAGTGACGGCCCAGCTAGCCAGGCGTCCCACCTCTGGCCAACTCTAGATGCTTCGGAGGATGCTGCACAAGCCCCAGAATGCACCTCTTCCTGGGCCAGGCTATTGGACAGAGAGAGGTGCCTCCCTGTCAATCTCACAGGAAGGGCACTGCCTGGGACTAAGGAAACCACAGATTCCCTGGGTGACCAGGGTACAATCCCTTAGTGATTCCATGCCTCAGTTTCCCCTCTGTGAGAAGGAGATGATGGCACTTCCCTGCCTCACTGGGAAGATCAATAAGATCGTGATGCTGTGATACTAAGAGCACAGGGACCGTGTCAGGACCCCAGGGTTCTAGACTTTAGTTGGGGGCTGCAATCTAGATAGCTGGAGAGAGAGCAAAGTCACCCTGGATGCTAACTCGGCACCCAAAGGACAGGCAGGGAGGCAGATCTGGGAACTGAATCCAAGCCAAGGGGAAGGAAGGGGGAGCTGCTTAACCCTCCTTGCATCTCCTCCCCTTGCGGTTCAGGCCCTTGCTCCGTCACTCAGCGCCCGAGGCCCGACTGGGCGGAGGGAGCCTCTCTCTGCGGTGACTTTGTGGCTGGCAGGGGAGACACCAATGGGCACGGCCACCCTGCTAATGTGTTTCACCTTTGCGCGAGTTGAGGGGGCATATTGATTCGGGCTCCGTGTTTTAATGGAGCCATCGATTGGCGGCCGAAGGAGCGATGCAAATCGCCGATCGATGGCGCGCCTATAAATAGACCTGTCATCATCTCATCCCTGCCTCCTCCCTGGGAGCGCGAGGGCTGGAGCCCAGCCGCCCAGAGCAGGGAACTCCCCCCAGTACTTCAGTCTCGTTGATGCTGCCAGCTGAGAAAGCTTCTTGCAGCGGGAGCTACAGGAAAACCCAGCAGGGACCTGCTCTTAAATATCCACTGGCCTGATCAGATCTCACCCTCCTGCAAACGGGGAGTAAGTCTCTCAAGGTCAATGACGCTGCCCCGGGGTGAATGGGAAGAGTTAAGCCTATAACTATAGGATGCAATTGACATGAAACAGGACCAGGTCTACTCTCCTGAATCGGCTGAGCAGCCGCCCCTGTCACAGCCCATGGTTGAGGCTGGCAGGATCGGGCCTTCATGATACTGTAGCAATCTGGGGAGCTGGTAACTAGCGCTGACGGTTGCACTTCATGTCCTTGAGGTTTGAGCACCCACAAGGGCCTCTGGGATCACTGAGCGAGAGCTAGGTGTCACGCGACCTACGCACACCTGTGACAAGCGAACAGGCAGGCTTGTATTAGCCCAGGACACGCGGACCAGTCGCCATGATCTGTCATTGTCAGCTCAGCGCAATGGATCTCCCGCCACACCTTCAAAGCAAGGCTCTCAAAGCACCTTGCAAATATTGCTTCATTGAGCTACATTAATTAGCTGAATCTGCGACAATCACCCCATCTTACAATGCACAGAGGGACGTAATGACGTGCCCAAGTCATTGGTGTGGCCGGGAGTTGAATCCAGGAACACCTGGGCTCCAATCACTGGAAGAGCCTCTCTTCCCCTCCACAGGACTCAGCTCTTTTGCAGACACCTCTCATGGCAAGAACTGCTCTCTCTTTTGTTTTGGCCTTGTGTTGCTTGCAGTCCAACAGCTCCTGCGTTCTGCCCCAGAGGCAGCTGCACTTCAGGGGGCGAGCGAAGAGATCAGCTCTATGGTTTGGAATGGTTCTCGTAGTGCTCTGAGATCCTTGGGGTTGCAGGCGCTGGATTGATGCGAGGGGCTGGGGCTTTTTAGAGAGGATACAAAACTACCTTTGAAAACCCAAGGGAAGAATTGCGCAAAGAGCCCACGCTATTATTAACACCCCCCTGGAATGGCAGCCAGACTTGGACCAGTCTGGGACAGGGAGTGCCTTCCTTGTGATTAATCTGTACAGTAACTTGCACAGGGCATTGGAGTCCCTGGGCACTACCAGAAGGCCACCACTGCCCCCCGAGGTCACTGAAGCAAAGGGAAGTGATGGGTCTTCGGGCAGGTCCTGCCCTTTAACCTCTCCAGGCTAGCTAGCACCCGCACACTGCCCACCAGACAGGCCCTGCCCTCAGAATCCTACACTATTCAGTCACGACAGGACAAGTCAGAGTCTGAGCTGCCAGCCTGGCATGCCAGCTCACCCTGCAGCCGCAGTTAAGAAAGCCCTTTGCAAATCATCACCAGGAGCCAGACCCCGCTAAAAGAGGGACTTCAACACACAGGGAAGCCTCAGCCAGGGGGCCAACTCTTCCGTTCCTGCAGGTCAGCTAGACAGATGGGAAGGCTTCAGCGAAGCAAGGTCCACTGAACAAGCGGGAACGCTTGTCCAAGACCCCCAGCCTCACAATGCCAGCACAGCCTCCCACCCCGAAACGGTCCAGACTGAGCCCGATGCCCTGCTGTGGATCTGGCCTTCAAAGCCCACTGGTACCAAACCCGCTTGGATTGGGTCTCTCCCCCATGGGCAAGCTGAACTTTGAATTGATGAGCTATGATGCCTATCCTCCGCCCCTTACCCCCCGTCACACTCCCTCCACCTCCTCTCCTTGGACCGCCACCTCCCAGAATGCACCAGCGCCATCCAAACATCTCCAAAAACACAACTTGAGCCGAGGCTCCCTGGAACAGAGTCCCTGCGACGGGGACCCCTTAGTGATCTGCCTCTGGAGGGGGCCAGGGGAGCGGAATTGATCGGAGAGGCAGTAAAAGGTTTAAAGAGCATTGATTTTCTTTCCCTTTGCTGATCGATCGACAGATCGGGGGGGGGGGGGAGTGGAGGAAAGCCTGAGGAAAAGCGGCACAAACTCACAGCTTTAAAGATGCACATCTCTTTCCTCTCCGCCTCCTCCCCTGATTTATAGCCCTGTTGGTTGCTTTTGCTTCCCCGCACCAGCCTGGCCGGGGAGCCGCTCTGATGCCGGGCAGCTGCTCACGCCGAAGGCCCTGTAAGCACTCAGCTCCAGAGAGCAGCTTGATAGAAACAATGGGGGTGCAAAAGAAAAGACGAATCCCAGCCCGTCCCAGGGACACGCAGATCCCAGGGCTGTACGCTGGATTCGGGCAACCTACGCCCTTCCAGAACCAAATTCCCCAGCCCCAAAAGATGCAGCTTGGAATAAATCATATAGAAATCAGAGCACTTTGGGATCGTTTCTGGGGGATCCAGCACCATTTCCGAGTCACTTGTCCTGCGGACATTGTAATCCGGATTAAAACCGCTCGGAGTTGTTTTTTGCCAAAGACGAAGCTCAGGAAGGATGAGGAGGGCTTTATGATCCATCCCACTTTGCCCATAATTAAAAAGTCGGTCAAATATTGACAATTAAGACAAATAACTGTGAACAGTGCATGACATTAAGTCGGCAGTAAAAACGTCACAGCAGGGAAAGCGGTCAGTTGTGGAAATAAATCAACCCTTTTATTCCCATCCGAAAAATATAATCCAAATGCTTTCATTTTTAAATTTTTCTTAAAGGGGATTTTTAAATAACAGTTGTTGGGGTTGATTTTTTTTTAAAAAAAAAGCTTAACATATTCAACTCTATTCTTTCACTTAAGTGACAGATTTATCCCAGTAAAATTATGTTTCATGCTAAAACTTTGAAGGGAAAGTGGCTACGTAAATGCTGAAAAAATGCAGCGAGACACACTTGATCCTCTAACTGGACTGCGAAGAGGAGAAAGTATTCAGGAAATGTTAAAAAAGGTGAAAGTCAGAAGAGTTTTAATAGCTCTTCCAGACATGGGGGTCTCTCTAGAGATTCATATAGAACAATCCTGAACCTCTATTTTAACATTTACAGACTTGCAACTCTTTTAAAACTTTACATCTGAAAAACTGCTTTTACTTTTTCTGTTTTAGATCATTCTTCATTTTTTTTCTTAGCTCTTCAAATGCTTAACCTTTTTTATTACTTTTTAATAGAGTTTTTCATGCTGCCACTAGCCCTCCCTCTTGATGGCTTTTTTTAGCTTTGTCATTATTTAAATTTGCAATAGCTGCTCTTCTTTTATATATATATATATTTTTTAAAAACAAGAAGAGATTTTTTTCATTTCCTGGGAAATAATCTAATACCCTTTCAACCTGGAGCTGCTTTATGCTAGGGATATTTCATTTGAAAGGTTAATATAGAGCAAGATGTGGAATCCACACTTGGCTCTAACTATTAAAGTTCATCATAAAATTTTCAGCCAAACCAAAATATATATATTTTCCGCTAATCTCTTTGAGCAAGAAAGGGAAATTGCAGCTAATACCAAAGACAAACAGTAATGATTCAATGTGTAGTACATATAAATACATACACATACAACAGACATGATCGTCTCCTGAATTCACTGAATTCCCACTGAAATCCCACTGAATTCACCAGGAGCGGGAGCCAGCCTGTACCCTCATAGCTGCATACCACATGGGCACAGAGACTGCCAAAGGCCTGCAACAATTTAAAGGGTCCCCAGCTCTGCTAAGACCCCTGACCTCCTGTATGTGTTTGACCATTTGATTGTGTAATTAACACACGTGATCAAAGTATTTAGACTTTCACATGTCTTGGGGCTGCTCTGTCACACTCTTTCCCCTTTGAGAGTGAAAAATGCAGGGACTGGTGTCTTTCCATGGGTGCCCTGTCAAAGGCCCCATCTGAGAGGCTCTAGGAATGGAACACCCTTGCAAGTAGCAGAGAGAATCCGTCTCTAGACTGATCTCCAATTCCAGAGCCTCCTCGCTTTTGTCTCTGGAGCTACACTGCAGTCCTCTTCACCTCCTCCCTTCTCCCTCCCTGCACCTTAGCTCCAGGCTAGCCTGGATGGGTGTGGAAATCTGGGGCACAGAATATATTTAAGGGAAATACCACTCCCATTCAGGGGTTAGTTCTAATTTGGCCCCCCTTCCCACAAATCAGTAACTCAGTTCTGTTTCTTTGAAGGGAATATTTGCAGCCATCTCTGTCCTGGAGCCCAGCCTGCCACTGGCTGCAGCAGCTATCAACGCACCCGAGGTCAGGTGTAAAAAACCCCCCAAAGCTCCTATTCCCTCCTTAGATACGGTGTCACTTGGAACACACCCTGACAATTGGCTCACATCAGAGTTAAGTCTTATTATAAACATTGATCCCCATGTTCTCCCTTTGCAGGACCCCACAACCCAAACAATTTCAATTATTCCTGGCTCATGAACTGGACGGGAACCATCCGTTACTATGCTGCACTGGTAACTCTCCCCTATCACCGTCTGTTCCCCCGCCCCCAGGTGCACCCCGTCATGTGCCCTTACCATGAGCGTCCCCGTCCTCGGCCATGGCATTGATTTTCTTGTTTTCCAGGACTTGCACATGCTTCCCACTGGTCCGGCTGTACAGCTGGTAGGTGCGGACGAGCCGTCGGCTGAGCTGATCCGTCACCAGGCTCTGCTCCCTCACATGCTGTGTAAAATTAGGTGGGGACTGAACAGTTACCTTTAGGAAATTAAAAAATATACAACACACCATTATAATCTCTGCTCCTCCGAGGGGCTAATGGGCTGTGTGACGGTCGCTGGCCTCCAGCGGGGGGTTACGAGGCAGCTAGTTTATATGGTGCAAAGCCAGGATCGCTATGGGTTGTAACACTCATACAATGCTTTCCAATGTGAAGTGCTGCACAAACATCAATCAGTGGCAAGAAGGAAATCACTGACTCCAGAGGTGCGCAGGTGATTATAGTTTGGCAGGGTGGATTCTGACTTTAATTATGTCAGTTTTAGAACCAGTGTCATTCCATTGACTTCAGAGGAGTTGCTTCGGATTTATATGGGTACAAACCAGATCAGACTCCAGGCTGGTGCATACTGAGGAGTAAACTCCTCTCTCATTTACACTGTCAGCTGTCAAGCCACTGACTCTAAGGGAGTTGCTCTAGATTTATCTCCAAAGTGACAGCAGGATCTGTACCATTACATGATACAGCATCCATACATCTGCCGTGGGAAGAGACTGGTTCTCGCATTATGTAACCACAGTCCTAAGGTGTCACCTAGCCATGCACATGTATATATAGGCAATATCATTCCCATTCGTTTTTAACAACTGCTTTTCTCTCTGGCCCTTTGCTCTTTATTTTTCTGTTCTTTCAAACAGACCCCCTTCTAATTTTTGAGTCCTCGTTCAATGAAAACCCACCGATCAAGGCAGAGCCCTGAACTGCTCCAAGGGAACCATGCCTGCGACCAAAATAGCCGATGGCACAGAAAGCAAACACAGCCACAAATTATCCCCCAACTGGACTCAGCCCTGTGTAGCAGCCACAGCAGTTTGCAATTGTTTTTCCCTCTAATATTTATGAATGGCTCCATTTCCACCGAGCCCAGCAAGGGGTTTCCCACCAGCAGCCACCCCGCCCAAACATTCCGATTAAACAGAAACCCGTTAGCACCGGATCAGTTACTGACCCAGTTCTCTACAGAACCAACTGTGCCACTGGTGGGCTTTTGTTCCCGGTCAACAATTTGGGGAGCACCATATCTGCTTTTCCTCTGCCAGTCAAGTCTGCTCAGAATTCCCTGGCCCTGGGCTCAAATCCCTCTTTTAAGTCTGAAAGGTTTTGCTTGCCCTGACATTTCTAAAGACATATTTTGAGCAAATGTTGAGGAGATCGCTGTGTTCAGCATCACCCGAGCCCCCCGCCCCACCTCCATGTCAAACAAGAAGGATTCTTCCCTGCTATCAGAACAGCCACTGCTTCTCCAAAGCTGAGGTTATATAGATATCTCTCCCTGACAATTTAATCTCTCTCTCTCTCTCTCTTTGTGTGTCTGTTTCCTATGGATGTTTTTTGGATAATATCTCTAGGTTCTCTTGCCAACTCTGATGAGGGTACCATGTGGAGAAGAGGATTGCCTGCCATACGGCTATTTGGTCTCCATCTGATACTCCAAAATATTGCAACTATGTTTTAACACAACTCCTTCTCGCAGGGTTGGCTCCATTCCCTTTGCTTTCCACCCCCTTCATGCCGGAATCGTTATTTTTCCAAGCTTCCAAAATTGTAGATCAATGTCCTTTTTAAACAAAACCTCCCACCTGTAATCTCTCGATTGTTCCCACCCTGGGTTTGAAATCTGAGGGACCGCAATTCCCCGAGGTGGGTTTTGCACAGAATCTAGCTGTGCTGAGGATGGGCTGTTGAATATATTCACAACACGATTCAAAGCTTTAGCAATCAGAAAGAGTGACGCTAAAGACTGACATTATGGGCTGGGCCAAATCAGATTTTTTTTCTTTTTTTTTAAAAAGTGAAGGCGTGTGTATAAAAAAAGACCCAATAGTGGAAAACCCATAATGCTACTTGCAATTAAAATAACCAAGCCACATACAAGTATTGCTCTCTAATTTCAAGGAATCAACCTATACTTCCTGCTTTGTCTTTTGGCTCTTCTTCTCATTTCATTTCTTAAATCTGCAGCCTGCAGTAACCTTCTCTCCTTGAACCTCCTACAAATGGATTATTTTCCCTGGACCTTGGTGTAAAATAACTCTCCTTTCTGCCTCATGCCTCATGGGTCAAGAATTACCACCAGTTTCCCCCTTCTTCCGAAAACTCCCCTTGGATTATTATTATATTTTTGTTAAAAAGCAGATTTGGCTCTGAAACAATTAAACCACAAGATTGTTTTCACTGGTTGGCTTCAAACAAAGAAAGAATAAAAGAAGATACTTACCTGAGCTTGTAAGGAGAGAACAAACAAGTGCAATAACCTAAAATGGGGGGGGGGGGGGGGGAAGAGAAAAGGGAAGGGGGGGAAAAAAGAGGTGTGAAGTGATTGCTTTGAAATGGAGCTGAAATAAATGTGGAAAATAAAGGCAGGGGGGTTTGCACCAGGGCTGGGGGAGGGAAAGCCGACAAATTCAGCCGAGATTACTTACAAATAGCTCAATACGGAGGAGGAGGGCTCCATCCTGGACTGAGCGGGTAGACAGAGCTGTAACTTTGTCAGAGGTGGGCGGCTGGTGCTGGGGGGGAAGAGGGGGCTTAAAGGGCTTTTCCAACACGGTCCTTTCCTTGATGGTGTTGCAAAAAAATATATTAAAGATTCAGTGGGGCCGAGGGGCGCGTCCCCCCAAAACCAGCTGGCCGCAAGCAGAGAAGGCTACTCAGTGCAGGGGGCCCCGGCTGGCTCGCCCGCCCATCCCCCTGCAGGTCCGATCGCGGGGGGGGGGGACTAGAAAGGTGGTTGTGGGGGGGGAACGGGACGGGCGAAATCTTCCAGTGCCCCCGGGGGCAGCTCCGGGAGCGCAGGATCTGAGCAGCGAGTGGGGAGCCCGCGGTGTGCCCCAGCGAGGAGGGGGGGACGTTGGGGTGCAGGTGGAGGGTAATCGAGGGGGCTCCCCCTTTTTATGGCTGGATCCTGAGAAACCCTTGAAAGCGGCCGGCGCTACGGCGGGGCTGGTCCCGGGGCGCGCCCTGTCCGTGCGCCCAGGCGGCCCCCCTCTCCGCCGGCTGGTGGGAGGCTCCCCCGGCCTTTCTGCGGGGCTCTGCTCTGCTGCCACCCGCGACTGGGGCGGCTTTGGGTGGGGGGCAGCCGGCCCCGGGGCGACTGGCGGGAGGCGAAGCGAGACCCGGCTTTAAAAGGGCCGGGCGAGGGGCGCAGGTTGGCGAGGGGCGCAGGGGCCCCGGGGCATGGCTGGCAGAGAAGAGCCACCGGCTGGATCCGAGCCCACGGGCCCCAGGCGCGCAGGGGAAGGCGGCTCGGGCTGGGCTGGGCGCGGCGTGTCCCGCTCTCCGCATGGGCTGGGGGGGTCCTGCTGGTGGGGGGCAGGCTGGTGGCGGAGGCTCCCCGGGTGATGGCCCCGTGTGGGGACGGACGGTGGCGTGTGGCTCGCTCCTCTCCCGGCGCAAAGTGTGGGAGTGAAGCTGGTCCCTCCTCTCGGCTGCAGCTCTCCAATGTCAGACCCCCTTCCCCTCTGGCCTGCGGAACCAGCCCCTCGCCTCCCGGCCAGTGCAGCGCAGGGCACCCCGCTCCGCCGCGGAGGGGCAGGGAGGAGGGGCTGGGAGCGGAAACCTGCAGGCTGCCCGGGCAGGAGGCAGTTAAAAGGGGGGGCGAGCGGGGGAGGGCGGGGGGTTGTAGGGTACAAGAGGGTGCTGGGGAAATGGGTTTGTGGGTTAGAGCCACAGCAAGCCTGGGGGTGGGGAGTGTGCAGGGGTTGTGAGCAGGCACACGTGTGTGTCAAGGAGCAGAGGTGTGCTTGGGAGAGGGACGGGTGGGGGGGGGGGTTGTGGCAAAGCCAACACAAGTCATCAGTGGGTGCAGTACAGACCTACACACCGCAGCAGGGGGTACAGAACAGACCAACACACCGCAACGGAGAAACGCCAAGATCCCTTTAAAAAAAAAGATCTTGGAAAAAATAAACCCCAGGCTAGAAACAAAAGGAGCAGCCGGCTGGGGGCTGCTGTTCTCAAGGAAGGTTAAAGGCTGAATATATGCTGCATACCCTGCCACCTGTGGACCCTCACTGGCCGCAGTGGTGCTGCCCTGTGAGAGCCAGGCTGAGTTTGGCTCTGAACCAGGTCCATGTGTCTGGACTGACTGAGGATTTGGGAGGGGGTTAAGAAGCGGAGGGCCAAAGAGAAGGAAAGCAATGTAACACCCCATGCAGCTGGGAAGAGCAGAGTGTTGCAGAAGGAAGAAAACATTCATTTCTAACACACAGAGAAAGGGCCAGACACCCAAGGCACTACAGAGGTGCCCAGAAATGCCCCTGTGCCCATCAGTCTCACCCCCTCTCTTCCATGGGTTGGGGGCCAGATTCTCTTTGTGCTTTAAGATTCCCAAAGCAGAAACTTTCCTCTTCAAGACCCGAGAAAGCCTTTTGGGGATCAGGGCCTGAAAGTTTAGAGGTAACCCAGACACTGTCTCTGCCCCTTACCCCCAAATCCTAACCTGGCTGCAAGCGCCTTCCCCATTCGGCAGCGCTACCAACCAAGGCTCTTGTCCAGCAAAGCACTTAAAGTACCTGCTTAAAGTTAAGTACCTGCTTAAGTGCTTTCCTGAAGAGGGCTGGTTTCCTCAATGAAGGCCTATCAGCTTGGCCAGAGATACATACACTGAGTGTGTCTATGAATGCATGCACAGACACAGAGATCTGTATCCTTTTCTTTTAGAGATCTGTATCATCCCCATCAACCTGCGGCCTGCAGGGTTTGTAGTTACACTGTTCTGTAGCAACAGCCCGAGCCCTGCAATGTGCCTGTGCCAGCTGCAGTACTTGGTCCATTCCCCTAGCAATTGTTCCAAGGGTCCAGCCTGCAGATAGCACCCCCAGCTCTGCTGCTCTGTGTCTTTGTGGATTGGGGCAGACGGTGGGAGGCTGCCGTTCTAAGTGTGAGACATTAAAAGGATTACAGTGGAGAACAAGCGTTTTGGGGGCAGAAAACTGTCAACAAATAAATAAGCTGCAGGCCCCGTGGCCTTCACGCCTAATGGAACATTCTTTGCCGCACTCCCCCAACACACACAAATACACACATGCGGCGCCGATGCCCAACAACCCCAAACGACAAGCGGTGCCAGTCTGGGGATTGGGGGGTGCATGTGAGGAGCCAGCAGCAGTAAATGAAGCCCCTGGAGACCCCCTGGCCACCTCCCCGACATGTTATTTACCCTCTGCTGCTATCTCAAGCCCAAACACAACAAACAGAGAGGGGGGTCGAGAGGGATCCCAGTGCTGGGAGAATTCAGAGAGCGGCACACCTTGTGCTCTGGGGTAATTCTATCCCCGCTGCCTGCTGATAAGGCCAGCACAGCAGTGACACAAACTGCCAGAGCATGCAGAGAGAGAGAGAGAGAGAGTGTGCACGTGCACACGTGTGTGTGTGTGTGTGTGTGCACGTGCACACGTGTGTGTGTGTGTGTGTGTGTGATGACTCACCTTCAAATACAGCCTGGTGCGGGCTGGCAAAGGGAAGCGCTCGGCACTTTTTCTTGCAATGACCTCTGACCTGCCTACCTTTCAGTTTCCAGTAGAACCGGGGTGGGTTAAACCCGACCTAATGCAGAGCAGGATGGGCATTTCAAAAAAAAAATCTCAAGTCACCCCAACCAAAACACTCCACCACACACACAGCTCACCCCCTGGGGAGAGAACGACTCACGCGTGACAGATGTCAGTTACGGTGCCTAATGCACGACTAGCAGGCGCTCAGCTACAGCGGCGCTGGCGATGGGATAGGACAGACCTGTGGAAGCAGCAAGGCACCAGAACAGTAACGTCAAGTGAAAAGACTGGAGAGATGGGTGGATTAATCGGATAGTCCAGCATGCACTGATACACTGCTTCTAACTGCTTTATGTTGTACTAGTTACAACTAATCTACTGAGAACACTCACCGCTGGCCGGAGGATGCTGGAGTTCATGTTAAAGCAGCCAAGAGCCGTCAAACTAAAGTGTTTGCTTTCAGAGGTTAATTACAGTTTCTACCATTCAAACTCGCTGAGTCAACCTGAAACAGTGCATGTTTAAAAGCCAGCCAAGGAGGATGCCAGGGATCTTTTTAAAGAAGAACCTTTCCTTGTCTATTGCAAAAGGAGGTGGGGCTGTTTAAACCTTACCTCTCCTCCCTCAAGCTTCCAGCATGCTTTTTTAGACACACACACACACACACACACACACACACACACACACACACACACACACACCACAGATGAAGACGATTTTCCCTACCTGATCCTGCAGGCGGGCCCATGCGCCTGGCTGTGCCTGAGATGAAGCAAAATAGAATCATTGGGAAAAACCCAGAATAAAACAAAAGCAGAAGCAAGGAAGTCCTGAAAGCAGGCAATTTGAGGGTGTGTTCGTGTGTTGGAGAGGCCAGGTGAGCTGCAACGTTGCAGATCAGATGGAAAAGCCAGCAGGAAATCTGCATCCTTAGACCCTCAGTAGCACCCAAGGAAGGTTATACTATAGCTGCATTGGGTCCCTACAGACAACACCCATTAGGATCCTAGACCAAACCAGCCTGCCCTCCAGCCACAAGCACCTAACAACCACCAGCACCACTGGGCCGACTCACCAGGGCATATATGTTTCCTAGTAAAGAGACCTCAGCACTACACACCCACCCCACCACCCTGGGGAGCCAGAAGGGTGGGGAAGGGAACAGACACTCTTTGAAATGACAGTGTGCAGTGCAGGCAGAGACGGGAGTCCCATTTGAAGAGGGGAAAGGGTGTTAGCTCAACACACAGCAAGTGACTTGATTTGGCCAACCTACACCCTGCACGGATGGGATAGATTCTCTTCGGTAAATCTAACAGACTTTCCCCCCTCTGAATCTGGGCTGCTGTATGCACCCTGATATCAGCTTCCCAGAGTCACCTGTTACGTGGAAATGTTTCTCCAGTGGGAGGGGGACAAAACTATCTCTCTCATTCTCAATGTCCTCCCCGACTCGCTTTCATTCTCTTTGGCTGTAGAAAAGGGTCCGTGGCCGTGGTTCTCAACTTATTTACCCCTGTGGGCTGCAGCTGTGTGCCAACTGGGCTGCAAGTGGCCCACGGGCTGTGGGTTGAGAACCACTGCTCCGTGGTAAATCTTGAGTAAGACCCGGGGAGCCTTTTCTAGGACACTTGGGTCCCAACTAAGCAGCAGTCCATGTGAGCGTCAGGTAGGGCCCCAACATGGAGATCCCTGAGATAACCGGAGGGAGTGGAGAGGATTCCAGCCAGCAGGAGGAGAAGGAGGAGACAGCTGCAGGAAAGGAGGCATGTTCGGTGCAGGGAACCCATGAACTGGGCGTTTAAAGAAAACACCAGGTGGCAAAATCGATCCTCTGTGTTACACTGAAAAACTCTAGGCAGCTCACCTGCCATGAGCGCATCCGAGCAGGGCTCTTTCCATCACAGGGAAAGGATGGGGAGGAAGAGACAGGTGAGGGCACGTTGCTGTCTATTCACTCTGTGTGTGTGTCCTTTGGCCCATCGCAGATTAGGCTACTGGGCTCTTCACACCTGTTGAATAAGGGACAAAGGGCATGAACAGGAGAGAGAACTGTGACTCTGATAATGACCCAAAAGCTGCTGGTTTGCATGACGAGGCAGAGAAATTACCTGGCCAAAAATGTTTATCCCCTTGCTGCCTGCTCCTTTCCCCTCTGCCCTGCAGTGAGTGACAGCTGCTAATTCACTGGCTGCC